>NC_133126.1:38918161-39231733 GCF_048418815.1 Hemitrygon akajei | reverse complement strand
AGGCTCTGACTACCACCCTTTAACCTACAGGAACTATTCTGAAATTGAAAGAACTTTAGTAAACTATAGCCTGAGCTTCCACTAACTCTAAAATGATCAACACTCTGGGATAATGATCATGGGATCCTTGGGATGTATCACTGTTCAGGTTTACCAACATCTCTAGTCCCATCATTAGCTCCTTCAGTTCCACGTTCACACAAAGTGCTCTTTGTTTCTAATTTAACTACAAGCTTTTATGTTTTCTTCTGTGGAAATCTTCATTTCCAGAAGGCTTCAAGATTTCTTTACAAAATGGCGAATTCCTAAATTCTATGTAGAAAAGTAATCATAAACCTTCAAAATGTTCCCAATGTTATTTCAATACAGAGCCCAAGGTCTGTTTCTATTTGTCACTGCCATCTGTTACTGTAAGTATATCATCAATTTTAATGATTGTTATTAATCCAACATATTTTGCGTTTGGAGTTCAGACAACACAAAAAGACCTTTAATCTTCTGCAGGTGAGATGTATAATGCTACTATAAAATGAAAGCAAGTGACTGGCAGTTAGATGTTGAGCTAACATCACACTGTCTAGCAGACAGAGAAAGCAAGACCCCAAACACAGTGGATGTCCTCAGCAGAACAGACTACAGCAGTATAGGAATAATTTTTGCATTGCCAGGCCAAAATGACAGGGTAATTAATATGCAACATGAAATATAAAACACATTCAGAATGGGTACCTGTCACAAGGAAGCTGCATGTACCAGCCCCGGCCTCATTACTGATGCTGCAGCTGTAAACTCCATAATTGTCTTTGGAGAGATGGTCTACTCTGATCTGCGTATAATCCTGCGACTCGAAGCGCCCCGTTAATAGAATTTTATTTCCCAGTTTCCACTCAAAGTCCAGCACACGAGTCGGATATGCTTTCAGAACTCTGCAGGTCATGGTGATGGTCCGGCCTTGACCCTGACGAATTTCCAGAAATGTGGGCTCCACGCTTGGGGGGTCTGCAGAATTGACAAACACAGTTGGGTCACTTACAGGTTTGGATCCCCATGGTAAACAGAGAACTTGCAAACATTACTTATCATCATTCCTTACTTTTCAGAAACACAATTTAATGGTTATAAAAGGCATTTAGGATTAGTAATCAAAGTTTTGTAAGATAAATAATGAAACTGAAAGAAAGAAACAGTTAACCTTTTGCAGCACATTATCAAATCTATTGAAAATGTCTATGAACATCGACTAGCTGTAAAGGGCATGGCCAACTCCCCCTGGTCTCTACCCAGGAAGATCGAGAGGGACAGAGATTCGTCTGGGCATCAGTGAAAGTCATTGTGCAAGCAAACACGTGGAATGTAAGAGAATTCCATGTATGGTTTTCCATTAACAATTCTGCAAACGGACATGTTGAACGTGATCCTACTTATGAGCCAATTCCGTACTACAACGCATGGCATTCACCAGGCAACCAATCAGCAATGTTGTCTCCTCCCTACATCACAATTGAGTCTCTGTAATAATGACCAATCCGCTGATAGATCAACATATAAAGGCCAAGCATTCGGAGGACACACCACAAATGAACAGTGCACTGATACTGTCTCCTTGTCTGGTAACAAAATATTTGCAAAGTAATTGGCAAGATTGGAGAACAACTCAACCCAACACCAAGTCTCAAAATACTTCAGAAGTATTGAACCAGATTACATTCAGAGTAACCCCCTCCAGGAAGACACATACTGTACTGGTAGCAATATGCTAATTAGCTAGCAAACGCCAGTGAGAGGAAATTCATAATCTGGAGGGGTTATACTTCACACATTTAAATACTTATCTTCTAAAACCCAGAGGTCAGTAAACATTTGCAAACCATCATAAATGGCTGGATGATTTAACCATCTCCCACAAAGCTTTACTAAAACAACTCATTGCCCTTAACCTCACAATTATTTTCATAAAGTTGGTGCATTTGAACTTTAATTGTCCATTGGTTTCCCATTAAATGCGTCACATAATGGTAAGAAGAATATTTAAAACATATGGTATGTATCCTTTTAACAACATGATTTTTGTTAATGAATGTCTATCAAACCTTTTGCTCAGAAAGTAAACTATTGAAAGCACAGAGTTTCAATCATTCAGGTTGTGAATGCAGTTAAGAATACAATATTTTAAATCTATGTGTATTTTGTTTATTCTTAACCGATGCTTTAATTATTTTTTGCTTTTCTTTCAGATCCAGTTCCAACATTGAATTCACTCACCTCTGTTCCCTTCCCTTCCACCTCTACTTCGCAAACTTGTAATCTGACTAGACAAGAAGGAACATAATTGACCCTGAGGAAAATAAAGATACTCTTGACTTTGTTGTAAAATCCATTCTGTTGTCACTGACTATATTCTTCTCATTGGTTACTGTCCAAAAATAAAACACAGGATTTACCAGCTTGATACTCCACTCAGTACTAAGATGAGCTTCTCATCACAGTTCCCATTACCAATAAAATCATCCTCTACAACTCCATAAATTCAATCAACTCAATCCCATGACACATTTGCTGACAAAATCGTCAGCCGTCCCACTATCACTTCCTGTGGTTATTGCAGCACAATGCTGGTCCATTTCCCTCTTTCAACCATCTCTGATGCTGAGGCCATACATTTCTTTAACATACAACTTTCTTTAAGTCATACAACTGCAAGTGAATGACAAGATGATCTGCCCTGATTGCTGTAAATGGGACATTGTGCCAGAACAGAAGTAGAAGACATTACTCTTCCTTGAAACACTGCCAGGGTCACTTTATGTTTAATGAGAGGGCAAGAAGGGGGCATTAATTTACTGCCTCAGCTGAGCAAGTGTGTCTTTGGAATTGCAGCACGCCTGTACAATGTAGTACAGTACTGAACGCAAACATTAATGGAAAAACTAAGCCATCTGAATCAGCACATCATCAACCAATTCTATTGCTTGCAATAAAAACAAGTCCTGATTCAGCTACTTCATTTCATGCACTGAGCAGGCTTACATTGAATAAAAACGGAGAAAGAAAAGCATCGGCAGAATTTTTGTATAAATATCCACTGAAAACACAATAAATATTCTACTGCACAAAAAAAGTGTTACCTAAATCTTATAACTTTAATAAGCAAACGTCTGGCCTCAGCTCTTCAATAGGATTAACATTGGCCAAAGACCATATTTTTATCTGCTATTATTGCAATTATAAACAAAATTCATTGTAAAATGTATTTATAGACTATGGTTATGCATAGTGTGTAAAAGGAGAAGAAATGAATTATATTTATCCCTGGAATTAGACTTTGTCACTGAGACACATATTTTAGAAGTAAAAAAGCTTCAATGAATATATTGTGCATAAACAATTAAGTGACATAATATCTAAATTAAAAGGTCACACGGAATTGAAGCCATCTGTGCTATAAATAGATCAAAATTCAATAAGCTGTTGTTCAATTGTATATTTATGATTACTTTTGAAAATAATTGCTAGCACAGAAAGGCTCTGAAAACTAATTTTGGAATGAAGAGAATGTCTTTCATTTGAGACACAGAATAGCTACCCTTTCGATGCTGTAGCTTCTGTATGAAGAATGCATTGCTATTTTCTGTGTTGGGTAATGGCACGCAGCTAAAAGTGCTGCATTCTTCCTTGAAATTGATCATTCAAGGATCACTTGTTATAACTGGCCAACTCAGGCTATTTCACTGGAATTACATTACAAATTTGGATTCAGTACAGAAAATAACATTTAAACAGCGTTTGTTCCCAATTTATAAAAGAGCAAGCGTCACACTTGTCTCACTCTCCATATCAACACAACTGCCTTTAGTAATTTTGTCAATCTAAATCTATTTGTAAGGAGGTTTTTTTTATAGCCCAAGAAAACTTATTTTATTTACTATCAGTGGAGCTATCAATATAGTGAAAAGCAGTTATGTGGAATGGCCAATTGTGGAGAGAACAAGAGTCTCATCAAAACATGAAGGAGTCATTGTGAACTCTCCCCTTGTTGAATTAACAAGACAGCATTAGCTCTCATCATGCAGAATGCCTTTATCCCTCACTTCATTAGGAATATTCCCCCACGGCTTACTTCTATAATCAGAAATAATTCCACATTTTGCAATGATTTCATGCTAGGTCAGCTATGCTGCTGCACACAATATTTTAAAACCTCAAGATAATGTGAATGTTAAAACCCAGTCAAGGATTGATATTAAATGATGGCAGGTCAAACGGTGCAGTCCATATATCCTGGTTCAAGACCAGATTAGTGACACAACAAACAATATTTATTGGCAGCCATTTACCCATGTCTAATGTCTAACGCAGTAGAAAATAATGACACCCAAGCTATTCCAGCACACACCACCTTTTGAACGTTGCTTGCAATTGATCTCGAACAACCGGATCTCCCACCGGTTCTCCCCAGCGTCTTCTCTCTTCAACCCCTCTCGAACAAAAGCCCCAAGCCCAGCCTTAGTGTCCCTCACCAGAGAAACCTCCCCTTAATTCGACCATCCTAATTGGATGGAACATATTCCTCCTCATCTTTTATCTTCAACAATAACCCAAACAAGCATGAAAACTGAACAAACTGCTCTTCCAGAACTGCCCAAATGAAATACATGCAGCATAACAGTAAAAATATAAAACAGGGCATTACACTGATTTAAAAAAAAACTCGGTCTAATAAAATGCCTAAAAGGATAGCAGAAACGTGCTAGCACTAAGAGCCTGAGGTACAAAATAAAAGTTTAGATTTGACGAAAAAAACACCAATTAGAACAGGTTATGAGAAGACTATAAAGGGCAGGCAGAGGAGGAAGATGAATGTCTCATAATTTATTCAACAATAAAGTATCCTGTCAGACAATGAAATAGAAAGCTGACAAGTGAGACGTTGGTCGAAGAATCCAGTTTTCGCTCTTCAATACCAACAGAGGTCAAGTTGGAAATCAACTATAAAATGCAGCCACAATAATTCGCCGTTTCAAGCCAAAATGTTAACAAATACCTTCCCTGCGCCACATCCAGAAAAAAGGTTGCTTGATCTGCCGAGCTCCTTCAGTGGACTTGGTTGTTGCTTCAAAGATGTGGTCAGATATGTGTGTTCTAACCTGGTCTATTATAGATACCCTACGAACAATGTGTGTGTAGTTTGCTCATGGATTCTTCATAAAATGCTTTGCTGCAATTTATGCTAAATATTGTGGAAACCCGAACAGAGTTAGTCACAAGACACAGTACTTAAGAAGGTGTTGGAGACAAAGCAATAACCATACGGCCATTAGAAGAGGCTGCAAAGTACAAACAGGTGGAGAAGCTGAATGGGTTAAGCAGCATCTGTGGGGGAAAGGAGCTGTCAGCATTTCAGACAGGATTTCCACATTTATAATTAAAAACTTAATTAACAGATTTACAGGTTGTATTATTTTAACTGAGTCACATATTTTTGCATTTGCAGTGATCTTTGCAGTGGTATTAGTGTTGAACTTGCAGATTCATTACATCCATCTCTGAACCCAGTTATGATATCTCATCTTGAGTCTTGCCTGAAATAATATACGTGAGTTTACCTTGAAACCGACCTCTATTCACCTTTGACCTCATGATCCTTCTCAAAAATACCACATGTCGAGAACTGGAGGCCTACAAGAACTTTTCAGAATGTATCACCAATCTTCATGAGATTATTATTGACACTGTATACTTCCACTATTTCAGCAATATCATGACTTATTTCTGATCTGTAACGAGGTGTCAGCACATTAACTCTATCATGCAAGCTAAGGCATTCTTGGTTACATTCAGGCAGCAGTGTCATTCAGCTTCCTTCTGAAATCTTCAAAGTCAAAGAAATTAGACGCTATCCAAATCACAAACAAAAGGAAATCTGCAAATGTTGGAAATCTGATCAACACGCACAAAAAGCTGGAGGATCTCAGCAAACCAGGCAGCATCAATGGAAAAGAGTACAGTCAACACTTCGGACCGAGACCCTTCATCAGGACTGGGTGTGATGAAGTCAGGGTTATGGGCAGAAGGCAGGAGAATGGGGTTGAGCGGAAACTGGATCAGTCATGATCTAATGTTGCGGCAGACTTGATGGGCCAAATGGCCAAATTCTGTTCCAATGTTATATGGTCTTATGGTGTTAAATGGCTGACAGCAGCAGCCACAGCACAAGTAAAACCCCTGATATAGTATTGATGTAGCACTTCAGAACCAGATGTGCTGCCAGCCAAACTGTTCGAGCACAGTGACAATACCATGGAAAGTTGCCCAAATACATCCTGTTCACAAAAAGCAAGTCAAATCCATTCTAATTATCAGTTCATCAATCTATTCTTAGTCATCAGCAAGGTGATAGAAGCAAGGGGGATTTTTCAGCAAATTTTAAAAGCAACCTCTTGTGTAAAAGAAATAAAGATTATCTTTAATCTTTCTCAAGCCCGCATAATATCAACAGGACCAGAGGAATGGAAATGTAGGGAAGTCACAGAGAAATGAAAAATATAAAACACCAGTAGACGATATCAACTTCCTCGAGATTAATTGTGATCCTCGCAGTGGGTGGAAATTTTAACGTAAATCCAGGAGCTTATTGCACAAGCACACAACTAGTCCAGCCAGAGAATGAGCAATTCTGGATCTAATCTTCTGAAAGGTATCCCTGGCGGGTGGTGAAATGTCAGTGGGAGAGCTCTTCAAAGTTAGCACCATATTTTCATCCAGCTGACTGACACATTTTGGTGTGAAGAGGTTTCTTGCTTAATTGCTAATCGATGAAAACATTTTAAGATGTATCAAATGTTCAGATACAAATCTATAAGAGAACCACAGTGACACAGGTGGGAAAGCAGCTGCCCATAGCATCAGAAGCATCGGTCCAATCCTGCCCTGGGGTACTGTCGATGTACAGTTCACACACCTCCTTCTGAACATCTAGTTTTCCTGAGTCCTGTGTTTTTCTCCCACATCCCAGAGTGGGAGGTTAATGTAAATTGTCCCTTGCATATGTGTGAGTGGTAGATTCTGGGGCGAGCAGATGGAAATGTAAAGGGATTTTAGTAGAAAAAATATTGGAGTAGTGTAAATGGGAGCTTGGCTGAGGTGCGGACACAATGGGCTAGACAGGACCTTGCAGAAGTGGACTAGAAGCATTCACCTGCAGCTAAGTAAATGATGGATACCTCAAGAAGAGAAACATTAAGGACGCTCACTATTCAGGACTTGTTCTCTTCTCATTACTATGAACAACTTCTTCCACTCTACCTTCAGATTTCTGAATGGCCCATGAACCCATGGACACTAACTCACTGTTTATCTTTTGCACTATTTTTTTTAAAATTTGCAGTAATTTTTATATCATGCTGCCAAAAGATAACAAATTTCACAGCATATGTCAGTAATAATAAACTTAATTCTGAACCAGGCGATGCATTCAAAAATGAATCACTGTCTTCCAATAATGATGAAAGGTATGGCCAGATGGTCTAAGAAACCATAGGTTCCAGGGATATTAAGTGCTGCATGCAAGAAAAGGAGATACTAAAAATGCCAGGGGACACAGGAGTATATAGAATATGCACAAGAGATTCTGCAGATGCTGGAAATCTGGAACATAATACACTATGTGCTGCATGAACTCAGCAAGTCATGCAGCATCTATGAAGAGGAATAAACAGTAGTAGTTTTGAGCGAAGATTTCTGCCCAAAACATTGACCATTTTTCCCTCCATAGAAAATAAAGAGGATACTGTATATATAAAAGGAAATAGTAAAGTAAACCAGAAACATAAAACAGCACTGGCAGACAAGATTAACAAATACACCCAAAATATTTTGTAAGCATATTAAGGCCAAGAGGTACTAGGGAAAGAGTAGAACCAATCAGAGATGAGACTGCCAATCTCTGCACAGAGCTGGATAAGAAAAGATAAGCTGATGTACAGGTAAGAAGATAAGGTGAGAGAGGGATATAGGAATGGAGAATGATGAAAGGGGGAGCATTACTGGAAATTCGAGAAATTGATGTTCATGCCATTATTTTGGAGGCTACCCAGACGAAATATAAGGTGTTGCTCCTCCAACCTGAGTGTGGCCTCATTGCGACAGTAGAGGCTGCCATGGACTGACATGTTGGAATAGGAATGGGAAGTGGAATTAAAATTGGTGGCCACTGGGAGATCCTGCTTTCTTGGTGGATGGAGCGTAGGTGCTTGGTGAAGTGGTCTCCCAATCTACATCAGGTCTCACCAATATACAGGAAGCTACTGGATACAGTAGATGACCCCAGCAGGCTCACAGATGAAGTGTCGCCTCACCTGGAAGGAATGTTTGAGACCCTGAATGGTAGTGAGGGAGGTGGTGTAGGGGCAGGTGTAGCACTTGTTTCTCTTTCAAGCATAAGCGCCAGGAGGGAGATCAGTGGGGAAGGATGAATGGACAAGGGAGTCATGTAGGGACTGATCCCAGCGGAAAGCAGAAAGTGGGGGGGAGGAGGGAAAGATGTGATAAATGGTAGGATCCCATTGGAGATAGCAGAAGTCAAAGAAAATTATCTGCTGGATGCGGAGGTTGGTGGGGTGGTAGGTCAGGACAAGAAGAACCCTATCCCGGATGAGGTGGTGGGAGGATGGGGTGAGGGCAGGTGTGTGCAAAATGGAAGAGATGTGGTTGAGGACAGTGTTGATGGTGGAGGAAGGGAGGCCCCTTTCTTTGAAGAAGAGGACATCTCCTTCATTCTGGAATGAAAAGCCTCATCCTAAGAGCAGATGCGGTGGAGATGGAGGAATTGAGAGAAGGGGATGGTCTCTTTACAAGTAACAGGGTGGGAAGAAGTATTGTCCAGGTAGTTGTGAAAGTCTATGAGTTAATAATAGACATTAGTAGATAAACTGTCTCCAGAGATAGAGACAGAGAGATCGAGAAAGGGGAGGGAGGTGTTGGAAATGGACCCGGTAAATTTTAGGGCGGGGTGGAAATTGAAGGTAAAGTTGATGAAGTTGATGAGCAGGAAGCAGCACCAAAGTAGTCATTGATGCAGCATAGGAAAAGTTGGAGGATGATACCAGTGTAGGATTGGAAAATAGACTGTTCCATGCAGCTGACAAAAAGGCAGACATAGCCAGGACCCATGCGAGTGCTCAAAGCTACACCTTTTGCTTGAAGGAAGTGAGAAGGAGAAATTATTGAGCGTGAGGACAAGTTCTGCTAGATGGAGGAGAGTGGTGATGGGGGTGAGCTAGTTGGGTCTGGCTTCGAAAAAGGAACTGAGAGTAGTGGATGGAGGTGTATAGGGACTGAACATCCATAGTAAAAATAAGATGATCAGGGCCAGGGAACTTGAAATCACTGAAAAGATCAAGAGCGTGTGAAATGCCATGGATGTAGGTAGAAAGAGACTGAACCAGGGGAGATAAAACTGAGCAGGAGTAGTTAGATATTTTAATAGCCTTAAAAGTGGAAAAATCCCTGGGGCCTGATGAAATAATTCCAAGACTGATTTGGGAAAAAAGAGAAGTGATTGCTGAGACTCTTTCAGAAATTGTCAAAACTTCTTTGTTCTCAGAAGTTTGAGGTGACTGGAAAACAGCAAATATGGCAAAGATTTTGCCATATATTTTGCCAAATATTTTGACAGGTACTTGAATGAACAGAACATTGAGAAATATGCAGACAATGCAGGCAAGTGGGATTAGTTGAGAAAGCCTTGATAGTTGGTATAAATGCAGTGGACTGAGGGATATGTTATGATATTGTACAACTCTACAACCCTGCATATCAGAGCAGGGAGATTATGATATAACTTTATAAAGTATAACTGGGGCACAGTGTGCAGTTCTGTTTGCCACACAATAGGAAGGAAATGAATGTACTGGAGGGGGAACAGGGGAGATTCACCATTTTTGGAGTGTTTGAGACCAGATTGGCATTGCTTTCTTTGGAACCCACAAGACTGAGGAAGGACCTGTTTGAGGTACACAGAAGGGCATTTATAGGTTTGAAAGCAAGAAACTTCTTTTATCTTAGCAGAGGTATGTCAAACTAGAGGGTGTAGGGTACAAGGCAAGAGATTTAAAGGAATTCTTTTTTTTTAACCACACAGAGGGAGGTTGCAATCTGGAGTGCACTGCCTGAGGAATGGTGTCAGCATGTAATCTCATAACATTTATGAGATGAGTGCCTGAAACACAATAGTATTGTAAGCCATGAGATAAGTGTTAAAAATATGGGATTCGTGTACGTTGGTAGCTGATGGCCAAAGGGCCTGGCTATACCATTTGACTCTATGACCTACTGACTGATAGCTGACTCACCACAATTTGGCAGCATGACTCAGCTTCAGACATTGCCAGTAGCTTGGACCAAAGAGCAAGTTCCCAAGATGTGCTGAGAGTAACTGCACTTGATATCAAGGCAGAGCTTGATCGAGTGTGGTATCAAGGTCCACGGTGAAGGTAGGACCGATTAGAGATAAAAGTGGGAAGATGTGCCTGGAGGCTGTGGAAGTGAGCGAGGTCCTCAATGAATACTTCTCTTCGGTATTCATCACTGAGAGGGAACTTGATGACGGTGAGGACAATATGAGTGAGGTTGATGTTCTGGAGCATGTTGATATTAAGGGAGAGGAGGTGTTGGAGTTGTTAAAATACATTAGGACGGATAAGTCCCCGGGGCTTGACGGAATATTCCCCAGGCTGCTCCACGAGGCGAGGGAAGAGATTGTTGAACCTCTGGCTAGGATCTTTATGTCCTCATTGTCCACGGGAATGGTACCGGAAGATTGGAGGGAGGTGAATGTTGTCCCCTTGTTCAAAAAAGGTAGTAGGGATAGTCCAGGTAATTATAGACCAGTGAGCCTTACGTCTGTGGTGGGAAAGCTGTTGGAAAAGATTCTTAGAGATAGGATCTATGGGCATTTAGAGAATCATGGTCTGATCAGGGACAGTCAGCATGGTTTTGTGAAGGGCAGATCATGCCTAACAAGCCTGATAGAGTTCTTTGAGGAGGTGACCAGGCATATAGATGAGGGTAGTGCAATGGATGTGATCTACATGGATTTTACTAAGGCATTTGACAAGGTTCCACACGGTAGGCTTATTCAGAAAGTCAGAAGGCATGGGATCCAGGGAAGTTTGGCCAGGTGGATTCAGAATTGGCTTGCCTGCAGAAGGCAGAGGGTTGTGGTGGAGGGAGTACATTCAGATTGGAGGGTTGTGACTAGTGGTGTCCCACAAGGATCTGTTCTGGGACCTCTACTTTTTGTGATTTTTATTAACGACCTGGATGAGGAGGTAGAAGGGTGGGTTGGCAAGTTTGCAGATGACACAAAGGTTGGTGGTGTTGTAGATAGTGTAAAGGATTGTCGAAGATTGCAGAGAGACATTGATAGGATGCAGAAGTGGGCTGAGAAGTGGCAGATGGAGTTCAATCCGGAGAAGTGTGAGGTGGTACACTTTGGAAGGACAAACTTCAAGGCAGAGTACAAAGTAAATGGCAGGATACTTGGTAGTGTGGAGGAGCAGAGGGATCTGGAGGTACATGTCCACAGATCCCTGAAAGTTGCCTCACAGGTAGATAGGGTAGTTAAGAAAGTTTATGGAGTGTTAGCTTTCATAAGTCAAGGGATAGAGTTTAAGAGACGCGAAGTAATGATGCAGCTCTATAAAACTCTAGTTAGGCCACACTTGGAGTATTGTGTCCAGTTCTGGTCGCCACACTATGGGAAGGATATGGAAGCATTGGAAAGGGTACAGAAGAGATTTACCAGGATGCTGCCTGGTTTAGAGAGTAATGATTATGATCAGAGATTAAGGGAGCTAGGGCTTTACTCTTTGGAGAGGAGGATGAGAGGAGACATGATAGAGGTGTACAAGATATTAAGAGGAATAGACAGAGTGGACAGCCAGCACCTCTTCCCCAGGGCACCACTGCTCAGTACAAGAGGTCATGGTTTTAAGGTAAGGGGTGGAAAGTTCAAGAGGGATATTAGAGGAAGGTTTTTCACTCAGAGAGTGGTTGGTGTTTGGAATGCACTGCCTGAGTCAGTGGTGGAGGCAGATACACTAGTGAAGTTTAAGAGACTACTAGACAGGTATATGGAGGAATTTAAGGTGGGGGGTTATATGTGAGGCAGGATTTGAGGGTTGGCACAACACTGTGGGCCAAAGGGCCTGTAATGTGCTGTACTATTCTATGTTCTATGAAACTGACAAAACATCAAAGAGAAAACACTCCTGGAAAAGGAGTCATGAAGAAAGATGGCCATGCATGAAGATTGGCCTGGTCCCTGAGGATCACAACAGCATTCCAGAGCAATATTCTGGGTCCAACCATCCCCAGCTGCTTCATTAATATTTCTGCTCTCTGACCCTCTGTAACCTAGAGCTCATTCAACCATGGGTTGGTAAAAGCTGCAGATTCGCCCAGAGGGTGTTGGGTGTTGGGATGAGGACTGGGCCTCACTGCCTTGGCATTGCCTAGCAGGTGTCCAGGGCCGGTCGACAGATGATATCATTGGGCTGAGGGGGCCTGGATTATAAATATGCATATTCTGCATCATTGTATTTTTACTGATATTTTGTATGGGTTTGTTGACTTGTATGCGTAAAGACTTGGGATCAAGCCATTACATCGTGATGGAGGGAGGTGGGCCTCGGGACTCTTTTGATATGATTATGATCTTGTGTGTGCTTATTGTGTGTAACTGCAGTAATTTGTTTTTGCACCTCAACCCCATAGTAACACTGTCTCGTCTGGCTGTATTCATATATGGTTAAATGAGAATTAAACTTGAATTGAATAAGTGGCAGTAACACACACTCTACAAAAACGCCAGGCAGGGGTCTCCAAGATGAGAGAGTCAAGCCTATGTTTTACACTGAACACTGGGCTTCCTACCAATAGCTCCTAGAAAACAACCACATAAACATTATGACCACACAACAGTCAGAGGCTGATATTCGAAGTGTCATAGAATCGTACAGCATAAAATTAGGCTCCTCGGCCCACCACACTCATATTAGCTCAAGTGCTTTCCTGCACTACCCTGATCTACCCACGTTAAAACTGGAGTCTTTCCTGCCTAAGCAACTCAAGTATCAGCACTGTAGGTCTTGCCTCTTCCTCTTTAAGGGTTTTCTGCCACCTAAGTATCAGAAATCAGAGCAGCAGATACTGGAATTGGGACCAAATTTTAAAAAGCAGAATGTCGGAAGAACTCTGAGTTAAGCAACACCTGTGGAAGCAAAAAAAAAGTTCTTGTTATATTTCCAAGTCAAGATCCTACATCAGGACTGAAAGGGATGAGGGAAGATTGCCAGCAAAAATGGAACTGAGGAAGGCTTTAGACAGAGGCAGGTAGGTGTTGGGTAGAACTAGTTGTGGGGGGGGGGGGGGGAACTAGGCAGGCGAGTGAGTTTTTGTAGAGGATAGTATTGGGGGATGTGGGTCTTCTGAAACTGAAAAATTCATTCTTTATATCATTAGGTCGCAAGCTACCTGTGGAATATGAGATCCTATCTTCTAATTTGTGTTTGCGCTTCCTGTAGCAATCAAGAAGGCAGAGGACAGAAAGGTCAGTGTGGGAGCTGGAAAGAAAACTAAACTGATATACTGAGCATTGTAGAAAAAACAAAGGTACTCTGCACAACAGCTACTTTGTCCATGTTTGGTTTCTCCAATGTAGAAGTGGCCACAGCATGTTGGAATACTTTCTATTAGGCTGGACAGGCATACATCCAACAACCCGAAAGAAGTTTGATGTCATCCAGAACTTCAACCTTCTTGAATGATATTCCCTCCACCACTTTAAACATTCATTCTGTGTATTAGCTACAAAATGCACTGAGACTACTCAGCCGAACTACACGGCCTTGCCGTTCCCAAACCATATTCTCTTTCACTAAAAAAAATAGAAGGGCAACAGATGTATGGGTGTCACCAGCTGCTGGTTCCTCAAGATGCTCAGCATCATTGTTTGGAAATTTCCAAACATAGAAAAATAGAAAACCTACAGCACAATACAGGCCCTTCGGCCCACAATGCTATGCCAAATATGTACTTACTTTTGAAATTACCTAGGGTTAGCCATAGCCATCTACTTTCTTAAGCTCCGTGTACCTACCCAGGAGTCTCTTAAAAGACCCTATTGTATCTGCCTCCACCACAGTCGCCAGCAGCACATTCCACACATTCACCACTCTCTGCATAGAAAACTTACCCCTGATATCACCTCTGTACCTACAAACGTTTGTACTTCCAAGCACCCTAAAACTTTACACTCTTGTGTCAGCCATTTCAGCCCTGGGAAAAAGCCTCTGACTATCCACATGATCAATGCCTCTCATCATTTTATGCACCTCTATCAGGTCACCTCTCATCCTCCATCGCTCCAAGGAGAAAAAGCCAAGTTCACTCAACCTATTCTCATAAGGCATGCTCCCCAATCCAGGCAACATCCTTGTAAATATCCTCTGCACCCCTTCTATAGCTTACACATCCTTGATGTAGTGAGGTGACCAGAAATGAGCACAGTACTCCAAGTGGGGTCTGACTAGGGTCCCATATTGCTGTAACATTACCTCTCGGATCTTAAACTCAGTCCCATGGTTGATGAGGCTAATGCACCGTATACCTCCTTCACCACACAGTCAACCAAGATCCCTCTGATCCTCCACACTGCCAAGAGTCTTACCATTAATACTATATTCTGCCATCATATTTGACCTACCAAAATAAACCAGCTCACACTTATCTGGGTTGAACTCCATCTGCCACTTCTCAGCCCAGTTTTGCATCATGATGTCCCACTGTAACCTCTGACAGCCCTCCACACTATCCACAACACTCCCAACCATTGTGTCATCAGCAAATTTGCTAACCTATCCCTCCACTTCCTCAACCAGGTCATTTATAAAAATCATGAAGAGAAAGGGTCCCAGAACAGATCCCTGAGGCACAACCACTGGTCACCAACCACCATGCAGAATATGACCTGTCTACAACCACTCTTGGCCTTCTGTGGGCAAGCCAGTTCTGGATCCACAAAGCAAGGTCTCCTTGGATCCCATGCCTCCTTACTTTCTCAATAAGCCTTGCATGGGGTACCTTATAAAATGCCTTTCTGAAATCCATATACATTACATCTACTGCTCTACCTTCTTCAATGTGTTTAGTCACATCCTCAAAATATTCAATCTGGTTCGTAAGGCACGACCTGCCCTTGACAAAGCCATGCTGACTATTCCTAATCATATTATGCTTCACCAAATGTTCATAAATCCTGCCTCTCAGGATCTTCTCCATCAACTTACCAACCACTGAAGTAGACTCACCAGTCTATAATTTCCTGTGCTATCTCTACTCCCTTTCTTGAATAAGGGAACAACATCTGCAACCTTCCAATCCTTTGGAATCTCCCCGGCCACATTAATGATGCAAAGAACATTGCCAGAGGCCCAGCAATCTCCTCCCTTGCCTCCCACAGTAGCCCAGCGTACATCTTGTCCAGTCCTGGAGACTTATCCAAACTGATGCTTTCCAAAAGCTTCAGCACATCTTATTTCTTAATGTCTTTATGCTCAAGCTTTTCAATCCATTGTAAGTTATCCCTAAAATCACCAAGATCCTTTTCCGTAGTGAATACTGAAGCAATGTATTCATTAAGCACCTCTGCTATCTCTTCTGATTCCATACATACTTTTCCACTGTCACACTTGATTGGTCCTATTCTCTCACATCTTATCCTCTTGCTCTTCACATACGTGTGGAATGCCTTGCGGTTTTCTTTAATCCTACTCACCACGGCCTTCTCATGGTCCCTTCTGGCTCTCCTAATTACATTCCTAAGCTCCTTCCTACTAGCCTTATAATTTTCTAGATCTCTATCATTACCTAGTTTTTTTGAACCTTTCATAAGCTTTTCTTTTCTTCTTGACTAGATTTTCAACAGCCTTTCTACACCATGGTTCCTGTACCCGACCATCCTTTCCCTGTCTCATTGGAACGTACCTATGCAGAACACCATGTAAATATCCTCTTAAAATTTGGCACATTTCTGATGTATATTTCCCTGTGAACATCTGTTCCCAATTTATGCTTCCAAGTTCCTACCTGATAGCTTCATATTCCCCCTTACTCCAACTAAACGCTTTCCTAACTTGTCTGTTCCTATCCCTCTCCAATGCTATGGTAAAGGAGATAGAATTGTGATCACTATCTCCAAAACTCTCTCCCACTGCGAGACCTGACACCTGATCAGGTTCATTTTCTAATATCAGATCAAGTACAGCCTCTCCTCTTGTAGGCTTATCTACATATTGTGTCAGGAAGCCTTCCTGAACACACCTAACAAACCCCACCCCATCTAAACCCCTTGGTCTAGGGAGATTTCCTTTGCTTTCTATGTTTATTGTGGCTTCTGTACTGTGCCTCTTTGTTTATATGCCCTTCACTCAATATCTCAGGGTATCTTGAGACAGTAAGATGATTCATCTCTGCATTAAAGAATGTTCTCCCAGCAAGAACTGGCCAAACTTTGCAATTATTAAAAGTTTATTTTCACTTTTCGGTCAGTATGCCTGACACATGAACAATAGGTCTCTCCTGGCCTTTGTCCACTACATTGATAATCGCTGCCTCACCTCACTCATTTGAAGCATCTCAAATAAGTTCTAATATCTGTTGATGGCTTAATGTACCAAGACAAACTAGATGCTGTCTTTTCATGCATTTGCTGATGTTTTCTCCACTGCTATAGTTTGTCTTTTTTTTATAAAGCTGAAGTTGAGTCATGTGACTGGCTCCCTGACCTTACAACACGGTGGCGAAGTCAGGGAAAATCGAGCTAAGTACCACTGATACTCAATAGAGACCAGGATTTATTTTCTCTTTAAATGGCTGCACCCTCTTACTGTCTTGTCACAAACAAAAATAAATCACTTTCTTCAGCTCATTTGTTTTTCTGTAATCAACAGGCAGTTTTTTTCCAGACATAAATAATATTGTCAATGTAAAATGGAAATTTACTTGCACCCAATGACCAGAAGATTACTATCTCATTTAATGAAGTGGAAGAAAGGCTACAAAGTCATTTTATTTAGTTCTGTTAGTGACTGTATAATGATTTCCAATACATCCAGTCAGGTACTGAACTGCCATCTTGCACAGAATTCCACTTCGGTAGTTACAAAGTTTTCTAGGCAATGGCTTTGTTTTCCTTCATGGTCAAGTCCGCATCTCAGGCCTGCTGATATCAACTTCTCATATTGACCTAATCATGCAGTGGTGTGATTATTCAATGCCCTCAACCAGTTTGTACTTCTGATGTTTCTTCATTTGCCAAAGCAAAATGTGCTCTCAGTGAATTGTTTATCTCCAACCAAGCCCACTGCAAACCATAGAATCTTATCCATGTGGGATACTTGAGGAGGTCAAACAAACTGTGTAAAGTCAACTCAAGAGCTCATTAGAGACTTTGTCTCATATTGCTACAGTCCAGAAAGTCACATGACACACATTTCGTGTTCACAACCAGTTTACACAGCAATCTCCAATACGAATTTTAATCTGCACAGCCATCTTAGATACTGCAACAAGTAGCATTCTAAAAGACCATCTTAAATTTGTTCCAGCATTTGATCATCATTATATTATCAAATCAATAATGTTAATCAGATATCAGTCTTCCTGAAAACCATAAGACATAGGAACAGAATTAGGCCATTCCACCCATCAAGACTTTCTGCCATTCCATCATGGCTAATCCCAGATTCCACTCAACTCCATACACGTGCCTTCATGCAATATCCTTTGATACCCTGACCGATGAGGAAACAATCAACTTCTGTCTTAAATATACTCACAGTCTTAGCCTCCTCCACAATCTGTGGAAAAAAATTCCTCCTTATCTCTGTTCTAAAAGGTCACCCCTCACTTTTGAGGCTGTGCCCTCTAACTCTGGATAGCCCCACCATAGAAACATCCTCTCCACATCCACCTTATCTAGTCCTTTCAACATTTGGTAGATTTCAATGAGATCCCCATGCAGTCTTCTAAATTCCAGTGAGTGGAGGCCCACAGCTGCCAAGCGTTACACATATGTTAACCCCTTCATTCCCAGAATCATCCTCGTAAACCTCCTCAGGACTCTCTCCAGTGACCATGCATCTTTTCTGAGATACAGGACCCAAGACTGTTGACGGTACTCAGTGAGGCCTGACTAGTGTCTTATAAAGCCTCAGCATTATCTATTTCCTGTTATATTCTATTCCCCTTGAAATAAATGCCAACATTGCATTTGACTTCTTTACCACAGACTCAACCTGTAAATTAACCTCCTGGGAGTCCTGCACGAGGACTCACATGTCCCTCTGCACCTCTGATGTTTGAACCTTCTCTCCAGTGAGATAATAGTCCACACTATTGACCCTTTTATTAAAATGCATTATTATACATTTCCCAACACTGTATTCCATCTGCCACATTTTTGCCCATTCCTCCAACCTGTCTCAATCTTGCTGCAAACACATTGCTTCCTTAGCACAACCTACCCCTCCACCTATCTTTGTTGCATCCTCAAACTTTGCCACAAAACCATCAATTTCATTGACAAACAGTGTGAAAAGTAGTGGTCCAAATACCGACCCGAAGAACACCACTAGTCACTGGCAGCCAAATAGAAAAAGTTCCTTTTACTCCCACTCACTGCCTCCTGCCTGTCAACCATTCCTCTATCCATGCCAGTATCTTTGCTGTAACACCATAGGATTTTATCTTGTCAAGCAACCTCATGTGTGGCAGCTTATCAAATGCCTTCTGAAAATCCAAGTAAATGACATCCACTGCCTTTCCTTTGTCCACCCTGCTTGTTACTTCCTCAAAGAATTCCAACAGATTTGTCAGGCAAGATTGCCCTTCACAGAAACCATGCTGACTTTGACTTATTTTATCATTAGTCCCCAAGTACCCCAAAACCTCATCTTTAATAATAGATTCCAACACTTTCCCAACCATTGAGGTTAGGCTAACTGGCCTATAATTTCCTTTCTCTTGTCTTCCTCCCGTCTTAGAGAGTGGAGTGACATTTGCAATCTTCCAGTCCTCCGGGATCATGCTAGATTCAAGTGATTCTTGAAAGATCATGACCGATGTATCCATTATCTCTTCAGCAACCTCTTTCAGGACTCTGGGATATAGTCCATCTGGCCCAGGTAACTTATCCACTTTAAGACCTTTGAGTTTGCCTGACACTTTTTCCTTTCAATTGCAATGGGACCTGGACACTCTCTGACACTCTGCTAATGATTTCCACAGTGAAGACTGATGCAAAGTACCCATTAGGTTCATCCGCCATTTCTTTGTTCCCCATTACTACCTCACCAGCATCATTTTCCAGTGGTCTCACCTCCCTTTAACTCCTCAGATGCCATTCACTATGCTCAGTCCAGTCCCTGCAGGTGGGAGTTAAATGTAAGAACTGAGCATGGCTCAGTGGATATTAATCAGGACAAGAGCACATGCTTCAAACCATTCTTTAACTCTCTCCATGATGTTGTCCAGCTTTTCTTTAATGTAAAGCCTTTGTACATCCTGAAAATGAAATACACAGCTATGTTTTAGGGACCAGAAGGGTCAGTAGTTTACTGACCCTTTGTCGCCACATTTTTTCACCCTCTAAGGGAAATTCCCTTGGTTCCACCCATTTCTCTCTGCACCTTCTCTGCTACCTGGACTGTGAAGGACTTCAAGACTGAATGAAGGATTCTAATGAAGGTTTCAAGACTGAATAACTAATTGTTTCTCTTTCCATAGATGCTGGCTGACCTATTGAGTTTTAGGGACTAGACTTTGAAAACTTAGCAGGACTATAATTTGTGCACTAAAGGAAATTCTGTACCTCATTGGGTACCAAATGTGACACTGCCTTAATCCCAGTAATCTCCTTAAAATCTGCTAAATCTCTGGGACTTCTAAGCAAACTGTGAATCTGAAACCCTTGTCTGCATTTCATCTCCAAGGTAATGAGTGACAGCTTACGTGCTGCCAACAGGAAGTGTGTTTGGTGCCACTTAGTGGGGACACCCAAACAACTGACAAACAGGGAAGGATATCTCCCAGATAATGTGAAGAGTAACTGCCCGTACATTCATTACAGTTAATGATGCTAAATTGGTCACATTAGCACATTAGTATCTGCCTTTAAAACTCACTTATTTCAGCCAACATAGAGCAGTCAGCACAGTCAAACTAGTAATTAATTTCTGTGCAGTCATGTTTAAGTGTTTGTGCATTTTCCAAGTAAATAGAAGCTACTTTGAACAGCTGTATTACGCTATAATTATACTTAGAATGTAACTGGTAGAAATAGTGCCATAAATTTTTTAGAATATTTAAACATACTTCAAATAAAAAATCTTCTGACTGTAATGGAAGCAAGTGTGCAGGAGCAAGTTTCACTGGCAGCTAATGTTCCACCTTGTGTTCAGCAGCAGAAGACTGAGAAGGATTTCTCTCTCTTTATCTACCGGCTGTAACGTTACAATGCATTGCAGGATTTATCAAGAGATACTGCAGAGGCCTGCAGATTTTGTGGGAGAGCAGTGAAACAAAAGAGTGAGGAGAAAACAGCTTTTTCTGGTGCTTGCAAGCTCTGCTGGATCCCAGTTGGAGACGCTGTTCCTAATAGGCACACCCGGTGCATCTCCAGATTTACTAGAATTGTTGAAGGAGCTAAATAAATTGAAAATGCTGTTGATGTAGCTGAAGGCTCTCTGTGTCAAGGTAATGTATGTTACATATTTTATTTGCAGCTGTAATTCTCTATCTTGTCTGCACTGTGCAGAAGCCTAATTTCCCATTGGTTTCCACTAGCTCTTATATTGATGCCATTTGGCCAGAGGAAATCAGTGTCCCATGTTCCATCATTAGTTGTCATCATTGCTCTAGATTGACCTTCCTTCAGCATATAATGTACAACAACACTGTCACTCCTCAGCAACAAGCTGTAGGTTTCCTTTTTGGAACTACCAGTCCCTCGGTCAGCAGGTTATTATATATCTGCTGTCTGAGACAACCTGGCTGATGACCATGTAAGTGATGAAGATGAAGAAGAAATAAATTCCCACCGCCAGCTCCACAGGATATGTTACTTTAAAAAAAATCAAATACTTGGAATAATTGCAAGGCTTTGACCTTAATTTGGAAGCTGTAGTCTTACTTTAGGATTGATTGGGTTGATGTAATCTCATCTCAAGATTTAGATGTAACTGCTTATTGTCAGTGTTAACAATTCATCATAATCCTCTGTAGCACCTAATGAGATCGCGTTGCTTTGTAATCATCCCCGAGTTATCATTATTTGCCGTTTTTCATTTGATCAAGAGCAACTGTGCTTAGCTCTTTGGGATTTCCGTGTTGTTGAGCTGATCTGTAGGCTGGCCTGATCTATCAGAATCCATTAAAATCAGCAGGGAATGTGTACAAAGGCAGGCTGTTAGCTCCCTCTCTCACCAGATCAAAGCGTATCAGCAGAAAGAAATGACTAGCTCTCCAACAGGACAAAAACTACTCAATAAAGATCAAAATATCATAAGCAGGAAAACAATAAACCATTCCACTTCTGGAGCACCTCTGGGACATTTGCTGGTCTATAGATTTAAACAGTGATAAATCATCATTGGTCAGTTGATAAATTAGCAGTGAATGGATGAGCCAGGTGATTAAAACAGCTTCTAGTCGGTACTAATGCGAAGTAGTACAAATCCTGTTGTTCCCTGATGAAACCAGCCTCCTCTCCGTGGACTATCTATACTTCACTCTGCCTCAGTAAAGCAACCAGCATGATCAAACACCCCACCCAGTTCAGACATTCACCTTCCTGCCCTCTCCAATCAAGAAGATACAAAAGCCTGCAATCATGTATTCATAACAAGATGAAAGATCATCTTTAAAGTTCAGTTTTATTTGTCACATGTATGTTGAAACATCGACATACACAGTTAAATGTTTCATTTAATGTCAACGACCAATACAGTCTGACGATGGTGCGGGCAGCCGCTCGCTAGCGCCAACACACTCCTGCACCAACGTAGCATGCCCACAACTCACAATCCCTGACTGCACACCTTGGGAATGTGGGAGGAAGCCGGAGCAGCCGGAGGAACATACAGACTCCTCACAGGCAGCAGCAGGAATTCAACACCGATCGGTGATCACCGGCACTGTAGAGTGCCGCGCTAACTGCTACATTCATCAGTGAAGAAGAGGAATCCAACGTAATAAGATGGGGGAGATGTCACAAAAAAGTTCACTCTTCCTTAATTTCCATCCTTATTTACAATATTGCCAAGGACATTTAAAGAGTTTTTCATTTGGTATTAAACAGTGAATTGATGGCTGCCTGAGTCTAAGGCCACAGAGTATTTATGCACTGCCAACAGCCCATCTAAAATATGCCAAAAATGACCGGCAACACACACAAAATGCTGGTGGAACACAGCAGGCCAGGCAGCATCTATAGGGAGAAGCACTGTCGACGTTTCGGGCCGAGACCCTTCGTCAGGACTGTACTTCTTCCTATAGATGCTCCCTGGCCTACTGCGTTCCACCAGCATTTTGTGTCTGTTGCTTGAATTTCCAGCATCCGCCGATTTCCTCGTGTTTGTGCCCAAAAATGACCTATGGTTTTCACAGTTTGCACATTTCCTTGCCAGGAAATTTAAAAAAAAAAATATATACAGGTATATAACTCCTTCAAAATCCCAAAACTCTCCAAGAAAATAAGAGCATGCTAAATAATGAAATGGAAAGTTGTTCCAATATTCTATCTAAAACAGAAACATACAGACATATTCAAATGAGAAAGTGAAAAGGAGGGGAAGATTGGGAAACTGTATGGAACCATAAAATTATATATTTGCATTTTTCATCAGTATTAATACTTAAATGTTTTAAACTACTGCTTGTGAAGTCATGGCCAATGTTTCATGGAATTGCTGCTAAATCAGAAATTTAAAGAAGTTAATGTATGCAGACTGGGAGACCGTTTCGCTGAACACCTATGCTCAGTCCGCAAGAAAAAGCAGGATCTCCCAGTGACCACACATTTTAATTCCACGTCCCATTCCCATTCTGATATGTCTACCCATGGCCTCCTCTACTGTCAAGATGAAGCCACACTCAGGTTGGAGGAACAACACCTTATATACCGGCTGGGTAGTCTCCAACCTGATGGCATGAACATTGACTTCTCTAACTTCCGTTAATGCCCCTCCTCCCCTTCTTACCCCATCCCTGACATACTTAGTTATTTACTTGTTCTCCAAGTCCCTCTGGTGCTCCCCCCCACCTTTCTTTCTCCCGAGGCCTCCCGTCCCATGATCCTTTCCCTTCTCCAGCTCGGTATCACTTTCGCCAATCACCTTTCCAGCTCTTAGCTTCATCCCACCCCCTCCGGTCTTCTCCTATCATTTTGCATTTCCCCCCTCCCCCCACTACTTTCAAATCTCTTACTATCTTTCCTTTCGGTTAGTCCTGACGAAGGGTCTCGGCCCGGAACGTCGACAACGCTTCTTCCTATAGATGCTGCCTGGCCTGCTGTGTTTCACCAGCATTTTATGTGTTAATGTATGTACTGTTTCTTTCATATTACATAAGTAGAAAGAGTATGTGACACATGTATGCATATACATAACCTATAGCAGTTAGTATAGGCAACCTATCACATCCTTGAACCTGCAAAGAGCTAAAACAAAGATTGAGCCAGATTTTTGTGTAAAGTGTCTGTGGCTTGGAAACCCCTCTTGCCTACACCGAACTGGACTGGATGTGAAGTGATGATCACTGTATTCTGGAAACCCATGACGTGATCCACATGGTGACTAGGAGTGACAGGGTTCTGTAGCCAAATATTATTGGCTCCACGGGGCAGGCTAATGTAAGCATCTGCTTGTACCCCTGGGTTTTAAGACAGGTTGAGGAACGAACAGCTAGGCACATCGAGCATCTGCGCTACCATACTTTCAGCTCAGAATTTTCAATTACCAGTTCTCTGTTGCTCAGGGCCTAATATTGAAACAGAATTTGGCTTAGATAAACATTGTTCACCTTACAGTAATGAGCAAGTCTATCTGGCATACAATGTTTGGGCCAATACTAAATTAAAATCAGCATCTTATCTCCAGTGACATAAAGCATCAATTTTCCTATTTTTAAAGTCATTGCAAACCAAGGTTATGAAGTACTCTGTCAAGCATTACAAATCAAAAGATCACTCAACAGCCAAATTTACAAGAGAAACTCTTTAAAATTGCACAAACTAAACAAGAGAACTCTATCTGTAACAAAGTCGTCATAGGCCAGCTCGAATGTTATAGGTTATAAGCTTGAATTTCCAGAATCACAACTTATTGCTTAAATCCACATCAAATTGGCTTTGATTTAGCATCATTTGTTTGTTCACCTTGATCATTTACCACATTATTCATACGCCTTTCCAAGCATTTTAAACATTGCTCATTAAACTTCAAATTAATATTCACAAACTATTCTAAATTGTTTTGTTCTGGGTTGCTCTCAAAATTTTAAATACCTTTGTGGCTGCAGCAATCTGCATTTATAATCTCCGGCAACTCCCTTACATGCTTCCCCAACTCCTCCCACTATGAAGCTGCTGACTGGGGCTTAAGCATGGCACCAGGATCACAATTATAGATAGATAGACAGATACCTTATTGATCCAAATGGAAATTATAGTGTCACAGTAGCATTACAAGTGCACAGATATACAAATATACAAACCTTTTTTTCTTAATTCTTTTTAATAGTTTCTCAATGGCAAAGAAGCTTCACTGTTAACACAAAGGTGGTTTTGGTTATCTGGGTGGACAGCCGGTGTTGGGGGGTGGGGGGAGGTTGTTAGACTGAGTCACTCAGAAGTGCTCCTGTTTCTTAATCTGTTCCTACCAGCCAGCTCTCATTCTGAGCGAGGGTGCAGTCTCATTGTTCATTCTGCCCTTCCACAAATGCAGGTACTGTCAGAGTCCAGATGTCTTGGGCAGAAGGCAGGCTCAGCTTCCAGGGCAGGAATCTGATCAGATTCAAGGAGGATGAGAGGTGAGTTGATAAAGATGTATGAGATGATAAGAGGCATAGGGTGGACAGTCAGGAACATTTTCCAAGGGCATAATTTTAAGGTGATTAGAGGAAAGTATAGGAAGGATGTCAGAGGTTGACATAATGAATGACCTCCATTAAGATGGCGCCAGTAAATGGTGACATTTTGTGTGCAGTTCCAATGGGAATCATCAAATATTCCCATTTAGGACTACTACAGCTGAAATCCAGTCTCAGCCATAGGTATTTCAGTAAGCAACATTGTTTTAAGATGATTAAAAAATCTATCGATACTCAAAATCAACAAACCACGGACAGCAGACTCAGCTTGTGATGGCAGTGCCCTTTATGAGCACTGGAGCAGGGACACCACACCATTCTACAAGAACGATACAAATACAGGAGCTTTAGACCATCTTGCTGATGAACATGCACACTCAAGAAAATAAGACTACAAATCTCAGTGCAAGATTGTTGTACCAGAGGGACATCAGGAATAGCTCCATACTCTGCTTTACAGAAACATGGCTCACACCAGCATTTTTGAATGCAGCAATGCAGCCTTTACTCTTCTTGGCAAAGGCAGAACAGCTCAGCTTTTTAAAAGCAGAGAAGGTGGATTATGTTTTATAATTAACTCATCATGGAACATCCAGTGGTCAAATGTCATTTATTTTATCTGCCAAGGGAGTTTTCTGCCATCATCCTGGTAGCGGTGCACATTCCACCTCAGGGCATTGTCAGACAGGCACTGAATGTACTGAGCAACATAATGTGCAGGCACAAAACAGTCCACCCTGATACCTCCCTTAACATTGCAGCAGATTTCAACCAGGCCACCACCAACATATCACCTGGGGAACCAGCGGAGCCAACACACTTGACCACTGTTTTACCACCATTAAGAGTGCTTACTGTGCAAACCCACCCCACTCTTCTACTTCTACTCCCAAGCCTAGGCAGAGACTGAAGACTGCAGCACCAATGGTGAGGACCAAAATGTATGGTCAAGGGAGGTGGAGGTGAGATGCGCTTACAGGTCTGCTTTGAGTCGGTAGACTAGACAATATTTAGGGATACATCTTAGAATCTGAATGAATATGTCACAGTTGTCACTAACTTCATCAAGATGTGTGGATGAGTCTGTGCCTTTGAAAATGTACCCAACATATGCAAACCATTGATGAACCAGGAGATTAATAGTGCGCTGAGGGCTAGATCTAAGGCACTCAAGACGGGTGATCCAGAACTATATAGAAAGTCGAGGTACGACCTATGGAAGTCTATTTTAAGGGTGAAAATTAATTCCAGTGAAGGTTAGAAATGGAGACAGATGCACATCAATTCTGGCAGGATTTGCAGGACATTATATCTTACAAAGAGAAATCTAACATCATGAATGTCGATGATACTTCCAGATGAGCTCAAAGCCTTTGATGCACGCTTCGAAAGGGAGAATAAAACTAGAATCCCTGCAGCTTGTGGTGACCCTGTGATCTCTGTCTTGGAGGCTGATGACAAAACAGCTGTCAAGAGGGTGTACCCTAGCAATGCATCAGGGCCTAATGGTGTGCCTGGTCAGGCTCAAGAAACCTGCGCCAACCAACTGTTCAAGGACATCTTCAATCTCTCACTGGTTTTTCCTACCAACTTCCAAAGGGTGACAGTATAAGAGCGCTCAAGAAGAGCAGGGTGAGTTGCTTCAACGACTGTTACCCAGTGGCACTCACATTTACTGTGATGAAGAGCTTTGAGAGGTTGGTCATGGCCAGAATAAACACCTACCGAAGCAAAGACCGAGACCCACTGCACTGGCTCTCCACTCAGCTTGGGCCAGGTGGACAGTAGTAATATCTGATAGACTACTGTTTATTGACTAGCTTAGCATTCAACACAATCATACCCTCAGTTCCAATAAACAAGCTCCAAAATCTAGGAATCTCTACCTCCCTTTACAACTGGATCCTTAACTTTCTCACTGGGAGACCACAGTCAGAGCACATTGGAAATAAGACCTCCTCCTCACTGACAATCAATACTGGCATGCTTCGAGGATGTGTGCTTAGCCTACTGCTCCACGCTCTCTACACCCACGATTGTGTGGATCGGTACAGCTCAAATGGCATCTATAAATTTGCCAAGACACAACCTCTGTTTGCAGAATTTCAGATAGCAACAAGATGTACAGTGAGTGAGACAGATCAGTTGCTTGACTGGTGTCACAGCAATAACCTTGCACTCAATGTCAGCAAGACAAAGAGATCGATTGTGGATTTCAGGAAGGGGAAATTGAAGAAATGCACACCAGTTCTCCTGGAGGGATCAGAAGTAGAAAGGGTGATCAGTTTTGAGTTCCTGGGTTCTGACCCCAACATATTAACACAATTACAACGAAGGCACTACAGTGGCTATATTTCATTAGAAGTTTGAGAAGAATTGATAGGTCAAGGACACTCAAAAATTTCTATTGACGTATCATGATTTCTAACTCCTTTCATCACAACCCAGTGTGGAGGGGCCACTGCACAGGATTGGAAAAAGCCACAGAAAGTCGTGAACACAGCCAGCTGCATCATGGACACTAGCCTCCCCAGCATCAAGGACTCCTTCAAAAGGCAATGCTTCTAAAAGGAAACATCTATCATTAAGGACCCCCATCAGCCAGGACATGCTCTCTTCTCATTGTTACCATCAAGGAAGTGGTACAGGAGCCTGAAGAGACACACTCAATGTTTCAGGAACAGCTTCTTCCCTTCTGGCATCAGATTACTGAATAGACAATGAAACCATGAACACTATTTCAGAATTTATATTTCCTCTCTTTTTGCAGAAAGCTTACCAAATGAAAGGTTCGCACAAGGATCTTCATCAAAAAGTTTGGAGTTCTTCTTTGGACAGTTCTGATTTACTGTTTGGCACAGTTTCTGAGTGCTCCCAATGGACATTCATGCTCCAAGTCCCCTGGAAACCTGGCACACTTCTGGGTAATGTTCTTTCTGGGGTTGTGTGCGGAACTTAATAATGGAACAGAATCCTGCAGTGGGTAAAATCTGGCTGATCTGCCCTTGTTTTATAATAATATGCTCGCTTGATTAAACCCCTGGGCTGCTGAAAGCCATCCCAGCATGATGTGCATTTTGGCCATTGTCAATGCGGAGAAGGTTGGCATGTGCTGGTGCCTGCCTACAACCTGCCTCATTTATTTATTTGCATTGACTGAGACATCACTAAAGTGCCTCTGGAACGAATCAGTGGCAATGAGGCAATGAAGTGAATGACAGCAGTCAGCTGAACAGCCATAGACAATACTTCAAGCAGGTTAAGCAAGGTGTTTTTCTGATGGAGGCTGCAATAGCTCACAATCACCTACCATCTAATCCAAGGATGAGGAGATATAGTCCCTTCCTGCATTCCTGCACTGTATTCTGTCCATCACTTTCTTCCAGATCTGCCACGTACACCTCCTCCTTGTGCACCTACTGAAATGGCCACATTTGCTGTGGGTGGTGTTGGTCTTTATGCTCTACATTAATGATCTTCCAGTCCTAACCTTGCACCCACTCCACATCCAGCACTATTGTTCATCCTGTAGGCCAGAAAGAACCAAACTCTGCAGAAAAGGGACAGGAATGAGGCAAGGTCAGTGGAAGCAGATAATGTAAATGTTTTGTTCTTGTCATGTGGTCGCAGGAATGGGGGCTGCCATTTTGTGAGACTGTTCTTTCAGCCACCATTTTGTGAACTGGTTCTTGCTCAGGGATAGCTTAATTAGAGCAATTGAATGTGGACACAGTACATTTTCTGCTGATGATCTGCTAAGCCCAAGACCATTTCCAGATAAGAAGCTGTTTATTCAGTAACATAAAAATGGGAAGCTTGAAAAAGGAACAGCCTGTGATCAGAAGTCGCTTGAGCCCAGGATTTGGCTGACCTGGAAAGAAGAAAAGAAGTTACAAGATGTCCAAGTTTGACAGAAGGGAGGCTGCTTGTAGCCTTGGTCCAGATCCAATAAGAAGCTGACACAGGTCAGTCAGATGAGCTGGAGCCAATGACATTGAAAGGTAACAGATGGATCTAATGATAATGGAGAGGTTCTGGAGTGCAGGCAGTGTCAGCTCTCTGGAGATAAACCAGCGCAGATGGTGATCCCACATCAGAAACAGAGAGATGAAATCAGGATCAAGAGGAATACCTGGCTGGCAAAGTCTCATTTTTTCCAGGTATTAACCTTTCTGTCCTTTGATTGTTCATGAAAGGTCAAGGAGTCTAGTTGGTGTGTGCACAAGTATTTAGTTTTATAAATTCATGTGCTTGTTATCTGAGCTAATAAAGATATTAGTCAGAAAATACAGATTCTCTCTGTGCCTATCTAATATTATTGTTGAGGGTTAACACCAGTAACAACCCCAATTATTCCATTCTAATTTGAAGGTCTTCAAGTTTCACAATGTTTATCTTTTATATTGACTACAGCACATTCCACATCACTTGCTAGAAGGAAATGAGAAAACAGCTGGAAGTCCTGAACAATGCTTTGAAAACAGAAAACATTAACACAACCTTCAAGTGCCATTTACACTTTGCATTAATTTTAGTAGTAAAGTTAAAGTAGTAAAACCCTGATCAGAAGTGATGGTAAACAAGTTTGATCCGTTTAAGATGTGGATCTGTCTCCCCACAAACATGATTAAACCAAGAGGTGAGATGCAGTAACACTTAAAATTATTACCAATTTTACTTTTCACTCAACCCAGAAACATTCATTCTTGGAGATTAAAATTCCGAATGGTCCTCAAAGACAGGATTTTACCAAGGGAAGGAAGAAAAACATTGCAAGAGGTTCTTTCTTCACCTATGGAGAATTCAAACATTATTTATAAGTTAACTAACATCTTTTTGGAAAAAAATACATAAAGGCATAGAGTGAAGAGAAGGACACCAGAAAGAGGATTAAAAGTATTTTTTATAGAGAGGATTTTTTTAAAGAGGATAAAAAGTGAGGAGCCTGTTAAACAGAGGGAACCAGGGACAGTATCTGTTCAGTAAATCCTCTGGCTCCTTTATTTAAACAAATATGATGAAATATATTTTATCCCTTGATTTAATTCAGGAAAGGCCATAGTTGATCCTTATTTGTCCTGTCAGAGAAAAGATGGCTTAACAGAGCTGCCAAATAAAGATACGGCTCTCTAGTTATTGTAAATTATAGCTATTCCTTCCGTCTTGTGAAAGAGACATCACTCATAACCACTGGTAAGTCATGAAGCTCTTTCACACAAGTGAAAGAAAGCCTTGACCTCTTCATCGTGGTTAAAAATTCTGTTTACTGCATGGTTGAAAGATTCCTAGTGGGATTTGTGGAATGCTGAGCGCCTTGACCAACCTTTCACTGCAATTTTACAGGTATAACTGGCCATTTGTCATTTTCCCACCCTTTGAATTAAATATCGATCTGATGAGTAGTAAATTCTGGCATGTTCATAGAATAAACATAAAGCTTGCACAAAGGTCTGTTCATAGGTCATGTGCCATAATGATCAGTTTTATTTGTCAATAATTGGACAGTATTACAGCCCTTGGGAGCAGCAGCAACCAATCCAGTGGTAGCTGGTTACACAGATAAAATATTGATGAGCACGAATGTACAATATCATGGCAAAGAGCCCTGCTAAAGGGTCATTTTCTTAAAATGATCTTTCCATACAATTACCTTAGACCTTAGTTAGACCCCATTTGGAGTACTGTGTTCAGTTCTGGTCACCTCATTACAGGAAGGATGTTTGTGCTATAGACAGAGTGCAGAGGAAATTTACAAGGACATTGCCTGGATTGGAATAGGTTATGCCTTATGAGAATAGGTTGAGTGAACTTGGCCTTTTCTCTTTGGAACAACAGAGATAAGAGGTGACCTGATAAAGGTGTATATGATGATGAGAGGCATTAACTCTGTGGATCACCAGAGGCTTTTTTCCAGGGCTGAAATGGTTAACTTGAAAGGGCATAGTTTTAAGGTGCTTGGAAGTAGGTACAAGGGAGATGTTAGAGGTAAGTTATTCAGACAGAAAGTGATGGGTGCATGGAATGCACTGTCAGTGAAGGTGGTAGAGGTGGTTAGAATAGGGTCTTTTAAGAGACTCCTAGGTAGGTACATGGAGCTTACTAAAATAGAGGTTAGCACAGGATTGTGGGCTGAAGGGCCTGTAATATGTTGTAGATTTTTTATGTTCTATGTTTTATATGCCAGTAAAGTGCTTTGCTTGTCCACTCCACACCTTCACAACCAATGGATCACTCCTGTATCATGCAACTGAAGGAGCTGTAGATAGATGGACACTTTATTGATCTTAAAGGAAATTATAGTGTCACAGTAGCATTACAAGTGCACAGAAATACAAATATACAAATATTAGGAGAGAAGTAGGAAAGAATTAAAAAATAAGTTACCTCAAACAGTCTAATAGGGGGTCATCACTTCCCCGGATCCAGGTTGACTCATTATAGAGCCTAATGGCCGAGGGTAAGTATGACCTCATAAAGCGCTCTTTGGAGCAGCACAGTTGTCTTAGTCTTTTACTGAAAGTGCTTCTCTGTTCAACCAAGGTGGCATGCAGAGGATGAGAAACGTTGTCTAGAATTGCCAGGATCCTCTGCAGGGTCCTTTTCTACCACAGCCTCCAGTGTGTCCAGTTCGACTCCTATAACAGAACCAGTCTTTCTAATCAGTTTATTGAGCTCAGCACACCACTGCATAGAAGCTTGTACTGGTGACAACAGACTGGTAGAAGATGTGAGGGAGGGGCCTGCATACTCAGGAAGTAGAGGTGACTCTGGCCCTTCTTGTACACAGACTCTGTGTTGGTGCTTCACTCACGTCTGTCATCCAGGTGCATCCCAGGTACTTGTAGGTCCTCAGCACATCCACATCCTCACCATCAACAGTAACAGGGAGCAATGCAGGCTTAGTCTTCCTAAAGTCCATCACCATCTCCTTTGTCTTACTGATGTTGAGCTGCAGATGATTTATCTAACAGCCTTTGATGAAGTCCTCCACCAGGGCCCTGCATTCATCCTCCCATCCTCCCTTTATGCACCCAACTATTCCTGAGTCATCAGAGAACTTCTGCAGATGGCATGGCTACGTGTTGTATCTAAAGTCCGACGTATACAGGGTAAACAGGAAGAGAGCCAATACAATCCCCTGTGGGGTCCCTGCGCTGCTAATAGCCATGTCTGACACACAGCTCTGAAGCCACACAAACTGCAGTCTGCCAGTCAGGTAGTCCATTATCCAGGATGCAATGGAAGTGCTGATCTTCATTGAACAGGGCTGCTCCCTCAGCAATGAGGGCTATATGGTAAGGAAGGCGCTCGAGAAATGATCCTCACAGAGCTGTCCTGCTTATCCAAACGGGAGTGGGCTCTGTTCAGCAGGTAGATGACAGCATTGTTGACTCCAATGTGTTGTAAAAGGATATTTGCCAAACCCAATTCCGACTGCAGTTGTTCCTTCTTACTTGCACCTTCTTTTGCTGTGCTTTGGCTATAGATTCTGTGCTATTAAATGAAATACACTTACAGACTTGTTTATAGCCTTTTTTGGGGACGTCTTTGTGTCTGACCCACACATAAATGGGAAATATGAACATCATGGCCTCCTGATGTCATTCTAATTGTCAGAAATGCCTCTACAATGTACTGCAAAGCACGATTGCGTGACTGACTCTTGACTCATGTCAGATATTACTGGTCACCCAAGCACTTGCCAGCAAGAGCAAGATGGAGTGGGCTGCGTGACTTCACAGAGGGCACTTTCCGAATTAATGTTACCAGCCTGGTCGGTTTCAAATTGAAGGGATCAGATAATGGGCTAACTCAATATGTTATCCAGTACTCATCTCTCCACTTCACTGATGGTGACTATGTAATCATCAGTGGAAATCTAAAGCAATACAAAAAATACTGGAGAAATTCAGAAGGTCAGGCAGCAAGTATGGAAGGGAATAAACAGTCAGGGTGAGACCCTTCATTAGGACTAAAAGAGTAATTTCCATAGTTTTCATTGTGACAGAATAAAATACAGGAACACAAGAAACGCTATCGGCTCTATTTTTCAGTCCAATAGTTCTTATATTCTGAGTTACCCTCCCCGCATCTTCTCAAGATTTTTAAATACGGGCGGGAAGGGGGATTTGAGGGTTGATGTGCCTGATCCATTTTATTTAATTTTCCTGTGGGGTGGGGGATTTGGTGGTCCTTGTACCTAGTCCATTTTGCTCATTTTTTGTGTGGGAGGTGGGGTTTGGGGGTCAATGTGGCTGTTCCGCTTTGCTTGTATTTTGTGTGGGAGGTGGGGTTTGGGGGTCAATGTGGCTGTTCCGCTTTGCTTGTATTTTGTGTGGGAGGTGGGATTTGGGGGTTGATGATCGTGCTGCCTTTCTTTTCTTTCTTGGTTTCATGGCCACCTGGAGATTTGAAGAATTTCAGAGTTGCATACTTTGATAAAAAAACAAATCTTTAAATCTTTGAAAATAAAAGTAGCAATAGGGCCACCAGTCCTCTCAAGAGTGCCCCACCATTTAATGTCATCATGGGTGATCTATGCTGACCTTAACTCCATATCTGTTTGGTTCCCCTTAACCCTAATTTTCCAAATATTTATCTGTCTCCACCTTAAGTAAATGTAACAATCTGGCCTCCACACTTCTCGGGAGGCAGGGTGCGGAGAGAATACCAACATTTTCTACTCTACTTGAGCTTTTCACTCAATGTAAACAACCCCCCCCCCCAGATATTCTTTCTTCTCTGCTCTCCCATTGAACAGAAGAAACAAAAGCCTGACACCACGCATCACCAGACTAGGAATCTTTTTATACCACTATTATACCACAATCGAATGCCACCCTAGTATGAAAGGATGGACTCTTGACCTCACAATCTACGTCCTCATGCTCCTTATTATCTACCTGCACTATACATTCTCTGTAACTGTAACCTTTTATCCTGCATTGCTTTTTCCTCATACTTCTCAATGTACTGATATGATAAAATTACCTGTATGAATGAGTGCAAAACTAAGTTTTTCACTGTATCTCAGTACCTGTGACAAGAGTAAATCAACTTACCCTCTGAAAGAAGATACTTCTACTTACCTCAATAGAAATTGTTTCCCCTCGTTCGTTACTCTCGTACCAGCGAAAGCTTCCCTGTGCCCAGGCAGGTGATAGAAAGATGAACTACTCTGACTTTCATACTACCGGTATGTTCATAATCACACAAAGCGTTTGATCGTTAAGGAAGTATTTCTGAATTGTAATCCCTGTATTCATTTATATCTGATGGAACACCACTATTTTACATCTGTCTCTTGTCTGCATTCCACTTGGGAGGCGAATGCGTGCATTGTTGCAGTGCGCAAGTGTCTGAGGCCTCACATTTTATTAGGCAGATGGCATTCGGGCATCCACAGAGATACAGATACCAGATACCCTAATGGATGGAATTGATTCCTACCCATTACACCATTGACACTTAATGCAGCAATGAAGGTCCTCCATCTCTTTCTGTTCTGTGCACACAGAAAAAGAAGGACTTTTCATTGCTGTTTCCACAACAATTTTTTTGACCAGTCAGGGTTGTTAGCCATGAGCTGAACCCCTGAACCTAGAGGACTGACAGACCACTCTTAGCCTGGTCTCTACCCGTTGACCTGTCCGGCGGAATGGGTGACCCTACCAAGGGCCACAGAACAAAGCTGTGACTCCAGGCAACGTAGTCCTCTGAGTCACAGAAGCACACAAGCATCCAACCCTATGACAAGGTTGTGGGCCTGTTGGAGAAGCAGATTGAAAGATGATGTGATGCCTATTGCACCCCAGGAAAGGCAGGTTGATGTCCATGCAGACATCCCTAATCATGGCAGTAGTGAAATGAAGAGTTGGCCATGTGGAATTGACAGCCATGGCTGCTCCACAGAATGCAGTCTGAAGTCTCTTCTCTTTTTCGTAGACTCTCCTGAGATCAGGGTGTGGCCAAGGGGGCCCACTGGAAGTTATTGGAAGATTATTCAGAGGATTACTAATTCTGAGGTGAGTTCAAGTCTCATAATGACATCTGGGGAATTTAAAAGTATTTCTTAATTTATTTGAAGATACAAGGCAGAACAGGCTCTGCCAATCCAATGAGCCATGCTGTCCAACCAACCCACCTATTTAATACTAGTCTAATCATTTGCAATGACCAATTAGTCTACTAGCCCGTATGTCTTTGGATTGTAGGAGGAAACTGGAGCATCTGGTGGAAGACCACATGGTCATGGGGAGAACCTACAAACTTATTACAGATGGGCCATTCCTGGTTGGCTGCCAGTGACTAATGATGTCCCTCAGGGCCAGTACTGAGACCACAGCTTTTCACATTGTTTGTCAATGATGTAGATAGTGCAATTGAAGGCTTTGTGCAAAGTTTGCAGATGATACAAAGATAGGAGGAGGGTAGGTAGTGCTGAGGAAGCAATGTAATTGCAGCAGGACAAATTGGAAGAATGGGCAAAAAAGTGGCAGACAGAATACAGTGCTAGAAAATGTATGATAATACATTTTTGGTAAAAGGAACAAAAGTGAATACTATTATTTAAATGGGGAGAAACATCAAACATCAGAGATGTAGACGGTCTTAAGAGTTCTTGTGCAAGACTCCCAGAAAGTTAATTCACAGGTTGAGTCTGAATAAAGAAGGCAAATTCAATGAAGTCACTTTAAGAGGAATGGAATATAAAAACAATGAAATAATACTGAAACTTTATAAGCCACTAGTCAGGCTGCACTTGGAGTATTGTCAACAGTTTTGGGCCCCTTATCTCAAAAAGGATCTGTTGTCATTGGAGAAAGTCCAGAGAAGAACCATGAGAATGATTCTGGGAATGAAGGGGTTAACATATATGGACGTTCGGCAGCTTTGGGCCTGTCCTCACTGGAATTTAGAAGAATGAATTGGGATCTCATTGAAACGTACTGAATGCTGAAAGGACTAGATAAGGTGGATGTAGAGAGGATGTTTCCTCTTGTGGGGGTATTGAGAACTAGAGGGCCTCAAAATTGAGGGTCAATCTTTTAGCCAAATCTGTGGAATGCTCTGTCACAGACTGCGGTGGAGGCCAAGTACGTGGGTATATTTAAAGTGAAAGTTGATAGATTCCTGATTGGTCAGAACATCAAGAGATATGCTGAGAGGGCAGGTGTATGGGGTTGAATGGGATCTGGGGTCAGCCATGATGGAATAGCAGAGCAGACTCAATGGGCTGAATGGCCTAATTCTGCTCCTATGCCTTATGGTCTTACATCACCAGAAATGAACTCCGAACTTTGATGCCCTAAGCTGTAATAGTATTGCACTAACAGCTACAATACTGTGGTGCCCAATGTAGTTAATTTGGAATGAGAAGCTGATATCCATAATGGTGAATAGTAAACCTTAAGATGGTCATAAAAATCCACCTGATTTACTCATGTTAATCAGGGAAGATGTGTTCATCAGGCAAGAAGACGCATTTGAAGGTTGTTTACAGTATACATACTTTGATAATAAATGCCCTTTGAACTTGAAACGTTGCATCCTTACTTAATGAGATTCTTTATGATTCCTCAGCCATAACAATAAGCAGCTTTTTACTGCATTCCAAAATAATTGACTCAAAGACAATTAAGGAAGAACATTAACTGCTGGACTTGCCAGTAACGCCCACATCTGGTGAGTAACTAAATCAAGCATTCTATAATATTCATGAACCTGGGGAAATTAAACTGAATATTCTTAATGATAAATGCATACACATAAAAAAAAGGTTTTACAGAGGACTGCCCACGACTAGTAAATTCCTAGCAAATGACTGGCAGCTTGTTGTTGCTGTGCTATAATTGTATGTGTGCTCCCTATAATTACACTTATTTGTCTTCTAGATCAGTCTTGGTTTATCATTGCATTTCTTTCTGCCTCTAGCAAATCTCTGATGATAGCTTTCAAGTCCAAGTTTATTGTCATTTGACTGTACATATATACAACTAAATGAAACAATGCTCCTCTGGATCATGGTGCACTGACAAAACATATATCCACAACAATCTTTATCCAGAATCTTTTGTATTTAGCTTTCTGCTTTTTTTCCCCTCATTTCTGATACCTTGAACAGAGATAAATGTGCATTTTCCTTCAGTGAGATATTATAAGTTCAAATCACTACCTTCAAAAATACTTTTGTTTCACCTAAAACAACCTAGCTTTCCCACGTGAGTAAATCTACACCATTATGTCAGTGTCTATGAACTCCAAAAGTCTGCACTATTCTTGCAGAATTTGCAAAATTTACGAGGATTAGTCATTACATTTTGACTCTCCACACCACATTGTCCAGACTAAAATAGTCCACTCTGGTACATCTAAGGCAATTTTTTTCATGTTGGGAATATTTTAGGCATAATTTCAACTGGTTTCTTGACTTCGACAATAACTTGGCAGGATTCCTATGAAGCTTAAGGGTAAGGAAGGTGAGGGGATAAGGGATCAGTGAAGAAGACTACACCCCGACCTCATTTCACTTTGCTGACATGTGACTTCATGTGATTTTTATCCTCCAATCGAGCTGAATACAAAGTAGAATGATGCACAGGAGGCCAGTCAGTCCCTGAGGACTGATTTGGCTGACAAAACTCTCCAATCAACTTCATTCTCCTACTGTCCTGCATGACTTCCTCTTCAATCTCTTTTGTCCAATTCCAACTTGAACGATTATTGATTCTACTTTTGAAAAAAAAATCTGCATGAAAGAACAATTATGGTCACCAGTCTTTTCCCCCAGATTCATGGCTTGAAACCCTGCTGTCCTAATATTCGTAGGATTCCACTGGGTTTAGAAATAAAATGGCTACAAGTTTTAGGAGCAATCATATCAAGAGAACCTCTGTGAAATGTCAATTCATCTCATGTGCATTTTTAACATTTCTAGATTCACCTTGGACTTCCAGTGTTCAAAAAAAAATGCACTAAGTAGCTACTTTACTAGATATCTCCTGTACTTAATAAAGTGGCCTCTGAGTACATGTTCATGGCTTTCTGCCGCTGTAGCCCATTCACTTCAAAGTTTGACATGTTGTGCATTCAGTGATGCTCTTTTGCACACCACTGTGGTAGGGTATGGTTATTTGAGTTACTGTTGCCTTCCTGTCAGTTTGAACCAGTCTGGGTATTCTCCTCCATTCCAACTCTCCCATGAACAAAGCATTTTTGCCCTACAGTACTGCCACTCACTGGATGTTTTTGTTCTTCACACCGTTATCTGTAAACTGCAGAGACTGTTCTGAGTGGAAATTTTAGGAGATCAGCAGTTTTTGAGATACTGAAACCACCCCCTCTGGCACCAACAATCATTCCATAGTCAAAGTCACTTATATCACATTCTATCCCCCATTCTGATGTTTGGTCTGAACAACAACTGAATCTCATGAATGTGTCTGCAGGCTTTTATGCATTGTGTTGCTGCCACACTTGGCTGATTAGATATTTGCATTAACCAGCAGGTGTACCTAATAAAGTGGCCAGTGACTGTACTTTATATCAGATAAGATGGGAAAATAGCCAGAGGAAATGAGAGATTAATGGCAAGCCAACAAACAAACTTAACATCATTCCTAACTACGTCGTTAAAAAGTAAGCATGTCGGGCCTTCCGTTTTATTCAAAAATATCCCAAAGAAAGTTCGTGGTTAGCTATTTTCTGAGACATTCCTGTTGCAGTGTAACGTTCTGATGCAAACTCTTAAATATTAATTCACTTTGAAAAAATACATTACCTGGCTCTTTTGTGCACGTCGAGATGATCAGGACCAGGCAGGCCCTGCTGATCTTCAATTTCTTGCCTGATATCACAAGTTTGTTTATGATTTATTTTCAACAATGCTGAAAAATTGTATTTTCTGCTTGGCCCTTCCCGAAAGTCCCTGTGTTGTGCTTTTTTGATTTTAACTGATCTGTTAGAATTGTAATCAGCTGCGTCCAGAAATGGTGTTTCTGCTCTTGCAGTTCTTCTGATGCATGGGGCCGACTGACATTCTCACATTCCCATCAGCCTCACTTAATGGGTCTCCTGTCATGACTACACTTAAAGGTGGGCCCTTCCATCGTGAAGCTAATTACTTCCTGTACCTTTAGCAAGGTCACACAGTCGGATACTCTGCTTCATTTATCAAAATGCTTGCTCTTGCATGGTTACCAGCCACAAGGACACGTGCAAAGCCCTTGGCTCAGACGAAGGTAACTTTGCCCGTCTATGGCAAGACAATCATTCTCCGAATGAGCTAAAAGTGGTAATTTGCTACTGTTGATAAGGTGTCAATGATCAAAAAATTGTCATTCTTTGCTCATACTGTCATTGTTTGTTGCGAAATGCAGTGACTATAGAAGTTTCAGATGACGGCAGCTGCTAGTCACTACTGGAAGGACCTGATATGATGGAATCAGTGCAAATCCAAGAGAAATTCACTGCACTCAAAGAAGCCCTAACTACTAGTTTTGGGGGCATTAAGAACCATAGACTAAAAATTAATAAATAACAACCGTCAGTCCTGACGAAGGGTCTCGGCCTGATACGTCGACAGTGCTTCTCCCTATAGATGCTGCCTGGCCTGCTGCATTCCACCAGCATTTTGTGTGTGTTGTTTGAATTTCCAGCATCTGCGGATTTCCTCGTGTTTGCTAAATAACAACAACCAAGCTTTTCTAGGTTGTGCCATCCAATCTACTAGAATTAGTGGACATCGTTTAAAGGGGAAAGTTGAAATATTTAAAGGGAACATGAGGGGGAAAATTCTTCATTCAGAGGGTGGTGTGAGTGTTGAATGAGCTGCCAGTGGAAGTGATGCATGTAGGCAACACACACAAAATACTGGGAGGCACTCAGCAGCCCAGGCAGCATCTATGGTGGATGTGGGTTCGATTGGAATGTTTAAGAGAAGTTTAAGTACATGGATTGAAAGGGTAGGGAGGGCGAAGGTCTGGATGTGGGTCGATAAGACTAGGCAGAGTAACAGTTCGGCACAGACTAGATCAGTTACAGAGCCTGTTTCTGTGCTCTGTGACTCTCACCTGCTGCTGTAGTTCCATCAATTGCTCCAACTCACCTGCTTCTATGGCCGGGACTTTAATGGAGACCCATGCCAAATACTAACCTCCAACCAGGACCTTCTCCCTTGCTGCCCTCCCACCCCAATCTCAATTGCACTGCCGAACTCCTATGATGGAGCCTGGAACTTCCTGCTCTTTGTGCCAATCAACAAGGAATTCATGATGTTTTTGGTGCATTTGAATGGTTAATTGAAGTGGGCCTCCTGACTATCAGACCCTAGGCCTGCTGGCTTAGTCTCAAACTGTAGAGGAGTGAAGTGGTTTGAACAATGTTGGGAAAGCAAACCATGGACTGTGCTTTAAAAGTATACAAAATACGGAAAAGAGCAAAAAAATTGAATGCAAGGTATGATACATCATTCGGGTAATCAGTGCATAGGCCACAGAAAGTGCTTTGGTTTTTGTTTATCATCGTTTCCTTGAGTATTTGGCCAGCAGAGTTTAGTCAGTTTAACAGTTTAAAAAATTATTTAAGATGGAACTCGAAATCTGCAATTAAGAAGTTAATATGGTACAGTCTTTGGAAAAGTTAATTAACTTAATCAGTCTGGAGTCAATGATGACATTTAAGAATTTTCTGTTGTCTCCAAGGGTTTTTTTCAGCGAATTGCCAGAATCTTGCAGTTACATTTTGAACTTTCTATTGTTACGTACCCGTGACACGTGACACATGACAGTGGTACCCTTGTCACGTGACTGGGGTTGAAGCTATACTGGACTTGAGGTAATGGTCTTGTGATGGTGGAGTGATGTCATTCTCCCGCCAGTAGAGGTCATGTGACAGGTTTTTTTTTAACAGGTTATAAAAGGAAGACCCCACCCTGTGAGGTGGGGCAGTTCGTGGCTGGATGTGCCATGTTGACTTCATGCCACTGCGTGATTTAATGTGATGACGCAGTTTAGTTGAAAAATGAAGTTTTATCTAATGCCTAAAGTTTAAAAGGTTCATTGCCAGCAGTTTCTTTACAATACTGTTAGTTAAGAATCGGTGGAGAGTGAAGATCAGAGTTCGGGAGTTAAAGATCGAGGAGAATTGAATTTCGATGGTGAAACGGGTTTGACCTTATTTGATCCTTATTCGTAAGGATTTCGTTGACTATTCTTGTGTTAATCTCTGGGAAATACCAGAAAAGATTGAGAATAGTGTGGAAGAGAAGGTCAGTGCCTTTAAGCCGTTACGTTTCATAAAATTCTTCATGGAAAGAGTTCGACTTTGGAAACTGAAGAAAAATGACATGAAAGAGAATTTAAATCGTCTTAAAAAGTCTCTCCTTTTAAATGGACTGTGAGCATTTTGAACTTTTGGCAATACCACTTTTAAGAACTGTTTTTGCAACATCGCTTTAAGAACTGTTTGAGCTGCATCACTTTAAGAACTGTTTAAGCTGCCGCACAGCAGCTGATTTCCGGTTACGTTAGTGTTTGTTTACTTTTGGGGGGTTTGTTTTCAGTGTTTAATAAACATGTTATTTGTTATAAAAACCCTTGCCTAACTCACATATATTTATTGTTGCCTGAATACGTAACACTATGCAGTAATGACACAATGACAGTTAAGTTATTCAGAGGTTATGTACAGTACAATTGGTAAAGATGTGGACAGTGAATTCTCAATTTAAATGCAATCTACATAAAATTACACGCATCATGCAACTTGTACATAACAGCTGTGGAGAGTAGAAGGTATAATTTACTTAATAATTTATGAAATGACCCATTGATTCCTTCAGTCGATGTGATATCAGAATCTCCCAGTAACAATATGCTTTTATAATCTGCTTACAAAGGTCAACCCTGCAGAACCGATGGCATGAAATAAATGTCACCAGCACATACCAGGGCCAGTTATGTGATGTCTTGGGTGAAACAAAGAGGCTAGTACGGTATGGAATTCAACAATAAGTCTTATGGTCTTAATAAGATGGGAAGGTATACAAGATCATTCTGGGCTCATGGAACGTTGAATATAACTGAAGAGGAAATATCCAGAGAGTTGAGTTTATTATATTGTTGTATGTAATTCCCTTAACAGGGTGGGTCTCCTAGCCCAACAATGGTTCTTCTAAGAAAGAGATTCGGATTCATTTAATTGTCACAAGTACATTGAAATATACAGTGAACTGTGTTCCGTGCACTTAACAACTAACCCAGCCTCAAGGATGTGCTGAGGGCAGCTGCAAGTGTCATCACACATTCTGACACCAACATAGCATGCCCACAATGCTCAGCAGAAACAACAAAACAACAATAGCAAAATAAGCCTTTTCCTCCCTCCAAATGTCACACATCTACTCACACACACACAGACAAGGTGGGTGGATGGGAGGAAAGGGCTTGTTTTGCTGTTGTTGCTTCTTGAGTTCTTTTGCTGAAAGTCGTTGCCATGTTATGTTGGCGCTGGAACCTGTGGCTGGAACTTGTGGGCTGTTCCCAGCACTTGTCCTTTATGGCAAGGTAATGTACAGACACCTTTTGTTGCAAATGTTTCTGACTTTGACTTATAGCTGACACAAAAGATTCCACGTTTATTTCCCCATACTGTCTGTCATCGGTCTCAAACTTACACAACATAGACAATAGTGTCAAAGTTCATCATGATATCGGTTTAACACCTTAGAGTTCGTGGCCACAAGAAATCCTGCAAGTCCTATCATGCAAGAGAAACCAGGATAGAACCAGAAAGTCAGAAATCTGTAGAAATCTGAAATCAAAACAGAGAACGGCGGCATGCACCCAAAAGGACTGGCAACATCTGTCACCTGAGAAGCATGGCTAACCTTTCAGGTCAAAGGGCACCACGGTAGTGCCGCCACAATGCCATTACAGCTCAGGGTACTGGAGTTCACCGTCCAATTCTGACACCTCCCCTAAGAAATATTTACGTCCTTCCCGTGAGCAGCACATGGGTTTCCTCCACGTGCTTTGGATCCCATTCATATTCCAAAGCCATAGGGTTAGTAGGTGAAATGGTCCTGTGATTAGGCTAGGGTTAAATAGATGGGTTGCTGGGCAGTGCAGTTCGTTGGGCTGGAAGGGCCTGTTCTGCAAAGTATCTCCAAGAAAATAAACAACGAAGGTGGTTTATCAGACCCCTCTGGAAAATAATGGCCCCTTCATAGGAAAGGTGCTGATGGTCTTTGGTTTGAAAGATTAATTCCACTTCTCCTTCCATATTTTCATGGGTGTTGCTTGACCTGTTAAGAGTTTCTGGCATTTTCTGCTTGTATTTCAGGATTTTTAAAAAAGACCTGATCCCTGACATACAGCAAACTTTTTTCAATCTGGCTCTGTATCACGGCAAAAGACTGACTTGGAAAGACAGAATAAAGAGAAATGCAACATCCCAAATCAGCACTAATCTTTTTTTATTACTCTTCAATCCACCTTGGTTGCCACCTGGCCAAGTCTGAAACGCTGAGTATAAATTACAAGCCAAGAATGTGTCAGTCAGAGTCCTTATGTAGATACAAGATAAAATTCTTAAAGCAAGTCCTTTTGGCTCTTGTTCCTCCTCCTCCTCCATATTATGAAATGCTAATAGGATGTCTGAAGCAATCTGCTTAATTTGACAAGTTGCTCCTACTTATGTTTAGGAAGTTTACTGCTTTGAAAGCTGAACTTGAATTCTCAAACTATCATTGTATTTGGAGTCAGAGGAGACTGAAGGTGCCAGAACACAAAGCAAAAAATCAGCTGCTGGAAGAAGTCAACATCTGTGGAGAAGAAGAGGTGATAGACATTTTGGATCGACATCCTGGATCATGAGGCTGCTTTAAGACTCCAGATTATTACATTCATAAGGCAGCCAGTAACCAATAAAATCTCATGCCCTCTTGGGCATTTTGTTGCTGATTGAAAATAAATATAGTATTGTGCTTATATCTTTAGAATTGGTTAATTCAAGGGCTAACATAAGGCACTTCCACATATAAAGGTTTCTGGGCACATTATATGATGTCTACAATCCTACGTGCACCATAACACCTTTCAATGAGGAAGTAATAAAGTGAGAGATAAGTAAAGAATTTGAGGTGCAATGCAAAAAAGTAAAAGTGAAATGACAAAAGAACAGATTGAAAAGTGGGGGGGGGACAAGAAGGTTTGTAAAATGATAAGAGGGTAAGAAGACAAATATTGTAATAAGGAACTGAAGGGAAGATGGTATGGAGGGAAAGGGACAGGGAAGTCTAATCTCAACTAAATTCTTAAACACGAGAATAAATAATTTGAAGGTATTCACACAGTCAGTGCTAAATCTGTGTTTTCTGTCCGTTATAAAGCACTTTAAATCACCAGATTTAAGTATCTAGAAGTGCACTTGATTCACTGAAGCTTGGAGGTCATTGGGCCAAGTGCTGTCAAGTGGGATTAGTTGAAACAGGGATTTAATGACTGACATGGACAATGTGGGTTGAAGGTCTATTTCTGTAACGTATGGGTCTGTAGTCTCTTGTGCCCTAATGATGTCACCACTCAGTTTCCACTGGGGCAAGATGAGTAAGACTGAGTTGTGGACTAATGGAGAATTCTAGAATTCTTACATATTTAATAGGGTAAAGAGAAAGAATAAACAGAGATACATCTACAAAGCAACTCTAGACACACATTTAGATCTCAAAGGATTTAATATGTTTAATTTAAATCCAAATAGAGCAGTTAAGGAAAATAGTGTACAAGTTCATTTTAAAAGGAAGATAAATAGGTGAATAGAGAAATTAGAAATATGCTAATAAGATTTGTGAAGAATGGGCTGGATATGTTGAATAGCCTTTTTCTGGTGTACAAACTTAATGTCATCACAATGACACAACTGATATCTTTGCTTTGTATCAAATTCTTATCATCAGCAATGAATCTAACTCTCAACTGCAATTTAATTTCTTCTTGCTTGTTATTTCTGTCAAAACTGCACCTCACAGTTCATGTAAGTAGGAGGTTGCATCTGGCTTGGTTCCCCATTCTGGTTCTTTTTGTGATGAGCTATTTTAAGTTCCTGGTTGTCGATATCTTTGAGGATCTATCCTGGGCCCAGTATAGTGGTACAGTTACAAAGAAAGCACGACGGCAGCTATATTTCATTAGGAGTCTGGGGAGAGTTGGTCTGTCACCAAAGACACTCAAAAATTTCTACTGATGTACTGTGGAGAGCATTCTAACCGGCTGCATCACCATTTGGTATGGGGGAGGGAGGGCACTGCACAGGATTGAAATTAGCTGCAGAAAGTTGTAAACTCAGACAGCTCCATTATAGGCACTAGCCTCCCCAGCATCCAGCACACTTTCAAGGAGCAAAGCCTCAAAATGGCAGTGTTCATCATTAAGGACCCCATTACCCATGACATGCCCTCTTTTCATTTCTACCATCAGGGAGGAGGTACAGGTGCCTGAAGGTACACATTTATTGATTCAGCAATAGCTACTTCCCCTCTGCCGTCCAATTTCTGAATGGACATTGAATCCATGAACATTACCTCACTACCTTTAAATTTTTTTTGTCCTCTTTTGTATACTTCTCCCTGTAATTGACCGTTTTCATTATGCACTTCAATGTACTGCTCCTGCAGAACAATAAATTTTACGACAAACACCAGTGATATTAAACCTGATTCTGACTATTTTCTGGTACTAAATAAGCTCACATTCTTTTGCTCTGGCTATTTGTAGCAGCACGAGGCAAATGTTAGATATCCTTCACTGTGTAATAGCATTCAGATTTGTCTGTTAGGCCTATTCTTTACAAAGCAATCAGGATATATTGAAACTTCTGAAGATTATTTTCCTCCAAAGTCTACGTCTTGTGGCGAGGCTTCCTGGAGTGACATTTATCGTCATCTTTGCTTTTATTACCACTGTGCTACACAGAGCATTTGTTGGCTGCATATGTGTTTGTTTACCTAAACTCAGTTTCTGATTGGCTCAATATTCTCAATGTTGTAATATTGAAAGCTGAACATAACCCCATGAATTCTGCACACAGTTCAATACTTGCATCTACTTTGGCATATCCAGCGTTATCTCTTTTATTTAACAGGGAATTTCTTGAGCCACGTTTAATAGCAGACAATTAAAACACCACATTTCAAAGATAACAAAGTTGAGCAGGTGTTAAAGGTGGTTAAGTTTCACTGCCCTGCTGTGATACTCCTGAGTGGAACCTTTTGTCTTTGTTAACATTTAAAACAAAATGGTAAGGAGGAGGTGAGTAATTGTGGTGAACTACATATACCTGTCTGGACACCCCCCCCCCCCCGCTGACTGCTCCTGTGGCTCCTCCCACAGACCCCTGTATAAAGGCGATTGGAGGCACAGCCCCGGCCTCAGTCTCCAGGATGTTGTGTGGTGGTCAATTGCTGCTTGTTCTTTCTTCCAGCCAATAAAAGCCTATAACTCACCTCACGTCTCCGAGAGTTATTGATGGTGCATCAGTAATGCAGGATTTATCCGCAATATCTCATCACTTGTACTGTAAATACCTTTGCGTTTATTGCTAGAATAATTTCAGTTACAGATCTTGTTCAGTTTTAATGAGATGGACATGGCTGGCTTTAAATACAGCCATGATTTCAAAATCCCCTCAAAGCAGCTTAGAGATGTACTTAGTCTGCAGAGGATTGTCTTGGGAAGCGGCATTAGCAGAAATACTGCACTGTGTCCCATTTCATTCTGACTGTCTCTGGTAACTTCAATGGATCTATATATCATTCTCCTGTAACAAAATGTGCAAAAGTAGCATGCAGTTTTCAAAAATATGAAGACATGAAAGAGAAACATGCTTTTAAAGGAGGTGGCCACTTCATTTTCTGCTGCTGCATTAAAATTAAATCTGCAAAGGGATTATTAATGCACATGCCTCTGTGTTAAATGCCATCCACTTTTTATAAACCTTGGGATTGGGTGGCACCCTGGATTATTTAAAACACAGTTCTCTCATATCAATAAGCAAATTTCTATATACATCTCCAGTCATTCGTTTGTGCTGATGCAGCTACAGATTGCTGACAAGAAAAAGTAAATAATCCACACTGGTAAACTGCATGAAAAGGTAGGTGTACATGTTTGAGACATCTACCATATTGCAACAATAGGAACAATTTAACCAGGCTGCAGTTCCAGCTTGTAGCCTTTGTCACTAAGTAAATTTATTAGAAATTTCAGGAATATATTTAATTAGTCACAATGAAAGCAGCTTATATTCAGAATGTGACTTAGTGGTGATAATTTCTTCACCCAGAACACAAAATTTCCAAAAATTGCATGTGTCTTACTCGGTAGGAGTTCTCATTCTTTGGAATCAAATCACTGTGCAGATTTGAGCACATTACTCAGGCTGGCCACAGTCCAGGGGAATGGAAAATCTGCACTAAACTGAAACCTCATCTATTCTCCCTGCTGAATGTGAAAGACCCTATATTGTAATTAAAGAACTGAGGATTTCTTGCTTTTATCTTTAAAAAGATAAAATACTGACTTTTCTTCTTTAATCAGAATCTGAAAAGCACAAGAACAGGCCATTATCACATCAGCTGAGGTGTTTGCTGTGGGCAAATAGGTTGCATTTTCCTGATTAAAAACAGTGCTATTACATCAGGGGGGTATTTAATTTTCTCAAACTCTTTGCAATGAGACCATAAAACCACAAGACATAGGAGTAGAATTATACCACACAGTCCATCGTGTCTGCTTTGCCATTCTATCATGGCTGATTTAATATGCCTCTCAACCCCATTCTCCTGCCGTCTGCCTATAACCTCTGATGCCCTGACTAAGCAGAAGCCTATCAATCTCTGCTCCACAGCCATAGGTTCACTATTGTCAGGCTAAAGAAATTCCTTCTCATTTCTGTTCTAAATGGATGCCCTGCGATTGTGAGGCTGTGACCTCTGGTCATAAACTCACCAACTATAGGAAACATCTTCTTCAGATTGATTCTGTCTAGGCCTTTCACTATTCGATATGTTTCAAAGATATCCCCTCTCATTCTTATAAACTCCAGTAAGTAAAGGCCCAGAGCATTCAAATGCTACTCGCACATTAACCCTTTCATTCCCAAAACCATTCTCATGAACCTCCTCTGGATCCTCTCCAAGGCCAGCACATCTTTTCTTAGACAAGGGGCCCAAAATTGCTCAAAATCCTCCAAGTGTGGTCTGACTAATGCTTTACAAGTCCTCAGCATCACATCCTTATTCTTCATATTTGAGTTCTCCCAAGGTGAATGTTAACATTGAATTTGCCTTCCTTACCACCAACTCAACCTGCAAGTTAACTTTAGGGAATCCTGCCCAAAGACTCCCAAGTCCCTGCGCACCTCTGAATTTTTAATTTTCTCCTGCTTAGAAAATAGTTTGTGTCTTTATTCCTTCTACCAAAGTACACTTCCCTACACTATATTCCATCTGCCACTTCATTTCCATTCTACCAATCTGCTGAAGTCCAGCAGACTCTCTGCTTCCTCAACACTATCTGCCCCTCCACCTTTCTTTGTGCCATCTACAAACTTGACCACAATGCCATTCATACCATCATCCAAACTGTTGTCATACAACTTGAAAAGAAGCGGTCCCAATACCAACCCCTGCAGAACACTACTAGTCACCAACAGCCAACCAGAAACGATTCCTTCTATTCCAATTACCATGGGTGCTTATCTCGTTAAGCAGCCTCATGTGCAGTACCTTGTCCAAGGCCTTCTGAAAATCCAAGTAAAAAGATCCACTGACTCTACTTTATCTATCCTTCTTGTTATATCCTCAAAGAATTCCAACAGTTTTATCAGGAAAGGTTTCCTTAAAGGAAACCATGCTGACTTTGACCCATTTTATCATGCACCTCCAAGTACCCAAGAACCTCATCCTTAATAATAGACTTCAACATCTTTCCAACCACTGAAGTCATGCTAACTGGCCTATAATTTCCTCTCCTCTGTCTCCCTCTTTTCTTAAAGAGTGGAATGCAATTTGCATTTTCCCAGTTTTCCAGAACCATTCCAGAATCTATTGATTCTTGAAAGATTTTTACTAATGACTCCAGAATTTCTTTAGCTACCTCTTTCAGAACCCTGAGGGGTAGTCCATCTGGTCCAGGTACTTACCTATTTTCATACCTTTCTGCCCTTAAACACCTTCTCCTTTGTAAAAGCAACATTTTCCAGTTGTCCAATATCCACTCTCAGCTCCCTTTTGCTCTTTATATATCTGAAAAAACGTTTGGTATCTTCTTTTATATTATTGGCTAGCTTACCTTCATAGTTCATCTTTTCTCTCCTTTTTGGCTTTTTTAGTTACCTTCTGTTGGTTTTTTCAAAGCTTCCCAATCCTCTAGTTTTATTACACTATATGTTCTCCCTTCAGTTTTTATGGTGTCTTTGACTTCTCTTGTCATACACAGATACCTCATGCTCCATTTAGAATACTTCTTAGGGATGTAGCTATCCTGCTTCTTCCAAATTACTCCCAGAAACTCTATTTATTCACCTGGTACTTCCTCTGCTAACATCCCCTTCCGATCAACTTTGGCCAGCTTATCTCTTATGCCCCTATAATTCCCTTTACTCCACTGTAAAGGGCTTGTGATGTCCTGACATCACAAATATATTTTCTAATAGGATATATAAAGCCCATGTTCCCCTTTGTCTGGATACAAAAATGGAAAAGGTTCAAATATTCATTGCTGCCGTTTTCCAAAAATGAACCGTGAGGAAATGTAAGACAACATCAGTAAAATATTAAGTCATTGATAAAAGCAGACAGCACCTTTACAAAGAACTCTTCCTCTTTGATGCCCAGTTCTGAGAGAACTTATCTCCCAGTGGCATTACTGAAAACATGAGGGCCTTCATCAGGAATGGGAATTGAAGTCTATCTTCCAGGTGTTCATTTCAGTATGGTGTTGACCCTCAATGGCGGCCAAGTGGCACTGTTTAGGGCAGCTGACTTACAAAGTCAGGTCCCTAGTTCAATCCTGATATCAAAATCTGTCTGTGTAGAGCTGGCATGTTTTTTCCTGGGATTGCATGGGTTTCCTCTGGGTTTGCTGATTTCCTCTCACGTCCAAAAACACATGCAGGAAGGTAGGCTGCATGGTAACAGAAAATTGTCCCTAGTGTGCAGGTGAATGGTGAAATTGAGGGTCGGGAGTGGGGAATGCTGTTAAGAAACTAGAAAGAATGTATGGGATTATTTGCCAGTCTCTCCTCTGATCTACTTTGGTGCTCCTGCTCTCTCTTTTCTCCCCATAATCAGGATCAGAATCAGAATTATCATCGGTATGTGACGTGAAATTTGTTAACTTAGAGGCAGCAGTTCAATGCAATACATAATCTAGTAGAGAGAGAAAATATAAAAATAATAATAATAAATAAACAAGTAAATCAATTACGTATTTTGAATAGATTTTTTTAAAAGTGCAAAAATAGAAATACTGTATGTTAAAAAAAAAAGTGAGGTAGCGTCCAAAGATTCAATGTCCATTTAGGAATTGGAGGGCAGAGGGGAAGAAGTTGTTCCCGAATCGCTGAGTGTGTGCCTTCAGGCTTCTGTACCTCCTGCCTGATGGTAACAGTGAGAAAAGGCATGCCCCGGGTGCTGGAGCTCCTTAATACAGGATGGTGCCTTTCTGAGACACCGAGCCCTAAAGATGTCCTGGGTACTTTGTAGGCTAGTGCCCAAGATGGAGCTGACTAGATTTACAACTTTCTGCAGCTTCTTTCGGTCCTGTGCAGTAGCCCCTCCATACCAGACAGTGATACAGCCTGTCAGAATGCTCTCCACGGTACAGCTATAGAAGTTTTTGAGTGTATTTTGTTAACATACCAAATCTCTTCAAACTCCTAATAAAGTATAGCCACTGTCTTGCTTTCCTTATAACTACATCGATACGTTGGGACCAGATTGGATCCTCAGAGATCTTGACACCCAGGAACTTGAAACTGCTCACTCTCTCCACTTCTGATCCCTCTATGAGGATTGGTATGTGTTCCTTCGTCTTACCCTTCCTGAAGTCCACAATCAGCTCTTTTGTCTTACTGACGATGAGTGCCAGGTTGTTGCTGCGGCACCACTCCACTAGTTGGCATATCTCACTCCTGTATGCCCTCTCCTCACCACCTGAGATTCTACCAACAATGGTTGTATCATCAGCAAATTTATAGATGGTATTTGAGCTATGCCTAGCCACACAGTCATATGTATATAGATCGTAGAGCAGTGGGCTAAGCACACACCCCTGAGGTGCGCCAATATTGATCGTCAGCGAGGAGGATATGTTATCATTAATCCGCACAGATTGTGGTCTTCCAGTTAGGAAGTCGAGGATTCAATTGCAGAGGGAGGTACAGAGGCCCAGGTTCTGCAACTTCTCAATCAGGATTGTGGGAATGATGGTATTAAATGCTGAGCTATAGTCAATGAACAGCATTCTGACGTAGGTGTCTGTGTTGTCTGGGTGCTCTAAAGTCATGTGGAGAGCCATTGAGATTGCATCTGCCATTGACCCATTGTGCGATAGGCAAATTGCAATGGGTCCAGGTCCTTGCTGAGGCAGGAGTTCAGTCTAGTCATGACCAACCTCTCAAAGCATTTCATCACTGTTCATGTGAGTACTACCGGGCAATAGTCATTAAGGCAGCCCACATTATTCTTCTTAAGCACTGGTATAATTGTTGCCTTTTTAAAGAAAGTGGGAACTTCCACCCCTAGCAGTGAGAGGTTGAAAATGTCCTTGAATACTCCCACTAGTTGATTGGCACAGGTTTTCAGAGCCTTACCAGGTACTCCATCGGGACCTTCCGCCTTGCAAGGGTTCACTCTCTTTAAAGACAGCCTAACATCAGCCTCTGAGACAGAGATCACAGGGTCATCAGGTGCAGCAGGGATCTTCAAAGCTGTAGTTGTGTTCTCCCTTTCAAAGCTTGTATAGCAGGCGTTGAGTTCATCTGGTAGTGAAGCATTGCTGCCATTCATGCCATTGGGTTTTGCTTTGTAGGAAGTAATGTCTTGCAGACCCCACCAGAGTTACCGTGAGTCCGATGTCACCTCCAACCTCACTTGAATTTATTTCTTCATCCTTGAAATAGCCCTGTGCAAATCATACCTGGTTTTCTGGTACAGGCCTGGGTCACCAGACTTGAATGCCACAGATCTAGCCTTCAGCAGACGACGTACCTCCTGGTTCATCTATGGCTTTTGTTTTGGGAATGTACAGTAAGTCTTTGTGGGCACACACTCATCTACACAGGTTTTAATGAAGTTGTTAACAACTGCAGCATACTCATCCAGGTTCGAAGATGAATCCCTGAATATTGTCCAGACCACCAATTCAAAGCAGTCCTGTCGGCTTCCCTTGTCCATACCTTCTTGGTCCTCACTGCTGGTACAGTCTCTGCCTATACTCAGGGAGTAGAAGTACAGCCAGGTGATCCGACTTACTGAAGTGTGGGCATGGAATAGCACGGTGGGCATTCTTGATGGTGGTGTAGCAATGGTCCAGTGTGTTGTTTCCTCTGGTATTGCAAGTGATCTGTTGATGGTAGTTGCTTAGTGTTTTTTTCACACTGGCCTGGTTAAAATCTCCCAAAACAATGGTGAAGGTGTTAGGGTGCGCTGTTTTGTGCATGTTGATCCCATTACTCAGATCATCTAAAGCCTGCTTGACATTGCCCTTAGCCCTCAGCCCTCTGATGTCTGGTTCCACCTATCACCTCCCTTACTTATCAGAGTGCAGCACTCGCACCTCTTGTGCCCCTTATCACCCTCCAGCCTTTATCTTCACCATCCCCTCTCCCCACTTGGCTCCCCCGCTTTGTTTTTATTTCTTCCTTTTCTGTTACCACCTCTCATTCCAGTTTGTGATTCCCAACTTCACCAACCCCACCCCATCAGTCTCCATTTACACACCATCTTTTCTTTCCCCACCTACATCCACCCAACACCTGTCACACCTCTTCCCCTCTCCCCTTTATACTGGATCTCAAACCTGATGCAAGACTCTTGATCCGAAACATCGACCATTCTCTTCCCTCCACTGATGCCTCTCAGACATTGTGTTTTATTGATGCTCAATTTATTGTCTGGTTGCATAAAATATTACTAATTGGCTTATTTTTCTATTGTAAAGACTTCTGGCTACACTTCCAATATTACGTTTTTATTTGGTAATTTCAAAAGCAGCATTGAGCGTTATGCACAAGACTTCATCAGTTCATACATTACTGGGAACATCTTGGACTTGCAATGCTGCATTTCTTTAGGTGGTGGGGCTCATACGATCACTCACTCAAGCCTGAGGTCCTGCTCTCACCCACTGATCCCCAATAATCCAAGTTACAAAAATTACCTACACGATCAGGGTCAATTAGTTTCCTCCCACACTGCCCTTCACAGACTTGGCAGAACCCCAAGCTACACAGCATCAGTTAGGATTTGATATTTATGGGTGACCTCAGAGGACAACTGGAATTTTATCTATCCAGTTGCCTACTGGAGCCACCATCAAATCATTGCTTGCAGATGCTTGACCTTCAAAAGCCAGTGCAATGTGGCATTACATCAGTAGCAGCAGACAGCCAGCAAAAGCCGGTCATTTAAGGCTTTCCACCCCGCAGGATATCAAGTATAAAACACAAGAAGTGTCACTAAAATATTTAGAGGAAGTGATTTTATTGCACAGTCACACAGCTGTCAGAGGAATACACAAGGAACCAAGCCACTTAACCCATCACAAATGATCACTCCAAGGTTATGCGGACAGTCCTCATTTATAATTAGAGCTGTGGAATTATATAGCACAGAGTCCCTCTTCTGTAGGTTGTCAGTTCCCCTCTTTTAATCTTCCATCCTTCCCCAGCTCCTCTCCTCCCAGCTCTTTCCAATCTCCTTCCCACTCTCATTTGTCATCTCCTCCTCACCCTTCCCCAGACTGGCCTTCCTTGCTCCAGACTCTAACACAGATTAAGTTGGAAATCTCCAAAATATGTGCAATGACATCTAACATCAGCTGACTTTTCTTTCAGATCAAGTAATTAAAAGAAATCTTGGCAATGCTGTTAACTGTTGTGAGGTGTCTTGACTGGTTTAAATCTTTCTAATTGATCAGAAGAACCCTTAAGTTTATTTATAAACAAAAAAGGTTTAGTTCATAGCTTAACTGACATGTACAAGACAATGAAGTGGAAACGTTGTCATTTGTTCTGTCGTACTGTGATGCAGCACGTCTTATCAGGCTCAAAGCAAGAAGCCAGCTCCGAGCTCAAATCATCTCAATTTGAGAATGGGTGAGAGACCATGACTGCAGTCTTGCAGCCACTGACAAACACACTGCAGAATTTTGGATGATCTTGCAACAAAAGTGGTAATTTTAAATTCCCACAGTGAAACACTGACAATAGGTTATCTCAAGCATCTGCCAGCTTCTTGCTTTATTTCAGAGTTCTTACAACTGCAAAGCTTTATACATTTCTGAGTACTGTGTAATTCACAAAGCCTGATGCCTTCTGCATCCCAAATTATTGTTTGTTGGAACAAGTCCAACAAAGAGATTTACATGATCAGATAGATGAGTTCCAAGTTACAGTACATCTGCTCGAAACACTGGTGCTTGGAAAGACTCTGACATTAGGCCTTTACTCTACTCTCTGTGCACTCATGATTCTGTGGCCAGATTCCGCTCCAATTCCATCTACATCTGCAGTGGCCTGTATCTCAAATAACAATGAGTCAGAGAAAAGGAAGCAGATAGAGATCCTCATGACGATGTGTTATGACAACAGCTTTCCCTCAATGTCAGGAAAGGCTGGTGAGCTGGTCACTAACTTCAAGAAGGGAGCAGCGCATGTGCTCCTGTTTGCATCAACAGTCAAGAGGATTGAGAGCTTCCATTTCCAAGGAACGAACATCACCAATAACCAACCACCTAGAAGCCAGGGCCAATAAAGCTAACCAGTGCCCCCATGTCCTCAGGAGGCTAAAGAAATTTGGCATATCCTCTTTGATTCTCACAGACTTTTATTGTTGCACCATAGCAAGTCTCCTGTCCAGATACACAACGGCTTGATATGGCAATGGGTCTGCACGTGACTGCGAGGAACTGCAGAGTAATGGACACCAATCAGCTTATCACAGAAACCAGCCTCCCTCCCTGGACACTGAATATACTTGTCTACACAAAAAAACTCTGCCTCTCTGAACATTCTCTCTTCTTTCCCACCCTCCCACCCCACCTTGGGCAGAAAGTACAAAAACCTGAAAGCACCTGTAGCGCCAGGCTCAAGAACAGCTTCTGTCCTACTGTTGTCAGATTATTGAACCGTTCTCTATCATGATAACACACACCCTTGACCTCCACATCTACCTTATTGTCTACCAGCACCGCAGTGCACTTTGTCTGCATTCTGTTGTTTCACACTACAGTTGGCCCTTCTTACCCACGAATTCCGCATGCGCGAATTCAACCAACCGCGAATCGCGAAAACCCGGAACGTGCTCTTCCAGCACTCATTGTTCGAGCATGTACAGATTGTTTTTCTTGTCATTATTCCCTAAACAATGCAGTATAACAACTATTTTACATAGCATTTACATTGTATTAGGTATTATAAGTAATCTAGAGATGATTAAAAGTATACGAGAGGATGTGCATGGGTTATCGTGGATCAGGATCGAAAAAAATCGGAAATTCTCTTACTAAGTAAGTCAGAACAGGTACATCCAATATTATTTAGCGTCAGTCAAACATTTGTCTTAGTATATAGTATGTATTTTACCTTTCTATGAATATAAAACACTTAAGAATGTATGTTTCAGCACCGGGCTTGGGAACAGAAGTTCCCGAGTTCGATCCAGTGACAGGCCGCTCCCGAGTGCGCTCTCCACCGTGCTGGGTTGATGTGGAGGATCAAAAGCCCAAAACCCAATAATTAAACCACTGTGTTGCTTAGTAATAATTGTAGCTTTCATCGGGGCAGAGCCCTTCTCACTTTACCCTTTAAAATTGTTCCGATCGTTGACCAACGTAGCCTAACGCTTTTCCAATGACCGATGGCGTGTCACCTCTTTCCGATCGCTTTATTATTTCCACTTTATTTTCAATTCTGATTGTGATTATTTTTGTGAACAGAAACACTGCGGATTCAGAGCTCTGGCGCTGGGTCCTCATGTCCACTGCACTGAGACAGGTTAAATAAGGTCTGGGATTCCGCTGGGTCCTAAGGTCCACCGCATTGAGACAGATTGAATAAGGGCCATGAGCATCCGCGAGGGGTCCCAGAACCTATCCCTCGTGGATAAGGAGGGCCGACTGTACCTCAAAGAAAGGACAAGGAAATGACTGATATGAACGGTGTGCAAGAAACGTTTTTTTTCTGAAGATAATAAGCCAATTTATCAATATCCATAGTCCTGTGCCTCATCTTTCTGCATCTTCTCCAGATCTTCAGTTTGTTTTAAAGTTTTCAGCTATCTGTGTGCAATAACTGGAACTCATCTAGATGTAACAACTGGGTGTAATGTTGGGTCTTCCTGCTCCCACTCCCAATTTTAAAAGACACCATTAAAATGAGATTTTCAGCAGCTTTCTATTCACTTTTTTAATGCTATGGCAATATGTGATTCCATTTCTTCCTCATATCCCTTCTTTCAATGTCCCACTCAGTAGAAAGTGCTCTGCAACTTTAAGCTGCTGTCAAAGAGAAGCTGCAAGGTATTAAAGCCCCAGCCACTTCGATGTTACTACCCGCATAACATTGCAAAGTTGCTTTCCATGGCTGCTTACTTCTAAGTATGGTAAATACAATTGGCAAACAGTTCAGCAGAGTTCTCAGGTAAAGGTTTTCAATCTCATTTATAAAAAGAATCTAGAAGTAAGAAATCAGTGAAGGTACGGATGATTTGGCCTATAATGAAGGAACTGAACAACCTCACAACCAACTTGTTTCAGCAGTTATTAGTTCCAAATGCTGTAAATGGCAGAAACCCAAAATGAAGAAAATGCCTGAAACTTTGAATCACCATGTGGAAGAAGGAAAAAGGAAATTAATATTCCAGGCAAAAACCTTACAGATAAAGGTTACTGCCTGACAAATCAACTCTTTAGGTCAGACTGCTTAATAATAATAGTGTGCCATTCATCTACCAGTCGTTCTGTCAACAGTTGTTTATTGTTTACTATAGCCAAAGAAATTAATGGTCAACAGAGAGTGGAATTATCCATAAATTCCACCTGGACCAGCAGAGAATGATGGGGGAATGAGATAAGAACAGAACAGGGTCCAAATATATCTTCCTAAGGGTGACAATAAAAATATCAAAACCATTTAATATTCAAACAAGAGATAATCTGCAAATGCAGGAAATCTAAGCAACACACACAAAATGCAGGGGGATCTCAGCAGGCCAGGCAGCACCCATGGAAAAGAGTAAGCAGTCAAAGTTTTGGGCCAAAACCCTTTGGCAGACTGCAGCAAAAAACCTGAGGAGTAGATTTAAAAGGTGGAGAAGGGGAAAGAGGAACACAAGGTGATGGGTGAAACCTGAAGCGGGAGGGATGAAGTAAAGAGCTGGGAAGTTGATTGGTGAAGGAGACTCAGGGCTGGAAGAGGGGAGGTCTGATAGAAGAGGACAGAAAGCCATGGGAGAAAGGGGGGAGGAGTACCAGAGGGGGGCAATGGGTGGGCAAGGAGATAAAGTGAGAGAGGGAAAATGGGATGAGGAATGGTGAAGGTGGTGGGGAATAACTGGAACTTCGAGAAATTGATGTTCATGCCATCAGGCTGGAGGCTACCCGGAATATAAGGTGTTGTTCGTCCAACTTAAGTGCGGCTTCATCACGACAGTGGAGGAGGCCATTTGTGTCTCCTTTAAGAAACTACATATCCAGTTGAAGATCTCATTAGTATAACCCAAGTAGCCAGTTCTCTTTACGTCAGCGTGCACAAGGTTCAGGAAGTCATGATCCCATTTTTTTTTGGCAACTTAAGGGTCACAGATTTCAGAATCAGAATCAAAGCTGACAAATGTTGTGAAATCTGTCTTGCGGCAGCAGTATGGTGCAAGACATAAAAATTACTATAAATTATGATAAGTAAATAAGTATGACAGAGGAATAATTAGGTAGTGTTCATGAACTATTCAAAAATCTGATGGCACAGGGGAAGAAACTGTTCCTAAAATTTCTGGACTATGAGACTAAGTGTGCTTAAGCTGACTGAACTGTCCTACCATGATAAATATATATTTCAATGCCACCTCAGATTCTGACTTAATACTCACATTTAACATTTTAGCCGATTACAATATTATAACATGAAACAACTGTGTCAGAAAGAGTGAAAACCTCCCTGTGATAAATTGTCATTCTGGTAGTCGATTTCAATATTGGTGTTTGATATGAAATCACAAATATAATACCAACATTCTTGACAACCCTTTGAAAACATTTCCCACAGAGTTTCAAAAAGCTATCAAAACTCATTTATCATCCACTGCTCCTGTGTGTCCTAAGAGAAGTTACATTTCCAGTTCAAGGGCTCACCAAACACGTCACAATTGGTTGGTTTCACACTGAGAGTTTGCCTTCTAAACCAATATTTTTTCTTCCCATTTACTGAACATAACACTGCTGTCTTTTTGTTTAAGTCCTTTGCTGTTTTATCAAGTCTGTGAACAAAAATGGTGCCTAACATTTGATTGATAACTCAATTGTGTTTGTGTGCCACCAATCATATCTATTAACACCAAGATAAAAAAGTTAAAAATTGATTTACACAATTAATAAAGCTCTGTAAAAGCCTCAGTACAATGCTTCATGGTACAGTAGATTATCGATCTGCTACAGAAGAAACTGCGTTGTTAGCTTTTGAGGTGATTTCAACATAATGATTCCACTTTAAAACCCATTCTTGCTTTCAAATCTCTCTTTGATTCAGTCAGCTCAAAATTTTGCATCCTTTCTCAACCCTGCAATCTTTGGGGAAATTTGCCTGCTTCCATTTCAGGGCTTTTGAATGCTCTCTATTTCAATTTGCTCCATGTTTGCCTTTTGCTGGCAAGATTCTAAGTTCTTGAATTCCCACACTAAACATCACCTCTGACGTGTAAAGAGGGATGATCTGGGGCTTCATCTTAGTGAAGAGTGGTGAGAGTGGGGAAGTAAGGACAAAAAGGGATGAAGAGCTTGATTTCTAGAGAAAAAGAAAGCTTGACTTTTGACAAATATGAACACAGTCTGCTGTTCTTGGAAATAAGCAGCTAAAATTAAGTTTCCATACACAAGAATCTGTTTATTCCACTCAGCACCTCAAAGCTACACTTTCATTCAGTTCAATTATGGAGATGTTATTTACCAATTTGGTTCAATATCTAACATTCTGAACTGAAGTCGACTCATCTTATGATGAACTTTCAAATTGATCTCTCAATGGTTGTTCAAACTAAACTAAGATGACCAGATTTCCAGTCTTTTCACAGATTTAAAGAATTACAGAAATGGGAATGGGCCCAGTTTGTACATTCTGACCAAAATGTTGATTCACATTAATTCCATTTGCCTGCATTTGGTCCATATCCCTCTAAAACTTTCCTATCCATGTATCTATCTAAAAGCCTTTTGAACATATTTACCTGCCTTTACCACTTTCTCTGGTAATTTGTTCGAAATACCTACACCCACCATGTGAAAAACTTGTCCCTTGAGTGCCTGTTAATATTTTCTTTTCTTATCTTACATTCAAAACACAAGAACAAGTCCTCTGGTCCATGATGTCTATACAGTACAAACCACAATTCCAATCTAACTAATCTATCTGCCAATGACCAGCAATATTATAATTACTGAACTGGACTGTCTGGTGACAAGCACTACCCAGACTCAAACTCTGGCTGACCAAACTTCATGCTTAAAGTCATGGTTACTCCTATAAATTTCTCAATCTAGAGAAGGCAACAATAAAATCTTTGTGCAACCAAGGTTATATTGATGCAAGATTCTGCAAATACTGGAATCTGGAGCAATTCAGGAGAAAAACTCAGTGCATCAGGCAACATTTATGGAAGGAAATGAATATAGTCAATGTTTCAGATCGAAACCTTTCATTGGGACCGAATCAGGATCAAATTTATTATCATTGTTGTTTTGTGGTAGCAGTACAATGCAAAGCCAAAATTACTATAAATTAAAAACATAAATAAATGGTGCAATAAAAATAATGAGGAAGTGATCATGAACTGTTTATGCAGGCATCCAGTCAAGATGAAGGGTCTTCACTTGAAATGTCAGCTGCCCATACCCCTTCATTGATGCTGCCTAACCAGCTGCCTTCTTCCACCATCTCATGTATTGACCAAGATCATGTCACTTAACAGTGAATATAGATGCTGTTATAATTCATGGACCTCACTGAGACTGTAGGATTGTTCAAAGCTTTCTGTCCTCTCTTCTGTACCACTTCAGTTCACATTAGTTGACTAATAAAACCTACACTGTGAACTTTCCAAATTAATATATTCCATAGAAGAAACAAGAATGAATCTACTAATCACCACTTTTCTTAGTCATGTTGTTCCACACCACTAGGCCAAATTCTATGGGTGTCTTTAGGTCGCCTTTAGCAATTTTCCCCAAATGAACCTTAAGGACCCACCCTTTCAATATTAATGAGCAACTAATTTCATTAATTCAACAATCCCCTGGACTGCATTAGACAGAAGGAATAAAAAATTGATTGAATTACCGAAAAGCATGCCGTCAGAGGAACTTTCCTACTCTGAGAAAACCTGATTCAAGTTAGTCATACTGGATAACTTAGTTACTGCCACTGCTGTGGAGAAGAAGCTGGCTACACTTAGCAAGTAATTTGATGTCTGGGAATTATGGAGCCATTCCAAAGGTTGTGAGAGACGCACTGTTAAGGTGCATTCCCTTAGCTTCCTCCTTGAGCCAATTATTTGTTTTGTTTTCTTGGAAATGGGACAATGTAAAATAGAGAACAGTGATATTAGAGTTTGCTTCCACAATGGTACCAGTTAAGAAATATGATAATATAATAATCCCCTCTAATTGTCATTAAAATTCAGAGAAGAAAATTCTTACGTGGTGATTGGCAAAAGAACTGAACTGCATATTTCAAACACAGGAAATATGTGCTGGAGCTTTGGGCTTCTGTTTACAGGACTTTTCCTTATGTATCACTTTGACAGCAGAATCTAAAGAAAGGCTATGAATTGCTTGCTGAAGTAAGGTTACTGTTCCTTGTCTGTTGCAGTTATGTACAAGAGAAGAGTGTTTGCCTTGAAGCAATTGTCTAAACGCTTGCTCTATCTGTGCTCAGAAGCTTGTCAGGATGAGAAGGTACTGTTGTTTCTTCTTTAGTGAAAATATTTAGGGTCTGCAACAGCACTTTTTTTAAAAGGGAGCCGTTAGCTTCACTTTTGCTTTGTTTACAAGTCTTTACATATTATAGGTTACACGGAGCCAAACCATTATGCAACAGTCAGGATGCTCTCTACCATGCACCTATAGAACTTGGTCAAAGTTTTAAACTACATGCCAAATCTGTGCAAATTTCTAAGAAAGCAGAGGCACTGCAGTGCCTTCTGCATAATGACGCTTTTGTGCTAGTCCCAGGACAGATCCTCTGAGATGATAATACCAAGTTACTGACCCTCTCCAACTCTGTTCCCCTAATGAGGACAGGTTCATGGACCTCTGGTTTATTCGATTGTACTACAGCTGCAAAACAACATATTTCACAACATACATCAGTGATAATAAAAATGATTCTGATTCCATGTGTAATATCTGTGACTGAAGACAATAACTTAGATTCTCCCTCCAGAAGACATGACTGATTATTTGCAGGACCTTATTTTTAATTATTTCAGCAATGGGAGATTAATTTACAATTAAAATACATTCAAATGTCTCATTGCTTTCCAAAGCTTCACTCATCTTACCGTAATTCTCACTACAGTGCGGAGGGAATAGCATTGTGGTGGCACTATTACCTCTCAATGGAAACAGTATGGTCTCAGAGATACCGATGTATACAAGAACTTTATAACATTTGCATATGTAGAGGTATATATTTGCACTTTATTCCCTAATTATGCTGAAACATGGCAGGACAGAAAGTGGCCAATCAGTCCTGTGGTTTCGGTGGTCAGTTTTTAGTCAAGCAATCTACAATAACGTCATTTCCCTGGTCCCTTTCAACACCTGTTAGCTCAGCACCTACCTTACCCTTAAGCACTGATCTCTTCCTCAGTGCCCCAATGAAAAGCTGAAACACATGATGTTCAAAGATGGCAAACACGAGGAAATCTGCAGATGCTGGAAATTCAAGCAACACACACAAAATGCTGGTGGAACGCAGCAGGCCAGGCAGCATCTATAGGAGGAAGTACAGCCGACGTTTCAAGCCAAGACCCTTCGTCAATACTAACTGAAAGAAAAGAGAGTAAGAGATTTGAAAGTGGGAGGGGGAGAGGGAGATCTGAAATGATAGGAGAAGACCGGAGGGGGTGGGGTGACGCTAGGAGCTGGAAAGTTGATTGGCAAAAGGGATACAGAGCTGGAGAAGGGAAAGGATCATGGGACAGGAGGCCTAGGGAGAAAGAAAGGGGGAGGGGAGCACCAGAGGGAGATGGAGAACAGGCAAAGTGTGATTGTGAGAGGGACAGAGAGAGAAAAAGAGAGAAAAAAGGGGAAAAAATAAACAAACAAACAAACAAACAAACAAACAAATAAATAAATAAATAAATAAATAAGAGATGGGGTAAGCAGGGGAGGAGGGGCATTAACGGAAGTCAGAGAAATCAATGTTCATGCCATGAAATTGGAGGCTTCCCAGCCGGTATATAAGGTGTTGTTCCTCCAACCTGAGTGTGGCTTCATCTTGACAGTAGAGGAGGTCAAGGATAGACATATCAGAATGGGAATGGGACGTGGAATTAAAATGTGTGGCCACTGGGAGATCCTGCTTTCTCTGGCGGACAGAGCGTAGGTGTTCAGTGAAACGATCTCCTAGTCTGTGTCGGGTCTCACCAATATATAGAAGGCTGCACCAGGAGTGAGATGGAAGAGGTTGGTAATGGAGCAAGTGAAACAACAAGACGTTGATGTGAAGGAGGTGGAAGAATCTGAATCATTATATGAAAATACTATAGATGCTATAAATCTGAAAATAAAAACATGAAGTTTTGGTCAATGACTTGAAACATTGACTTCTCCAGAGACGTAGCTGGTTATAATTTCAGATTTCATTTTTTAAATATATTCATATTTCCGCATATCTACTTTACCCCCATCTTAAATCAGTGACTCTATAACGGTAGGTGGTGACTGCTAGTTCCAGATTCTGCCACAGGAAGAAGTCACCATCAGAAATGTCTATCAGTCAAGTGCAGGTCCAGCCTTTCCTCGTAAGACAACCTGCCTGTAGTGCTGTCTGTACTCCAGGTATGAGTCTGTGAGAAAAATCTGTAAGTATGACGTTGATATTCGAATATCCTTCATGGGAGGACATCTGTCCCCTGCATACCCTCTGAAATGGCCCAGCAAGCCATTTTGTTATATCACAAACATTGCCATAAAACAAATACATGATATAATGGAGAGACCATTGGGCTCCAATGTTTGCTGAGGTAAAAAATCAGCCACGATTATATTGAATCACTCAGCAAGCATGAAGGATCAATAGTTTATTCCCAATCTAATGTCAGACACTGATTGCAGACATGGCCGATCTTCCTGAGCCCAGTTAAACTGCAAAATAAAACACAGGGACTTGTGCTTAAATCGGTGTGGCTACTCAATAGGCTGACTCTGTGGTAATCACTGAACACATAACAGGCAACATGCCAGAATTCTCCATCACAATGCCGGAGTTCATCCTCTTTTACTGCAGCACAGACTCAGCAAAGAGGGTGCAAAGTAGTATAGAGGTGGGAGGGTGTGGTCCTGAGGGTCCTCAGCATTGACTCCAGCGTCCACAGAGCTGCACAGCGTCAAGGCAAATAACCCCTCACTACCCTCTATTATCCTGTATTATGAAAGGAAGGAGTTTTAAAGGGATTGTGAGGAAAATTATTTTTACAAAGAGAGTGGTTGATATTTGGAATGTACTGCAAGGAGAGGTGTCAGAATCAAATACAACTATTATATTTAAGAAGCATTTAGACAAACAAAAAAAGATAAATCTTAGAAGGATACTGTGCTAATACTGGTGAAGTGTAGGTGGGCAAAATAATTGGCAGAGATGTGGTGGGTCATAAAACCCATGCCCATGCTGTACAACTTGATGACTCTATATGTACTGTAAACTACAAAAGACAGGTCAAAGGCTGGGTATCAAGTGAAAGACTCACCTCCTGATAATTAAAAGCCTTTCCAATAATTACAAGGCAAAAGTCGGGACTGTGAAGAGATACTTGGATGAACATAGCTACAAAAACACTCCAGAAACCCAACACCCATCCTGCACCACGTAGCCAGCTTGCTTGGCATGCTTTCGCTCATCTTATACAGCCAATGCCTTCACCGTCATCGCACCATCTTTGCAATGGGTGCCATCCATAAAATGCATTGTGATTGCTTGCTTAACCTACATCAACACCAGTTTACTGATCTGCAACCTCGACTGTTGAAGAGGATAAGTACAGGGGAACACCTCCACCTACAGTGTCCTTCCTGATTGGAAATATAAATAGCTTACTAAGGACTTCAAGTACATTCTGTTATAACTATGTGTCAGGTTTAGCAAGGTTACTAAAATTCACTGTTAAAATAATTTTGTCAGGGTTAATGAGATTGCTGAAGCTTATTCTGCTAAAGCCTTCTGCTATGAATTTTCAATTTATTTACCAGTACATGCGAGATGGTAATGCATATATAATGTCCTTAAGACATGGATCAAAAATGGACAGAGTATATTGTCAATCACATCAATTCCTGATAGCACAAGTATGACTAATGAATTGCTGGGAGTCTTTTAACAGTGAGAGCTCTCTCCCTGCATGCTTGTAAATAAATGTCTCCTGCTGCCAGCTCACCCTTTCCTCTGAAGCTTTTTTTTGTTTGAAAATACCATAAGGCACATACCATCACAACTTAGGATCTCCCTGTCTAACAATAATGTGGGTGTGCCTTCATCAGAATGATAGCAGAGGTTAAATGCAGTAGTTCATCACCCCAACCTTCTGTAGGATAATCTGGGACAAACTGAAAAATGAATAAATAAAAGGAAACCTACAGCAACCATGTGAATTCAAACTCACAGTAACCACAAGAATTTATAGAGTTTAGGAAGTATTGATTAGATTGAGGAAAACTACTTCCAAGAGATTTGTGTTTATCAATCGGTCTGCAGCCCTTACAAATTCTATAGTTAAAATAAAACTTGATTATCCTATAGAACATTGGCGTGAGCATAGGAACACTTGATAATTAACTTACTATTTGCTTTCCAATGTGCAATAAAATATATAGAATTGCGAGAGAGAAAGCAACATCTATTCCTAACAGAAAAGCAACAGACTTCCCAACGATGTCTGTCACAGCTCTGTTTGTTGGTCTTACAAGTGAAAGCTACCGCAGAATTAACCATAAAGCGTAACAGTCGCTTCTGGTTACACGATCTAAGTTCAGTCTTTTTGAATGCTTCACGTGCAAATAAATGGGCATAAATTTATTATTGTTTAAAAGGGTTTGTCCCAATCTACTCACAAGTTCAAATTTATTGTCAACTGATTGGACATAAGTACAACCAAAGGAAACAATGTTCCTCTGGACCACAGTGCACCCACAAAACATATATCACACACAGCACATAGCTTATTGCCATAAATAAATTAAGAAAATCTCATTCAAAATGTATGTAGTGCAGTGCACAGCATAGATAAACAGTAAACAGCCCGCCCTCTTAGTGACAAGTGGTGGTAGGGTATTCGTTAGTCTCACAGCCTGAGGGAAGAATCTGTTACCCAGTATGGCAGGCCAAGTCCTGCTGCTCCTGTATCTCCTTCCTGACAGTAGTGGGTCAATAAGATTGTGGGATGGGTGGTAGGTGTCCTTGGCAATACTTCCTGCCCTTTGTATACAATGCTCCTAGCAAATGTCACAAATAGGGGGAGTGAGATCTTTGTGATCCACTTGGTGGTTTTTACTGTCCTCTTTCGGGTCTTGTGGTCCGATGCCTTGAAGCTTCTGTACCACACAATTGTACAGATAATACACTCTCGATGGTACTCCTGTCGAAGGTTATCAGAAAGGGGGCAGGGAGCCTTACCCGCCTCAATCTCCTCAGAAAGTGTATGTGCTCTTGTGCCTTCTTGAGTAATAAGGCAGCTTTCTGGGTCCAGGTTACATCGTCCATCATATGAACTATAGGCCTTTGTGTTCTTTACTCTCTCCATGGCAAAGCCATTGACGTGCAATGGAGAGAGGATAACCTGTTCTTTCTTGAAGTCCACGATCATCCCTTTTGTCTTGTTCACATTAAGACTCAGGTTGTTGTTCTCACACCAATTGACAAGCCTCCTGACTCACTACCTCCTTTCTGTATGCTGCCTTATCATCACACAGAGGAATATGATAAATTTTACATAACTACCTTGACTAAATCTAGCTAGTTATATAAAATTTATCAGTCGGTAGAATCAATTGCACGCATCTTGCTGTATTTACTGCTGATCATACTTTAAAACATCTCCAATACATTATTGAAATAGCCAAGTACTTAGTAGCTTCAATCTTCCACTTGAAAATGCATAAGGTCTTTCAGTCTATGAAGCCTCATTGTCAAAAGGTAATATAATGTGATTGAGGGAGGCTGGGAGAGGGCCGTTATCTTAGAGATGTGCCACTTATTACTCCGTACAGTGCATTCAACTGAATGCTGGTTCTTTCAAGATCAACTATTCACTGCAGTTGCTGTAAAGTTATAAGAATCTGTGAAAATATTCCTTCCTCGGCAGACTTTTGGGATGGAGGATGACTTGCTTCCATTCTGGTTTTGTGGGAACTGATAAGCTCATCATGGGAATTGCAACCTCTTCCACAGAGTAGGTTAAAGGTGTGACCGTTAAGGTGGCTGGACAGGTATTTTATCAGATGGTATATCCCTTCTGCCCCTCATGTAAGGCTTCTGTGAATTTCTGATACTTGACGTGAGATTCTCAAAACTATTCCATTTGTTCCTTCACCCCTTTGAGCAGTTTTTATCCGGGATAGCAAAGAGATGGTAAGGATATTGTATTTCTTCAAGCATATCTTTGTGAATATTTCCATCCATATTTCTGGTAACTTTTTCCTGTGCTGGGGCTCAGATTTGCTTGCATATTTCAGGATCTTACTGAATGAAATGTTAGCAACATGGCCTGACCAACAGAACCATCCTGAAGGATTAGGTGCTTCAATGTTGGAGCTACTGGCATGGAAGAGAAAGCATTGCTTTACTTGTTCTTCAAGTGATTTTGGAGGACTTTGCAGAGAAGGCAATTGTTAGTTTATTTTACGAGTATTTAAGTTCTTGTCCATGAGGGGTCTAGGTGTCAGAAAGACAGGAATGTAGGAAGCATTGTTGCCTAGTAGAGCATGAGTTTCTGTGGCAGATCTATGGCTTTGATCTTCAAACACCCTTATCCTTAATCATCTAAACGATCTGCTGGGGTACTGGTGATATTAAAATTCATCATTAAGTTACGCCCCCAGGGATTTGGAAAATGGTCAAAGACATAAACTTATATTGTCAGATGATGCAGTGGATTTGGGTCAGATTGGTAGGGAACTTTTCCATTGCAGGTATTGAGTGTGAGGCCTGCCATTGTGAATGAGAAAAATGAAAAGTTAGCAATGGATGAAGCTAAAAAGCAGGTGTCATTTACATATGGCAGCTCAGTTACTGAGTTTGGAGTTATCTTGGTCCTATAGTGTGGCCATCATTTGGTTAATAGTTTCCCACAGGGATTGAAGATTAGCTCTACTCTCATGGGAAATCAGTTTGTGGTGAAGTGCAATATTCAGAGAGAAATGTTGAGAAACCTTTTCAGCCAGAGAGTGGTGGATATGTGGAATGCTCTGCCCCAGAAGGCAGTGGAGGCCAAGTCTCTGGATGCACTCAAGAGAGAGTTAGATAGAGCTCTTATAGATAGTGGGGTCAAGGGATATGGGGAGAGGGCAGGAATGGGGTACTGATTGTGTATGATCAGCTATGATCACAGTGAATGTCAGTGCTACTAGAAGGGCCGAATGGCCTACTCCTGCACCTACTGTCTATTGTCTATTGAATGGATTAAAAATCCTAGAGCATTGTTCACTAATTATAAAGAGCAATGAGATCGAACAGTGCAATGGGATTCCTGGCAAAACTGAAGGAGGTTTTAATTTCTCTGTAAAAGTGTAAGACTTTGGTATAAAGACGGCTTAAAAGAAGAGTTCCAAGTGGAACTTCTTGCATTTGCCGAAACGTGTCCCAGGCCCATGCTCTGGATGTACATGGGTCAATGACTGTTGCCGGTTGATCTACCATTACATTGTCGAAGTGCATCAAGTTAAATTCAACAGAAGAGTTGAATTATGCAGGGATTCCACAGATTTATGCTAGGGAGTCTGGTTTCCCAAACCTGCCGTGGGATCAGAGACACCATGCGTTTGAATGTGGATATTTAGTGAACTCTATGATGTAGATTTTTGTTTGTAATTACTTTATGTCTAAAGTTTTTTTTAGACACAAGAGATTCTACACTTGTTAGAAATCTTGTAACTTGTAACACATACAAAAATGCTGGAGGAACTCAGCAGGTCAGGCAGTATCTATGGAAATGCATAAAGAGTCAACATTTGGGCGAATACATGATGATTTGCTCCAAGCATTTGTTAAATTCATCTTTCAATGTTAAATTTATATGTGTCAGAATTTCAATGGTCCCTTGATGATCTGAAGATTATTATTTGATATACTTCAGTTCAAGATGCTATGATTTCTACCTGACAGATTAGCCCTTTTCTTAGTGTTGAAGGATCATTCGGGTAACCAGAAGGTGAAAATGTAGGAGAAATATTTCTATTAGTTTTGAACTTAATTAAACAGACTGAAAAGCCAGACTTCTCAAGAACGAAGAAAGTAAAGTGCTGTGCATGGAAAAGATTTTTAGAAATTTGGAAATCTTTTCTGTATTCAACCCCAATAGTAGATGTTAGATTAACTGTTAATTTTAAATCTAAATTTTAAAATGTATTGAAGGGTGTGAAGCAAAGATTTCAAGAAATATAAAGCAAAGGATAATAGATTCAGTGAGTTTGGCTAGTCATATCAGTTAATGTGATAGCTTTTATATCAGTATACGACATTCCAATCTCATTTCTATTTCCTATTATTGCATTATTTTGTTGTTCTTCTCAAATACTTTGGCACGTTTCTTGTTTTATTGTTTATATATTTTCTCCCTCATTGATCACATGTGCTAAAGCATTCCATGTTGCATTCACTCTCTGTGAAGACTTTTTTTGGGTGTCCTCTTGTATTGCTAATTGCTACAGATGGTCTTGTTAGTTAACCTCAAAGCTTTCATGATTCTGGATGTATTTGGGAAGCTTTCTAATTAGGGAGTCACGTGTCACAGAATAAACAGCAAGAGCTCAACCATGATCAACTGATGGTATTGATGAAATTCGTCCTGACGTTTGGTTTAGCTTCATTAATTATCTTCCTGCATGAAAGAAACCACTTCAATGACTACTTTTCCAATTACTTCCAAGGAGAAGGAACAATACTAGCATTTAAACAGCAATTTATCACAACCGCAGAACATCCCCAACCTACACTATAATCATTGAAGTGCACTGACAGTAGTAGCACTTTGGCCATTTAATATATGACCTGTCAGATCTAAACTCTCAGTGATATAATCAATCATCTTTTCTTTCAACATGGAATGGCAGAATTGAATTATTCAAAGTCCAAAATAAAATTTATAATCAAAATACATAAATTTCACCACATACAACACTGAGATTCATTTTCTTGTGGGCATACTCAATAAATCTTTAGAATAATCATCAATGAGAGACGACCCAACTAGGGTGTTCTTCCAGAGTGCAGAAGACAACACTGAGCAAATACAGATAAATAAATAAATAAACAAACATTGAGAACATAAGTTGAGGAGTCCTTGGAAGTGAGTCCATTGGTTGTGGAAATATTTCAATGGCGGGGTAAGTAAAGTTGAGTGAAGTTATCCCATTTGGTTCAAAAGCCTGGTGGTTAAAGGGTTCCTGAACCTGGTGGTGAAGTCCTGAGACTCCTGTACCTTTTTCCTGATGGCAGCAGTGAGAAGAGAGCAAGTCCCGGGTGATGGGGATCCCTGATGATTGATGCTGCTTTCCTGAGGCAGTGTTTCGTGTAGATATGCTCAATGACTGGGAGGACTTTACCCATAATGTACTGGGTTGTATTCACTACTTTTTGCAGGATTCTCTGCTCAAAGGCATTGGTGTTTCCATGCCAGGCTGCGATGCTGCCAGTAAATATACTCTCCAGTACACATCTATAGAAGTTTCTTGATCACAATGACTGACTTATTTTGCTTGATCTGGAAAGTGGTCACTCTGGCAGCCAGCATTTACTCTCCATCCTGAAGTAGTGGTCAGCTTTCTCAAACTGCAGAAGTGCATGGGGAAGGGAGTCCTTAGTGAGCGTTAGATATAAAATATGGCCCCTATAATATTCTGACCAACTGATGAAAGGAGAAGAATAATGTATGACCAGAACAGGAAGGTGCCCAATGTGGAGGAGAACATATATTGACAACATACCAATGACTTTACCACTAAAGAGTGGAGAGTTACAAAGGTCTCAGGGTCTGGAGATTCCATAGAAATATGTTTGGGAAAAGCCACACAGTGTACACTCTGGAAAGTATACAGTCCAGCCACTGAAGGAGAGTGATCCTTCTGACAGAAGAATCACCCAAATGTATTTCTGTATGGGATCCTGTTAAGCCTCTTGAGGGTAGTTGTTGCTGTATAGTTGAGTAACAGGTGCTCAAAGGACATTAGAACACAACCTGAATCTTTCAGTAAGGATCCAGTTGTGATCTTGCATTAATTATAACCTCATCTCCATCATTCTCTAAATTTAGAAATACACCAGGCTCATTTAAATAGTTGTGCCATTCTGATGGATTTTCTGAAAACTTCATTGCTTCCTCATTCACTTCCATCAAAATCCCAGGTGCCTGCTTTCATATTCAGTCATCTATTGTCTGCTGTCAAAGCATTAACCTTCTTAATAATACTTCAATAAATGCCTGTCATCTACATATGCTCACTTGGTGGCCAGCTGTCCAAATTGCTGGAAGAGACACGACTGTACAGTTGCTTCTGGTAAAAGCAAACAAAAATAAAAAGCTAACAGACAATGTCAGCCTGCCACTATGTGACTAACTTCAAATGCCTGTCCTTGTAGAATGCAGGTCCAGTTCAATTGTCAACTCACTGTCAGCACAAAAATGCCGAAATCATTCTGATTCTCCAAAAGAAAAAGAGCAATGTTTGTAAATTAAGCATTCCTTTTGTAATTTTAATTCCATAATTTACCAGTGTACTAGAACTCTGGCAGTCCTTCGTAGTGTGTGCTTTATAGATCCGCACATCCACACTGTGTTTAAATGTGAAAACATGAAAATCTTTAAGCAAAGCACTTGCAATAAATTGCAATATTTCAGGGACTATTGTCAGTTATGTAGTAAAGGAAACAAGTGTGATTTTTGTCACTGGGTTGACAACAGAGATTTCTGCAGTGATAATCCAGAGATAAGAGTTCAGATTCCATCACTGCGACTGGGGAATTTAATTTCAATTAATCAAATAAAGATGGAATTAAAACTCTAGTATCAGTAACAGTAACCATGAATCCAGCAGATTGTTGCAAAAACCCATCTGGTTCAGTAGTGCCTTTGGGGATGGAAAATTTGCCTTCTTAACCATTGCTGGCCCTCTGGAATAGCCTGGCAGCCCACTCAATGTGAAAACAATTAGGAGAGGACAATAACTGCTGGCATTGTCAGCGATAGCCAAGTATCATGAATGAATTTAAAAACATGGAAATATCTGCAGCAACCAAGCAGGACAACTAATAGAATTTATCTGTTTATATTTAAGAGAAGTGATTACAAAAGTAGGGAGGTTATTGTTTAATTATAAAATGGCATTAATGAGATTATATCTGATCTTATTACTGATCTTATTTTAGGAATGGCATTGGGGGTGCACTGGGAGAAGTTCAGAGAACTTACTCAATTGATACCTGGAATGAGAGAAAGATTGGACAGGCTAGGCTTGTACTTGCTGGAGTTTAAAAGAGTGAAAAGAATCTTTGTTGAAACATACAAAATACTGAGGGACTGAGGGGTCACTGCAGGATTGATTTGCAAAGGATGTTTCATCTTGTAGGAGGACGAACAAGGTTTGTTGAGGGCATTTTGTTCTCTGGGGGGGGCTTGTGAGTCTGGAATTTTCTTTGCCAAAGAGTGATGGAAGAAGTCTTTGAATATTTTAGGCAGAGGTCAATGGATAATTGATAAGGAACTGACTGAAAAATTACCATGGGTAAATGAGAAAGCAGAGCTGAGGTTACAATCATGATTTCAGCACCACATTCGCATTTGATGTATTGTCAATGGTAGAGCCTACTCTTGCTCTTGATTCCAATGTATATAGAATTAATTGAAGGTTAATCAAAAACTGATATTTTTTAAACTATGAAAACATAAGGGGATGGAAATTGCCTTACATTTTGGCCTGGTGTGAAAGGATTGAGTTTCCCCAAGACAAGTCACATTAAGTTGAATCTTTAATCAAAGCAAACAGTATATGATAGATAGATACTTTATTGATCCCAAAGCAAATTACAGTGTCACAGTAGCATTGCAAGTGCACAGATATACAAATATTAGGAAAGAAGTAAGAAAGAATAAAAATATAAGTTACCTCAAACAGTCTAACAGGAGGGGGTCATGACGTCCCCGTCTATAGGTTGACAGAGCTTAATGGCTGAGGGTAATTCCAGTTGTCTTAATCTATTTTTGAAAGTGCTCCTCTGTTCAGCCAAGCCAATACTTAATTGTGTTTCTCTGCATAATGCTACAGTGGAACTGGCATCAATGATTTTAACCTTCCATTCACAATTGATGTATTGTAAATTCTTGCATCTGCCAGCATTTACCTTCTGTTCTGATGAGGGTCTCAGCCAGAAACATCAACTGTTTACTCTTTTCCATAGATGCTGCCTGGTCTGCTGAGTTCCTGCAGCATTTTATGTGTGTTGCTTGGATTTCCAGCATCTGCAGATTGTCTCTTGTTTGTGATTTACCTTCAAAGGCATGTTCTTTGCAACCACATCTCAAATATTCTCACATTTAAAAAATGTGTTCTTACATTAAGAAAAGGAGGAACACTAAGAAGATGTTTGATCCCTCCTCAGGGTTAAAGGAGGAATTTATGCTCGGAGTCACAGTAAGCAACTGAGGTACTAAATTAGTACTTTATGTCAATCTTTACTGAGGAGAAGGATTTGGAGGATAGTGAAGGCAGTGTCAGTGTCACTGTCACTGTCAGTGTCAGTGTCAGCATACCAATGCTCCATAGATTAAGGAGGAGGTAGTGCTGGGTCTTCTGAAAAGTATTAAGGTGAATAAGACCATGGCATATATCCTGACATAAATCCCAGAAGCAAGTGAGGAGATTGTTAAGGCTTTGACAAAGATCGTTGTGTCCTCCCTAGCAACATGAGAGGTCCCTCAGAACTGAATAATTGCAAATGTGGTGCCTTTGTTTGGGAAGGAAATAGGGACAATCCAGATAATTATAGGCCATGAGCTTCATATATGGTAGCAACAGTATTGGAGATGATACATACAGGGAGTATTCAAGTGCATTTGGAAGGGCAAGGCACACTTGGGAACAGTCAGAATGGCTATGTGTGGAGGAAGGTTATGCCTTACAAACTTCATCAAATTTTTTGAGGAGGTGAAAAAGGGTCTTGATGAAAGTGAGGCAGTAGATGTCATCTACATGAACTTTAGTAAGGCTTTTGAAGAGGTCCCTTGTGGTAGGTTGATTCAGAAGAAAAATGCAATTCACCCTGGATCCCTTGCAAGCTTGGATTCAGAACTGGCTTCCTTATAGAAAGCAAACAGTAGGGATGGAAGGCTGATACTCTTTTTGAAAGCCGTGACCATTCATGTTCCAGAAGGTCCTCCATTATATACATCAAAGACTTGAAAGTAAAAGTAGATGGGTGAATTAGCAAATTTGCAGATGAAACAAGGTTATTGGAGTAATCCAATCACAAACCCATCCTGCTGAAGGGTCTCGGCCCGAAACGTCGACTGTTTACTCTTTTCCATAGATGCTGCCTGGCCTGCCGAGTTCCTCCAGCATTTTGTGCGTGTTGCAAGGTTATTGGAGTTATGGGTGGTGTAAAGGACCATCAAACAATGCAGTGGAATATAGATCAATTACAGATATGGGCATAAAAGTGGCTGCTGGAGTTCAATCCAGGCAAACATGAGGTGATGCACTTAGGGAAGTCAAATGAAGGATATATGTTCAGAGTTAACATTAGGCCCCTTAATAACATTGAAATATAGAGGGAATCGTAGGGTCTAAGTCCATAGTTCACTGAAAGTGACTGTCAGTGGATGATATGATAATGAAGATACACAACATGCTTGCTTTCATTGGTAGGGACGCCAATGGGAAGATAAGAATGAGGAAGTCATGGTGATGTATAAAACTTCAGTCAGATGCACTTGGAGAATCGTGCGGTCTTTTGGTCACCTCATCATAGGTATGATGTGGAGAGTGTAGAAAGGATGTGGTAGTGTTTACCAGGACTTGAGGACTTGCTGGATTAGACAATATAAATTATAAGGAAAGGCTGGTCAAACTTACGTTATTCGCCCTGGAACTTCAAGGCTGAGTGGAGCTCTGATAGACATTTTTTTAAATTCTAGGAGACAGAGTCAGAATCTTTTCCACAGGATAGAAATATCAAATACCAGAGGAATTTTTAAGGTGGTGGGTGGTGGGGGGGGGGGGGGGAAGCTTAAAGGCTAACGTTGAGGGGCAGGTATTTTTTTTTATATACACAGAGTGGTTAGTGCCTGGAATACATTACCAATGATGGTCATGGATGCAGGCCGTTTTGTGGAGTTTAAGAGACCTTCAAAAAGACAGTTGAGTATGAAAAAAATAGAGTAATATTGTTGATGCATAGGAAGAGGCCAGTTAGTATAAATCAGCATCATGTTCGGCCCAGCGTCAGGGGCTGAATGGCCTGTTCAGAGCAGTACTATTCAATGTCAATGCAAGCAATGTATGAAACAGGCTTGGTAAAGCTCATTGCCCCATGATTAAGAAAGACCTGCCATTTTTCAGATCAGGTGGTTTGAAAATCCAGCTGGAAACTACGGATCTGAATTTCAGAAGTGAGGTGAATGCCTCTGACATCAAGAAATCAGAAATCTGAATGCGGCATCACAATCCCTCGCTGAAAGTGAAGTCAAGGTAAATCAAATTGAAAATATTTCAATGGCTGAAGTTATTCCTCACTCAAAGGAAAATGGTTACGGACCAAAGTTAGCTAGATGACCATCAACCAGCCCCAGAGCATCACTGCAGGAGTTCTTCAGAACACTTTCCTTGATCTAAACATCTTCTGCTGCTTCATCAATGAACTTCCTTCCATCATAAGGGTGGTTCAGTGATAAACACACTTTCAATTTCACTCACAAATCCTCAGAAAATGTTGCAGCCCAAACCTGAATGCAGGAAAAGCTAAACAATGTTCAGACATAGATTGATAAATGGTAGCATTTGTGCCAGAAGAGTGATGGGTAAAGACCTTAAAATAAAGAATCTTTTCACATATACTTGATATTCAGTTGTATTATAATTGACATCTTGGAGGTTAGCTAGAAACTGAGCTGGAACTAGCTATATAAAGCAATGTGGCTACAAGATTAGGTCTGAGGCTGGGTCTCCAGCAGGGAGTGATTCAACACTGAACAATCCAGTGATTTTTCCATCATGCATATGGTACATGTCAGGAGCATGACTCTCCACCTGTTCGGATGAGTGTAGTTGAACAGCCATTAAAACACTTGACCTCATTCCCTCCAGAATCAGTACATATTTCTGTAACGTGTATCAACTATCTACAAAATGCACTGCATTCATTCACACAGAGTGCTCTGATTTTGCCTGCCAAACCCGCAACTTTGACCACCCAGAAGTCAAATTCGTCGGAACATGATGTCATGCTACCATGACAATAAAAGCATTGGTGATTGGCTTCTGTCTACATCAACAGTGTTGAGGTTGAGAGAGTCAAGAGCATCAAGTAGTTAAGTGTGAACTTCATCAATAGTTTGCTCTGGTCCAACCATGTTGATGTCATGGACAAGAACACTCACCAATTCCTCTACTTCCTCAGGAGGCTAGCAACTGTCAACTCTTACCAATTTTTATTGATGAACCATAGAAAATGTTCTGTCTGGATGCATAGCTGCTTGGACTGTAAAATCACAGAGCTGTAGATATATCACAACACATCACAGGAACCTGGCTCCCCTTTCTCAACTCTGCCTATACTGTACTTGCTGCCACCTCAGTAAAACAGCCAGCATGATTAAAGACCTCACGTAGCCTGACATTCTCTCTTCTCCTCTTTCTCATTGGGCAGAAGATAAAAAAGGCTGAAAGCACATACCGCCAGGCTCAAGGACAGCCTCAGTTCCACTGTGAACAGACTCTTGTACAATAAGACAGACTCTTGGCCTCACAATCTACCTCATTATGATGTTGCACCTTAACATTTACCTGCAATATACTTTCCCGGTAGCTTTTCAACTTAATTCTGAATTGTCACTATTTTACCTTATTCTACTCAATGCTCTTGGAATGATTTAACCCGTATGAACAATCTGCAAGACAAGCTTTTCACTGTGTCTTGGTACATGTGACAATAACAGACTACCACTAATATCAGTACCAACACCACTATCTTTCCCTCCCAAGTCACACAGCACCACGTTGTTCATTTTGCAATGGTCCTAAAACCTAGAACTTACCCACCCCCTCCCAGCAGCACCGTGAAATACCAACATCAGAGGGACAGCTGCAGCTCAAGGCAGTGGCTCACCACCACCTTCTCAAAGGCAGCTAGGAATAGTCAGTAGATGCTGGTTTTGCCAGAAACCTCCCTGGTCTCAAAAATGAACCCATGCAAAAATGTGAAAATCTACAATATAGTAACAAAGCATTGACTCAATTTTATTTTCTCATGCTAGACATTAATTCCACCAGGTAACCAATAGAAATGGAACAGACTAAGGAAAAAAAAATGGGTGCTTGATAGTTGGCATAGATTTGGTGGTGAATTATCTGTTTCTGTGCGATTGGGCCCTTCGTCTACAACACTCCCAGTAAATGTCACAAACACGAAGGAGGGAGACCCCAGTGATCCTGTCAGTGTTTTTTTTACTGTCCACTGTAGGGTCAAGCGATCCAATGCCTTGCAACTTCCATACCACACAATGATGCAGCCAGTTAGGACAGTCTCAAAGGTACTCCTGCAGAAAATTGTTAGAATGGGGGCCGAGAGCCTTGTCTGCCTCCTCAGAAAGTGTAGATGCTGCTGTCCCTTCTTGATTCGTGAGGAGGAGTTGTGGCTCCAGGTTAGATCATCTGTTATGAGCACACCAAGGAACATCAAGCTTTCACTCTCTCCTTGGCAGAGCCATTGATGTGCAATGGAGAGTGACTGACTTGTGCCTTCCTGAAAGCTACAATCATCTCTTCTGTCTTGTCCATGTTGAGACTCAGGCAGCTGTTCTCGCATGATCTGACAAACATCTCTATCCCTCTGCATGCCGACTCATTGTTGGCAACGTGGCCAGCCACTGAGGTACCATCAGCAAATGTGATGATGCAGTTGGAGCTGAATATAGCAGTGCAGTCGTGAGTCAGCAGTGCGAACAGCAGCAGGTTGAGCCCTAGGTTTGCCAGAGCTCAGTGTGATGGAGCTTGAGATGTTGCTGCCAATTTGGATTTACAGGGGGTCTTTCTGTCAAGAAGTCCAAGATCCAGTTACAGAGAGGGGTGTCATCAGTACCCTTTAGGCTTTTATGAGCACACACTTTTGATAAAAGCAACAGCTAATAATGAGCCACAGCTACCTGGGTTTACTAGCTAAGGCAGTAAATTTGAAAAGGACAGGCCAGGTCAGCAGGTTGTGTTGTTCATTTACTTCCATAAAGAAAACGGATAAAATAACATGCAGCTTTGCCAGTTCCAATTATTTAGTTTCACAATTACTTGAAAGAAGTATTGACAAGGAGGCCAATTAACATGATGTCAGTTCATGTTCCAAGTCCTCAAACAGAAATGTGCTGACTTCTATGAGGTTACAGCACAGGGAACTTGAGGAGCTGAACCCAGGCTACTCTTGCCTGTCCATTTGGCTGTCAATATGTCAGTAGGGTTCATCCAGAGGCTGGAGCTCAAAAATCCAGTGTGACACTTTATAAAAGTCCAGGCAAGTCCTGTGCTGGCTGGACAGGCTAACCATAATACAATTGGGCAATAGGACATAGGAGCAGAATTAGGCTCCTATAAATAGCTGATTTATTATCCCTCTCAACCCCATTCTCCTGTCCTCTCCCCATAATGTTTGATTCTTACTAATCAGGAACTTACCAATCCCGTTTTAAATATATCCAATCATTTGGTCCCCACAGCCGTCTATGGCAATGAATTCCACAGATTCATCATTCTCTGATTAACAAAATTCCTCCTCTTCACTGTTCCAAAGAGACGTCCTTCTATTCTGAGTCTGTGCCCTCTGATCTTAGATTCTCCCATGATAGGAAACATACTATCATGTTGTATGTTGACTCCATGTTGACTCTAATTAGGGCCTTTCAATATCAGATAGGCTTCAATGAGATCTTCTAAACTCTAGTGCGTACAGACCCAAGGGCATCAAACATTCCTCATATGTTAACCCTTTTCCCAGATCATTCTTGTGAAGCTCTTCTGGATCCTTTCCAATGCCAGCACATCTTTTCTTTAAAAAAGGGATGAAACTTGCTCACAACATTCTGAGTTCAGTCTGAACAATGCCTCATAAAGACTCAGGATTACAAAGCATTGAGGATAAATATCTTATGTTGATCATAAGATGTTTATCCACGAGCCTACCTGACTCTCAGGTAGCTAACAAAGTCTAGTGTCCTCAATTAAGAAAGAACAAGAGGTTCTGCCTATTGTTCTGGTGGATTTCTTCTTCAAGCAGCATCTGATCAAAAGCAGATTATCACTTTGTAACTTGTGCAATGCTGCTGTAGATGTTGATGGTGATCCTTTCAATTTAGTGTGAAACTGAGACCTCTTCTGCTCTTGGGAGATCATAAAAGATCCATGGCACTTATTAAAAGAAACATGAGTGCAATGTCCCAACCAACTTTTCCCCTTCTATTTGCATCATTAAAACCTTGCCAATTTTCAGAGTGTAAAGCTTTAGTGTCTTTGGTTCTGGTGTTAAATGGGCACTGAGCATCCACCATATATCATACCCATTACCTCATGTTTCATTCCATTAGAGTTGCAAGTGTGGAAAGTGAAAACACTTTATGAATACTAGAATCACACACACACACACACACACACACACACACACACACACACACACACACACACACACACACACACACACACACACACACACACACACACACACACACACACACACACACACACACACACACACACACACACACACACACACACACACACACACACCACACCCCCCCCCTTCCTTCCTCACAATCGTGCATAAACAATGGTATTAATCAATAAGAATCACTTTCAAAAATTCTGATCTGCAAATTCAAACCTGCAAGATAGAACATCAGAACTTGTCACTTGAACAAAACAATTATCCACAAGGCTGCATTTAGCCTCTTAATACATATATCATATTTATGATACAATGATGGTTTCGTGCTTCAGTGAGAAACTAGATTAAGCATTCTTTAAAATAAGCCTCTTTACTGAAAAGTACTTTAAACCAAAATTACTATCTTTTTTCTTTTCCTTCTTCTTAGGCAGTCTCCCAGGACCACTTATCAACAATGGAATTAACCAGACTCTGATCTTCCATCAGTTTTGAGGTAATAATACTCATAACAACAATTCCAGGTTAGGTAATGGGTCAGAGGTAATGGAGAGATAACAACAGCTGTGTAAGGTATCTCAATGTTCCATAATCTAATTTTATCCACTTTTTCTGAAATTGTCTGAAATTTCACTAAGTTGATAAAGAGGGAAGAGAGCAAACCATAGCAGAAGAAAAGGATACCATATTCATCAGAAATGATGGCCATAATTTGATCTAAGATGATAGTTAAATATATTTTTGATGCAAGTGGTACAGGGGCTGTACTATCATAGACTCAGAGTATTACAGACAGACAGACATACTTTATTGATCCCGAGGGAAACTAGGTTTCGTTACAGCCACACCAACCAAGAATAGTGTAGAAATATAGCAATATAAAACCATAAATAATTAAATAATAATAAGTAAATTATTCCAAGTGGAAATTAGTCCAGTACCAGCCTATTTGTTCAGGGTGTCTGACACTCCGAGGGAAGAGTTGTAAAGTTTGATGGCCACAGGCAGGAATAACTTCCTATGACGCTCAGTGTTGCATCTCAGTGGAATGAGTCTCTGGCTGAACGTACTCCTGTGCCTAACTAGTACATTATGGAGTGGATGGGAGACATTGTCCAAGATGGCATGCAACTTGGACAGCATCCTCTTTTCAGACACCACCCTCAGAGAGTCCAGTTCCACCCCCACAACATCACTGGCCTTACAAATGAGTTTGTTGATTCTGTGTTGATTACAGCAAAGAAAAGGCTTTTTGACCCTTCTAATACATGCTGAACTATTTTCCCTAGTCCTATCGGATTGTACCTGAACGATATTCCTCCATTCTTCTCTCATCCATGTACTTATCCAATTTTCTCTCATATGTTTAAGTTGAACCTGCATCTACCACTTCCTCTGGCAACTCATTCCACATTCTCACCACCCTCTCAGTGATGAAGCTCCCCACCCTCAGGTTCCCTTTACATGTTTCACCTTTCACTCTTAACCTAAAACCTCAAGTTCTGGTCTTGCCCAGCCTCAGTAGAAAAAGCCTGCTTGCATTTATTCTATCTTACCCTTCATAATTTTGAACACCTCTATCAAATCTCCTCTCAAGTTTCTCCATTCCAATGAATAAAGTTCCAATCTATTCAATCATTCCTTATAACTCAGGTTCTCCAGATGTGGCAACATCCTTGTAAATTTTCAGTGTCTTATACAACTATTGGGTGTTCTGGGCTTAAATAATTCCCATGCTGACTTGATTCTCCTACTCTCCAGGAAATGAAGTACTAACCGATTCAATCTTTTCCTCTAACTCAAGCCCTTAAAATTTTTTCCGTACTCCTTCAATCTTATTGACATGTTTCCTGCAAGAAGGTAACCAGAATTACACAGAGTACTCCAAATTAAACGTCTTATAGAACTTCAACATAATATCCCAACTCCTGTACTCAAGGCATTGATTTTTGAAGGCCATGATTTATGAAATTGATTATTGAAAGCTCTCTTTATGATTTCATTTAATTTACATAAAAAATAAAGAATCACAAGTGAAGTACTCTGTAGTCAGTACAATGTCTTCAGAAATATTTCAGTCTGAAAACAAATTTCGTGGGATTTTGCTCCTGGCGTGGAGCTTCAATCACTGGTAACAAAGCTCTCCATACTCTGATCCTGGTTATTTAATTGGATTCAGTGACTTTAACTTTGCCAGACCAGGACTGCCAATTCATGTTCCAGCCAATCAAAGATGGCCTCCTAGCATTTCACTCATAGCGTCAATGGCTATGGCTGCTATCAGAGCTCACCCTCCATCAGCTTGTCGTCCATTGTTTTTTTCTGTATTTTTCTAATCTACTAGCAGCCCAACGTAAATCCTAGGAAATGAACATAATTGTTCTCAGGTGAAAATGAAAACAATATTTTAATTCAAAAGCTTAATTAGCTTTGAAAGCAAAGGGCTTACATTGAAATATGTCACAGTGTAATATTATCTGTGGATATTGAGAACTATGAGTGAAAAATATAGACTGTGAATTTTGCTATTGCCAAATCACTAAAGTCCTGCTTTATGACTGATATTTGTCTGGCACTCCTATTATTTTAGCAGTATTTGTTATTTTCATTTCTTCATGAATCTTGCCAGAAGACTCCAAAGGATACACAGCTATAAATGTGCCAATTTTTTGAATAAACTTTATAAATTCAATGTAACCATAACAGAAAAAAGGTTCTTTTATTAAAACACATTATTTTCTAACCAATCTAAAAGATAAAGATTTTGAGGTTTAATTTATTTATATTTTAGTAAATCATCTTATACTTCATATCACTTTAAAAAAGTACCTGAAAGAATCCAAAATATTATCCTAAAACTCATATTCAATTAATTATAGGAGACATATTTGTTACAAAGCTGACTGCTGGGTGACCAGTTTGCAAAGAATGGCAAAGTGGATCTAAGCCTAGCAGATAGTTCATCAGTAGGTCAATATTTTATAAGCATGCTCTGTGTACAACCCAAGTTATAGATTTGGGATTCCAGAGGACAAAGTGCTCTAAAACAGTTGCCTATCTGAATTTATTTTCACAGTGTATGGAGGTGGTCCAGCACGATGGAAGTTGGGAGGTTGGGGAAAGGTGGAAGTCACTACCCACTCTTCATAGATCTGTTTATACCAATAATATTTCTAAAGTAAAATCAGGGTGGCCTGAAAATATATCATACAATTCAGTCCACTCCTCTTCAATTCAATCATTAAATATTAACAATGCAAGACTGGCTGAATATGGACTGTGACTAGACTCCAGATAACCATAAGCCCATGATCTGATTTTTACGCACCTCATCCTTCATTCAATTAATTGATACATAAAATAATAACTTGAAATTATACACAGATTACTGAAAAATATCACTTCCCATGAAGAAGAGAACAAAGCCTTCATTGGCCCCTCCCACAGGTTTCATTTCCTTTCTAGGGGCTCCCATTTCCCATCTAGAAAAATAACTATGTTAACTGCTTTGAAACATTTATTAAGAAACCCAATTTTTCATGAATCAATATGTCTTTCCTTGATCAGTAGTCATTTCTTGAAGGTAAAAGGAACTAATCTGATTGCTAACGTTGTCGGGCATTTTTCGGTAGCTATTCTCCTGTAATTAGAAGATGTCTAAAGTTGTTCCACAGTTCCCCACATGGACAATGAGCATAGATGGAGAAAGTTTAGGCAAGGTGTTGCATTGAGACATGAAGGAATGCTTTAATATATACTTTTGCTGCATAGAACCTTCAGCCAGTCAAAGCCAAACCAAATTCAAGCCACCTTAATGGCCAATTCTTCTTCCAGCTGCATCACAAGAGAAAATGTGGCTTTGAGTTGGATTCATAATGCTGTTTAGCCAAGTCTTAGCCTAATACATAGTCATAACTCAGTTCTATTGACCTGCTTAAATTGCATGAGCTCAGACATTAAACTTGGATTTATGCTAATTCCAAACTGAGCTCCAGGGACACTTGCCTCTAACCTAGTTTTCTGTCAGCAAAATCTAGAAAAGGTGAAAATTACTTTCTACAATACTCTGTTAAAATGATATTATATATTTTTGTGTTACCATTACATCTAAATCATTAATACACAGTCATGTCACCAATTTCATTCCAGGTGTATTCATAACCAATACAATCTCACTTTGGTGACCCTCCCCCTTCCCTTTCTCCCATGGTTCATTTTCCTCTTCTGTCAGATCACTCCTTCTTCAGCTCTTTACCTCTTGCACCCATCCCCTAGCTTTTAATTTCAACCCCCCCCCCCCCCCCCCACTCACTTGGTCTCATCGATCACCTGCCAGCTTGTACTCCCTTCCCCCAACCCACCTTCTTATTCTGGCTTCTTCCCCCTTCCTTTCCAACCCTGATGAATGGTTTCGGCCCGAAACGTCAACTGTTCATTCCCCTCCATAGACGCTGCCTGATGTGCTGAATTGCTCCAGTGACTTGTGTGCTGGTTTGGATTCCCAGCATCTGCAGACTTTCTCATGTTTATGTATTTTAAGATGCCTAATTTCTTTTCTCTTGGAATAAACAAGCTTTGTTTGTTTTAGTTTTGTAAGGTCAGCAATTGTCATTACAAGCTTATGTCCAGACACCCCACTTCTGTTGTTGTGGGTAATTTTTCTTTTAATCATGCTGACTACTTGCAGCTTAATTGAGTTGTTGCCCGAGTTTGTTGTAATTCATTGCTGCCATTATTCATTTGTCTACAGAAGTACATGGTGATAAAATAGTTTTATTGATGCTATCTTCCTGCCTCTGTGATTGGATATAAGGCTATTGCATGAAGCAGTTTTATTATTAAGATTAAATTTCTCTATCAAATTCATGTATTTGTAAGAAAGGCAGACCCAGTTGTTTATTGTACAGTAAGACAGAATTTCCCAAGCTTCATAATAACATTCATTTCCTAAGACAATCTTATCTCATGTTTAATGGCTGTAAACTTGTATTACACCAGAAATAACCTTGACTCAAAAAAAAACAACACTCAAAACAGCAACAAAACAATGGCTAGACATTGCACTGGCCATGTGTATCTATTCAAACTAATTAGTCATTTTTACATTCCATTCTGATTCATTCATTTGAATTTGGAACCCAAAACACCAAAGGAAATTATGAAACACTGAAAGCTGGAAATAGGATTAGAAAAAAGATTTTGCATCTTTATTATGCATAAGTTGTTCATAAAAATATTTGTCGATGTTTTGTTTGCAGCTGTTCCTCGGGTATTATCTCCCATTGGGAAAATGGACCAGGAACTTGCTGCCACAAAACAAATGAATCACAAACAGACACAGCACACGTTTCTGACTTACAGATAGAAATCAGGCCATGAAGCTGCAACGTTTATTTTTTCATTCAGTGATACAGAACCATATGGGATTTAAAGGGCTCCAGATTTGGTGTCTATATTATAGTCACTGCACTGCTTTGATACAGACAGGCCATACAAACTGTGGCATCTGAGAACACCTCAGCTTAGTGAGATGCTGCAAACCTTAACCTCAATGATCACTGTAACAGTAGCCTAATCATGACACAGACCTGACTGCAGCTGTTCCACGGGGTGGGAGGTTCTTTCACGCTCTACCGAACCCATTAAATCCTCACCCCTTCAAGCTTTTCTCTCTATGAATCCTTCCTCGCCCTGAGCTTCCATTTGCCATAACTCCCCACCTCCCTAACTTCCATGACTGCTATGGAGAGTTCACTGTAACAACTCAGACCTCAGGTCACTTTGCAGTCATCCAGGTATGAATGAGACATTAGGTGTGAGACCAATAAGTCAAGTCAAGTCGCTTTTTATTGTCATTTCAACCATAACTGCTGGCACAGTACACAGTAAAAATGAAACAATGTTCCTCCAGGACCCTGGTACTACATGAAACAACACAAAACTACACTAGACTTCAGACCTACACGGGACTACATAAAGTGCACAGAACAGTGCAAGACAGTACCGTAACTAATAAACAAGACAATAAGCACAGTAAAGGGCAAATTACAATATAATAATAAATGATGTCAATGTAAACAATATAAACAATGTTTTAGCAGGAATTGAGAAAGAAATGAGCAAAAATTGCAGAGGGAGTGGTGTGTGTGTGTGTGTGTGTGTGTGTGTGTGCGTGTGCGTGCGTGCGTACGTGCGTGCGTGTGTGTAAATTGGTGTCAGACTAGACTCTGGGAATTGAGGAGTCTAATGGCTTGGGGGAAGAAACTGTTGCACAGTCTGATCGTGAGAGCCTGAATGCTTCGGTACCTTTTGCCAGATGGAAGGAGGGAGAAGAGTTTGTATAAGGGTGCATGGGGTCCTCCACAATGCAGCATCTGGTGTAAATGTCTGTAATGGTGGGAAGAGAGACCCCGATGATCTCAGCTGACTTCACTATCCGCTGCATCCTGTCATAAGTGCCTGTCATCCACAAACTCACAGTTCAGATACGACCACGTCTTCCTCACTGACAATCCATACTGGTGCACCTCAGGGGTGTGTGCTTAGCCCACTGCTCTACTCTCCGTATACACATGACTGTGTGGCTAGGCATAACTCAAATATCATCTATAAATTTGCTGACGATACAACCATTTTTAGTAGAAACTCAATTGGTGATGAGAGGGCGTACAGGATTGAGATTTGCCAGCTAGTGGAGTGGTACCACAGCAACAATCTGGCATTCAACGTCAGTAAGACAAAAGAGCAGATTGTGGACTTCCAGAAGGGTAAGGCAAAGGAACATATACCAATCCTCAGAAAGGGATCAGAAGTAGAGAGAGTGAGCTGTTTTAAGTTCCTAGGTGTCAAGATCTCTGAGGACCTAACCTGGTCCGAACATATTGATGCAGTTATAAAGAAGGCAAGACAGCGGCTATACTTCATTAGGAGTTTGAAGAGATTTGGTATGTCAACAAATACACTCAAAAACTTCTGTAGTTGTACTATGGAGAGCATTCTGAAAGGCTACATTACCGTCTGGTATGGGAGGAGGTTGGGTACTACAGCACAAGAGCGAAAAAAGCTGCAGAAGGTTGTAAATTTAGTTGGCTCCATCTTGAGTACTAGGGTACCAGCCTACAAAGTACCCACCACATCTTCAAGGAGTGGTGTCTCAGAAAGACAGTGGCCATTATTAAGAACCCCCAGCACCCAGGGCATGTCCTTTTCTCACTGTTACCATCAAGTAGGAGGTACAGAAGCCTGAAGGCACACACTCAGCGATTCAGGAACAGCTTCTTTCCCTCTGCCATCCAAATCCTAAATGGACACTGAATCTTTGGACACGACCTCACTTTTTTTTAATATATAGTATTTCTGTTTTTTTGCACAATTTTTAATCTATTCAATATATGTATACTATATAAGGTGTACTGAATAAGATTAAATTATTATTATTTTTTTCTATATTATGAATTGCATTGAACTGCTGCTACTAAGTTAACAAATATCACGTCACATGCCGGTGATAATAAACCTGATTCTGATTCTTTATTCAAGAAGGCTATCCTGATTTTGCAGCTTGTTGATTAATAAAGTGTAGCAGCCATTTAATGCACCAAAAAAGCAAAAATCACAAAGGTTAAGGTATTAAAATGATATTCATTTTGTTAGTGGTTGTACATTGAACAGAGCTTGTCTCTTGCATCAAATCCTTCATCAACACAATCCCAAGAATTTAATAAACAGTCTCATGAAAGAGTGATGTTTTACTCCACTTCCAACTGCAACAGCTCAGGAACACACAGGGCAGCTCAGATCAAATTTACTGAATGCTGGCTGGCACCAGATGTCTTCAAAACAAAGACATCTCCAACCCAAGCCCTTCCCATCACTGTAGCCTGCTCCCAAATAAGGATGCAGAACCTATGGAGAAGGTGCTGGAGAAGACCAGGTTGGTGAACACAAAATGAGGACTGTAGACTACTGAAGTATTCATGTGACAATGGTTAGTCCATTGGAAGGCAATACCATTCTCCTTAAATAATCACCAATTGCAAGTAATAAACTGAACTAGTGTTCAAGACAAACTTGTGCTATAATATTTAACATAGAATTAGAATGCAAATATTACTTGCAAATATTTCTTCTGTCAGATACTAAAGTGACTCCCAATCATCAGCAAGCTAGTGAAAAGTGCTATCGAGCAACTTGTATCCATCAAAGACCTGCATCAAATCTGATGGTGGAGGGGAAGAAGCTGTTCCTGAATCATTCAGTATGGACCTTCAGACATCTGCACCTCTTCCCCAACAGTAGTAAAGGGAAGAGGGCATGTCCTGGATGGTAAGGTTCCTTCGTGATGGATACTGCCTTCTTGAGGCATTGCATCCTGAAGGTGTCCTCGATGGAGGGGAAGGCGTGCCTGTGTCAGGTTTAGCTGAGTCAACAACTCTGTAGCCTCTTGTTATCCTTTGCATTAGAGGTTCCGTAGCAGGATGTGATGCAACCGTACAAGTGTAGAAATAAGCGAGAGTCGAGTGACATATCAAATCTCCTCAAACTCCTAAAGGCATGCTTCCTTCATGATTGCATCGATGTATTCGGCTCAGGTTAGATCTTCCAAAATGTTGATAGTAGGGAACTTGAAGCTGCTCACCTTTTCTATCACCGATTCCTCAAAGAGAATTGGTGCATGTTCTCCTTCTGAAGTCCATCATCAATGACGCTGGGTATGAGGTTGTTGTTGTGACACAGCCAATCTATCTCACTCTTCGTTGCCATCTGAGATTCTGCCAACAATAATGGTGTCATCGGCAAATTTATGTATGGCACTTGAGCTGTACTTAGTCATATAGTCATGAGCATAGAGTAATGAACTAAACATACATCCTTGTTGATTTCCAGCAAGATGTTAGTACCAATCTGCACTGACAGTGATTTCCCGATAAGCAAGTCTAGCTGCAGAGGCCCGAACTATTAGCATTAGCTGGACCAGTCCTTCTAATCTGCTTCAATAACTTCCAATGCAAATTTATTGATGATATCAAACTAAGTAGGGAATGAATATGGATAAAATACTTTAAAATGAGATGAATTATTAATTTGTCTTAGAAAGTAATCAGAAAATCAGGCAAATGAGGTCTAGGTAGGTCAGTACCCACAATTAGGTATAGAAATGAGGACGTGAGGAGAACCTGCTGAGCAGGGAGCACAGCTCCTTGCTACTCCCTGATTAGTGTCTGTAGAGGGCAGCCAGAACTAACCCTGTTGCTCTTTGGCTGCAGAGTCTACCAAGGGGATGAATCATAACTTCTTCAAAGGACTACTTAAAACCAAGCTGTGTCTTTTACATTTAACTCACACAATATGCTGAAGGAACTCAGCAGGTCAGGCAGCATCTACGAAGAGGAATAACCAGTTGACAGTTTGGGCCGAAGCTGTTCATCAGGCGAGGTCTCAGCCTGAAACGTCAACTGTTTATTCCTCTCCATAGAAGCCACCGGAGCTTCTAATTTCCTCCAGCATTTTCTGTATATTCCTCGAGATTTTCAGCAACTTGTGTTTTTAAAGGCAGTTAACACTCTGGAGCCAATTTAGGACTTCATTTATGTCCATCTGCAACCTCCTCACTGATAACTGAAGTCAGTAACTACAGTATCATGCCAGGTAGCTCCCAAGCCTCATTCAGGAGATCATGACTGCAAACAGGATATGAGCGTTTACCAGCATCAATTTCGTCAGGGTGGGGGGAGGCGAGGGGTGTGCGGATCCTTTTGATTTAAGTTGAAACCTGCCAATCACAAGGCATTGCATGTGCAGCCTGCATGCTGGCAGGCCAGCAATCCTCTGGAAGATGTGAGCTTGTTTGCCTGCTATTATCCAGCAAATTGCGGCAGTTGTGAAACTGGACTAGGCACTTCCAGTCAAGAGACAAGTTGCCATGTTGAAAGCTTTCCTGGCAAAGGATGCACACTTAACAACATCAATCATCAGGAAATGCCTGTTTGAAACCTTCCCAACATGAATTGGACGTCAAGATCCTGGAAGGAGAGAGCGCCATCCATCGAGTTCAACGTTTACACACACACTACACTTCACCTACAGAGTTCTCATAAATTAGAATACTCACACTGCTTCCCGAGTGCTCAGATTTTGGGAAAACTGACAGTGAGCTTTAGAGAATGTGTAATTACAAAGGAGTTCATTCAATGTGTTTGTCAGTGGTCTTTCTGCCCCTGAGGAGGACCCGTCCCTCTTGACTGGTGAAGGGCTGTATATGTGATGTCCTTTCGCATCCAGCACGCCTTCCTCCACTCCTAGCTGTTTCTGCCCCAATAGAGGGCATGAAGTAAATTTTCTTTATTGATTGCATTCATTTATAGAATTTGGGCTAGTATCAGCATTAAAAAAATGATGCTACTGGTAATATATTGATGATGTTGATGAGACATTCAGTGAGGCAATGGTATTTTCTTTTTGCATCACACCTTAGACAAGGTTTCTCTCTCCCATAGATGATTATTCTCCAACATTTCAGTTTCTCTTTCGGAAAATTCAGAAAAGTCATTCTCTTGTTTATTCTAGTTGAGAGAGCCTGATGTGCATCTGCAATGGATGGGGGGGCCGGGGTGGTGGTGTGCCTTTAAAGGCTGACGCCCTTCTCTGATTGCCGTTCAGTAGCTTCGTGGCAGTGTGATAAATCAGGATGACTTGCACTGTGACCTTGACAGGCCACAACGTAACATTATTTTGAGGATAATCCTCAGCAGAAGCTGCACGTCTTTCGTCAGTTTTATGAGCTTCTTGCAGAGCCACAATTTGCCACCAGCCGAGCAACGTGTTAATGCGCCAGCAAGGGTGAACCCCAGTCTCTCTGCCCTTAGTTTCTACCTATGGAATTGCCAGATGTTCTGAACACTGACTGAGCAGTAAATTTCTTATCCTTGGCACCTTACAGGTGATGGCTTTCTCATATGTTATGCAGGTTGTAAATTTTGTGTTCATGTAATCAAGGCAGACGTTTGTAGCATTTGTGAGAAAGAAAGAAATATTCCTCGCAAATGCCACAAACCTAAATAGCTGTGATTAACAGCAAATGCAAAAAAAAAACACTTCCACAGCTTGGGGCAACAGAGTTCAGAGTTGAATTCTGACACCATCTACAGGATGCTTGTACGACAATGCTGATTTCCTCAGGATGCTCCAGTTTCCTCCCTCAGTCCAAAGACGTGCCAGTTAATAGGCTAATTGGCCACTGTTAATTGTCCTGTGATTAGGCTAGGGCTAAACAGGAGGATTGCTCGGTGGCATGGCTCGTTGGGCCAAAAGGGCCAGTTCTCTACATAAGTAGTCAATAAATAAAATATAGTAACATTTCTGAGCTTGGTTACAGTTCTTCAACAGATGCATTTGAAGTCAGATTCATGTACAGAAACAGGCCTTTTAGCCCCACCCCTTCACATCCACACCAACCATATGCATCCATCTATATATTAAATCTGTTCAACAAGATTTGGCCCATAGCCCTCTGTGCCACGAGCTAGCCTGGACACTTAAATGTGTGAGTTGCTGAATCCACTACATTCTCAGATGATCCCAATTATCTGTCAGGTGAATAAATTCTTTCTCAGATCCCCTTCAAATCTTACCATAAACTATGTTCTCTGGTTTTAAACTCTTCTGCTAAGGAGAAAGATTTCCTACCATCAATCAATCACTGTCCTAAATAAAGTCAGTGACAGAGTCTTCAAAGTTCTCTTAGATAAAAAAAATCCAAAGATTACCTTTGTTTGAATAGAGATATTTTTCCTCCTCTGTTTTGAATGGCCACTTGTTTTTGAGGCTATGGTTTGTGATTCCCAATAGACCACTGGGGAAACATCAATGCCACATTTACCCTGTCAAGCTCTGCAACAACTATGTACATTGTAATGAAAACACCTTTCATTTTTCTCGAGCTAATTTCAATGGGTCTCTATATAATTAAAGTATCTTTACACTTGTACAGTAATCTTGGAATAAAGGCCAACTTGATATCTTAATTGCTCACTGTTATTGCACATTATTTTTCTGCTTCAAAGAAAATGAGGCCTGTCTTAACACCAGCATCTTCCAATCTCTTACTATTTAAAAAATAGCCTTGCTTTTGTAATTTTTTCTACTAAAGTGGAACACGTCACATTTTTCAAAATACTGCAAATTCTACCAGCTAACCCCAAAGTTTCTCTGTATCTAAGACAACAAACACAGAATGCTGGAGAAACTCAACAGGTCAGGCAGCATCTTGGAGAGGAAAAGCAGTCGATGTTTCGGTCAAAACGCTTCATCAGGACTTCATCTTGTGTTTCAATTTCTCTGTATCCACCTGCACCTTAACAATATTTAATAATCAGGCCTTCATCACCCTTGGAGGCCGAGAATTCCAGAGATTCACATCACTCTTAGAGAAGAAACATATATGCTTCTCCTTTTTAAGAGACTGGCCCAAGTTCTGTTGTAATGTCCCATAATTTGTGTCTTCCTACTAGCGAAAACATCTTAAATCTATCCTGGAGGAATTCAGCAGACCAGGCAGCAACCATGGAAAAGTGTATAGTCGACGTTTCAGACCAAGAACCTTTGATCCTTTCAAAGGGTTGCTTGAATTTTCAGCATCTGCAGATTTTCTCTTGTTTGTGATCAAATCTATCCTGTTAAGCACCTTCAGGATCTTATATGCTTGAAAAAGCCCAATTCAGACTCACCCCAAAATTCCAGTCAGAGCAGCGACCCAATGAATCTCTTCTACAGTTTTTTTTAGTGTAATCACATGCTACATGTAATTTGGCAAACCCAACCACACAGATGTGCCATCTAATCAGTGTTTTGTAAAGTGGTAACATATCCCATTCCCTAAGCTTTGAAGGCAAGCACGCAATATGCCTTTTTCACTACTCTTCCTATTGTGTTGCCTCTTACAGGGAACTATGGACTGAACCCAAAAGTTCTTCTGTTCACAAACATTCCTCAGTGCCCTACTATTTATAGTAGATGTCCAACCTCTATTGAACTTCCCAAAATGCAACATCTCACACTTGGTGAGACTAAATTCTATCTGCAAAACTGCCCACCTCTCCATCTGACCTGTAACTTGTTGTAGCCCTGGACAACCTTCCTAGCTACCCACAAAATCACACATTTTCACATCATTCACAAACCTACAAATTATTCTTCTTACATTGAAAACAGCCGTTAATATATATCATGAACAATAAGGATCCCAGCACCAATCCCTATGGTATATCACTATTTTCAATGAAAAAAGCATTCTTCCATCATCATCCTCTGCCTCCTACCACGAAGCCCAGTTGGGAATTAATTAGCCAACTCATTTTGGATCCCAAATGCGCTAACCTAAACTACTCTACCATGAGACACTTAATCCATCAACTTAGGAAAGTCCATGTGGACAATGTCTATTGCCCTGCCTTCATCAATCTACTCCACCACCTCCAATCATAAGTAACTTTATATATTGCGTTTAATAAATATACAATGCTTAAAAGTACAGGGTAAAAGGAAGCTGTACTGGGTTAAGTTCAGGTACTTAAATGTAGTCAATATTAATGACAAATCAATGATGACATCACACTTGCTATAAAGTTCTCTGCATTTCAAAGTTCAAGTTCAAATGTTCGAATTAAATTTATTATCCACGTACATATATGTCACCATAAAAACCCTGAGATTAATTTTCTTGTGGGGATATTCAATAAATCTTATAACCATAACAGAATCAATGAAAGACCTTACCAACAGGGGGGACAACCAACGTGCAAAAGACAACAAACTGCACAAATACAAAAAAAAGGGGAAAAAAATAATAATAATACAGAAAGGACAATCCATAATAGCCATCAGGATAGAATAATACAGATAAACAAGCAAGAACAACTTACTTAATAGATATAAACATCCCAAACACACACAACTTACAGAAATCAGTAAGTGAAAAGCACCAGAAATAACCTGAATTAAAAGAGGAAATTGAAAGACTTTGCAACATAAACAAACTGTACATTGTCCTGACAGTAATATCTACAAAGACACAACTGCATTAAATAATTAGGACTATACAGTAATTTCTCTGTAAATCTTAAGTATTAAGTACTACTGGGATAGTCTGAAAGTTCCTAGCAATTGACAAATGAGTGTGCTTGGCTATGCCTGCACCTCAGGTTTAACCAGCTTGAGCTGAGAAAACAAATATAATGATAAATCAATGAGCAATAAATATTGAGAACATGAGATGAAAAGTCCTTGAAAGTGAGTACATAGATTGTGAGAACAGTTAAGTGAAGTTATCCCCTCTGGTTCAGGACCCTGGTGGTTGAGGGGTAATAACTGTTCCTGTACCTGATAGAGTGAATCTTGAGGCTTCTGTACCTTCCTCCTGATGGCAGCAGTGAGAAGAGAGCATGACCTGTGTGGTGAGGGTCCCTGATGATGGATGTTGCTTTTCTGCAACACCATTTGTGTAGGTGTGCTCGATGGTGGGGAGGGCTTTACCTGTGATGGACTGAGCTGTATCCATTAGATTTTGTAGGATCTTCCATTCAAGGGCATTAGTGTTTCCACATGATGCAGCCAATCAATATACCTTCCACCACGTGTTAAAAGTTTTAGATATCATGCCAAATCTTTGTAAATTTCTAAAGAAGTGCTGCCATGCTTTCATTGTAATTAGTCATCGTCGTGGCTATCCCTCGAGGTCGAGGATGATGGTCTTCGTTCCATTTCCGCAGAGCGAAGACGCCTGTGCGTGTATTTGTTTAATGTGTACTTGATGTTGCACTCCAAGAAGCACACGATACTTCACAAATCAACCAACTGATTCCACTGGCATGGAAACCATGACGATTGGAGCTGATGGATTTGTTGCAGCCTTCATCCGCCTTCACAGCCATTGAGTTTGAAGCAACTTTGTCCACCTGTTCCACCGCTGAGGTCTTCGTTGGACTGTTTTTTGTCAGGGACCTCACCCTCGACCTTACCGCCATGGGTGACCCTACCAGGAGCATAGCTCCAGACAGCATCGCTCTCAGGATCTCAGGACCACACAAGCTTCTCCACCATGACAAGGTGACAATCCATGGAGAAACTTTGTAATTGCACATACACCAAGGACACATCATCTGAAATAATAACACTGAGGAATTTGAAGTTGCTGACCCTCTCCACCTCTGATACCCTCCAATAAGGACTGGCTCCTAGACTTCTGGTTTTCTCCTCCTGAAGTCAATAATCAGCTGCTTGCTCTTAAAGACATTGTCATGACACTACTCAGCCAGATTTTCAGAATCCCTCCTATATGATGTTCTGCCACCTTCTTTGATTCAGCCTATGACAGTTGTGGTAGTAGCAAACTTAAATATGGTGTTGGAGAATTTCATTTCATTGGAGCTGTGCTTAGCTGCACAGTAATATGTATAAAACGAGTAGAGCGGGGGGTGTTAAACACACAGCCTTGTGATGCACCTGTGCTAATGGAAGACATAAACCTAAACAAACATATAGTTGCACATGCAAACACGTTCACATATACAAGACCACAAGACCATAGGACATAAGAGCAGAGTCAAGCCATTTGGCCCATCGAGTCTGCTCCACCATTCCATCACGGCTGATTTAATTTCCCTTTGAACCCAAATCTCCTGTCTTATCCCCATTACTTTTGATTACCTGAGTGATCATCAGCCTCTGCTTTAAATACGCCCACTGACTTGGCTTCTACAGCCATCTGTGCAATGAATTCCACAGAATCATCACATTCTTGTTAAAGAAATTCTGCCTCATCTCTATTCTAAAGGGATTTTGTTTTATTCTGAGGCTCTGCTCTCTAGTCTGTGCCCACTATAGGAAACATCCTCTCTGGGTCCATTCTATCTAGGCTTTTTAATATTCAATTGCAATAAAAGGTTAGAGATCAAACTCCTCAGCATTTGAGAAAGTATGCTTGCTGAAGAAAGCACTCTGCTGAAAAGGTAAGTGACTATTACGGGAGCTTCCTGACCATCAGAAAACATGGCAGGAGGCAATGAACAAGGGTAGAAGGGGAGTGAATCTTAGAAGCCATATATAACATACTGAAGAAAACTTCATAGCTAGTTTAGCACAACTGGCCAGGGGAGAATATTTTGGCGTGTACATGTAAAAAGACCAAATAATAAAAATACAACTGGAATCTTGACATTATTTTAATAGAAGCTACTCTGTAAGATTTTGTGCTGTAATGGGTATTGACATCACATTCCATTTTTAAAAGTACCGAGGCTAGGCAGTTCAAAACACATCTGACAAGCGTTCTGTAGAAATCAATGTAGAGCAGTCAAGATGTATTACTTGCAAAATCAATGAATATTCATGAAGCAAGTTTAAATAGGACGAAGACTGAATCTATACAACTGTGTGAATGCAAGTGGGTTTCAGGCGATAGTACAGAGTCCACAATGACAGAGAATAACGAATGAGCTAACTCTTGCATAGAATGTATTTTACATGATGTTTATCTAGAAAATACTACACAAACAAGCATTATTAATCGTTGAGAACTGAGAAATGCTAAATATGGATCAATACAGAGCCACAGGCATTGTAACTTACAAAACAGGCCAATGACGGGATAAAGGTTAATGTGTAATAAGGCAATGAAGAATCTATTTGAGAATCTATCATTAAACAGCTGTTAGCACCTCATGGCAAAATAGTTACCATAGTAACAGAGCAAGTGAAAACAGCTTCACACAGTTTTTCCTTTAATCCATCACTAAGGTTTATAGTTTGCTTCAGAAAATAACTGGATATACAGAACTCAATCCCCAAAGCAGTGATAAAGCTTCCAGAATTCGATGCTATAAAACCTGAATTTGACTTATTTGGTCACTCTGGATAAGCTCTGCCCGTCAGCATATTAAACACACAAAACAGATTTCCAGAAGTTACTTGAAAACAGTCACCTAAAGCGTTATAGAACATGGACCACTTTCTTATGGGATGGATAAGATCGGCAAGGAGCCAGATGGAGGGCCTCAGAAAGATGAAGTGTTCGATGGGCTACATGCAGACAAATTATTTTGCGAGGGGGTGAATCCCAAATTAAAAACAATTGCCAAAAGAAAACAAGGGAAATTAGAGGGAACATGGCATTCAACAGCAGGTCGAATAGTTGAAGCAGATGGCATTGAGGGAAGTATTCAGGCAGATGGGAGACAGTAAAGATCAGAGGTATAGTGTGGGCAGGCTAGGAAATTGTAGAGACTAGTGGACAGTTTATCTGGGGTTTACACATGGCTAGAGATCAACTGGGCTAAATGGCCTAGTTCTCTGCTCCAGATGTATAATCACATGCAAAAACGATTGGTTCACTGTGATTGATTAGTGTTGACCAATCCCAGTTCTCACATTCAACATTCTCATTATTGACAGCAGCTTTGCTTAGTGTTAGCTAACTCTTTTCACTCACGTTCTCCTCCCTGTTACAGTACCACCACCCTCTCCCTTCACCTCAGAGAGCTACTGAATTGGTGGCTTGACTGCCTGGTAATCCTCAACAAGACTAGGCTATAATTCCTTAAAACAGCACTCCTCACCAATATTTCTTGTACAACTCCGATGTTATTTACTGCCTGGATAAAAATAAAATTAATGTTAACTATTGCTCTTTCTTAGAGCTTCACCATCACTTTTCCAGAATCCCATGGTAAACCTTTTTTGCAATGTGGTTTCCTTCACCGTGATCCATTCTCACAAAATGATAAGATATAGGATCAGGAGATGGTAGCACATAATCTGTTCTATCATCTAGTAAGAATGGCTGAACCTTTCTACACTATGTTCTCAACACTCCTGTTCTTGGCAATTCTAATTCTAATTCAGTCTCAGAAATCTCTCAGGTCCTGATAGCTCCCTGACTGAATAACATTCTCCTTGGCATTCTTCCACAGGCAATAATTTCAAATCTTCAACTTTTGTTAATTCACCAAGAGCTGAAGAAAAACAGTTTGACTATCTCTAGGCACAAGGGTGGATAAACAAAAGTAGAGGATTTAAAATTACTGTCAGTAGAAGGAAGCCAAGGAGAATTTTCTTCAATCATAAAGTTATCAGGACCTGAGTGATTTCTCAGGGGGAATTCAAATTTGCCAAGAACAGGATTTCTGGTATTGGCAAGTGAAAAAGAAAATGTGGGCTAAGGGACAGGAACAAAATGGATTGGTAACCGGCATGAAAGGGAATCCAAAAGCCTTCCATAGACACATTAACAGGAAAATAATTGCAAGGAGAGCGAAAAGGGAAATTAGTTCATGGAGGAAATAAAAGGCTGAGGTATGAAATGAGGATTTTACATGGTGCTTGCTAAAGGAACAATGATCAAGGTGTGTCGGGGTTCTGGGATACGTTCGAACATCCAACATGAAATGCAGGAACTGAGAGCAAAGGGAAGAGCATTGTGTCAGAATACTCGCAGAGATTAAATCAGATAAAGAGATACCTAGAAGGCAATACACACAAGTCAGCAACAAAATAGATGGAAATCATCCCATCTTTCAGTTACCTAGAAATCATTCAATTGGGACAAAGTTATCAATCTTGACTAAAAATAATCATTTTTGCATTTTTCATCTGTCCATACTTAATTTATTCATAGTACTCAGTATACATTCAAAATGTCAGGTTAAAACTTCTTAATAGGAGACAATTTAGCTGATTTCATATAGTAAGCACATCTTAGTTGTACCCCAGGTGTCAATATCTTAAGTAATGTAAGAAATTAGTCTTTGATTACATTATCATATAAAAAACACATGAAATTTTGCCTGATTACAGCAATTAAAGACAACGAATAGACTCATTGATGTCACTTCCACACATAAATATGCTGGTTTGGACGTCTCACATAATCTTGCTTTGGTAATCAGTGTATCTCATTTTCCTTTAATTACATAAAGGGTAAATGTTAAGTTTTACAAGGGCACAACATGGATGGATGAGAATCGTATCATAAATGTGATAGCAACATCAGCGATTTAAGTAACCAGAAAGTAGCACGGTCACAAATGAACCCATCACTGCATATTTTAAAAAAGTCTATATTTATATTCAATCACAAACAAGAGAAAATCTGCAGACGCTGGAAATCGAAGCAACACACACACACACACAGTAGGGGAGGAACTCAGCAGGTCAGGCTGCATCAATGGGAAAAAAGTACATTTTGGGCTGAGACCCTTAGGCAGAAAATTTATATTCTGTACAGATCTTGGCCTTTTTTTAGAAAGTGTGCACAGGTACTGAGAAGGATGTGATAAACATTGAAAACAAGTTATGATGTGATGAACATTGAAGGCAGATGGAATTTAATGCAGACAAGTGTGAGGTTGCACATTGTATGCACAAACCAGGGTAGAACTTGCACTGTGAATGCTGGGGCACTGAGGAGTGCGGTATAACAAAGGGATCTCAGAATACAGAACCCTAATTCCTTGAGAGTGATGTCACAGGGAGAGTCATAACTAGATCTTTTGGCACCTTGGCCTTCATAAGTTAGCAGTATTGATACAGAAGTTCGCATGTTATGTTGAGGTTGTATCGACATTGGTGAGACCAAATATGGTTTACTTGTGCAGTTTTAGTCACAGAAAATATATCAATGAGATTAAAAGTGTACAGAGAAAATTTAAAAGGATGTTGCTGGGACTTGAGGATCTGAGTTATTGGGAAAGTTTCAATAGGTTAGGACTTTACTCCCTGGAGTGTGGGAGAATGATGGGAGATTTGATAGAGATGAACAAAATTCTGAGAGGTATATATAGATACTGTACCTACGTAGTGTATGTATAGATAAAGGTAAAAGTAAATTCATTATCGAAGTACATACATGTCACCATATACTACCCTGAGATTCATTTTCTTGTGGGCATTCACAGTAAATACAAGAAGCACAATAGAATCAATGAAAAACCGTACACAAGATGGACAACCAATGTACAAAATACAACAAGCTGTGCAAGTGCAAAAATTTAAAAAAGAAATGAAATAGTAATAATAAACAAATAAGCAAAAATACTGAATATATGAGATGAAGAGTCCTCGCACATGAATCCATAGGTTGTGAGAATGGTTCAGTTTTGGGGTGAGTGAAGTTATCTCCACTGGTTCAAGAGTCTGATGGTTGAGGGGTAATAACCATTCCTGAACCTGATTGTGCGGGTCCTGAAGCTCCTGTACCTCCTTCCTGATAGGAATGGTGAGAATATGGCCTGGATGGTGGGAGTCTTTGATGATGGATGCTATTTTCCTGTAACAGTGCTCTCTGTAGATGTGCTAAATATTGGGGAGGGCTTGACCTGTAATGGACTGGGCCATATTCATTACTTTTTGTAGGCTATTCCATTCAAGGTGATTGGTGTTTTCTCGCCAGTATACTGTTCTCTGCACAGCTATACAAGTTTGTCAAAGCTTTAGATGATATGCCAAATCTTTGCAAGCTTCTAAGAAAAATAGAGGCACTGCTTTGCTTTCTTTGAAATGGCACCTACATGATGGACCCAGGGCATATCCTCTGAAATGAGAATACCATGGAATATAAAGTTGCTGACCCTCTCAGGGTAAATGCAAGCAGGTTGTTGAAACTGATACTAAAGGTCATCAGTTAAGGGTGAAAAGTGAAATAGTTAAGGGGAACTTGAGGGAAAATTTCTTTACTCAGAGCATGGTACAAGTGTGGAATGAATTCCCAGCAAAGATGATGAATGAAGGTTTGATTGCAACATTTAAGAGAAGTTTGGATAAGTACATAGAAGGGAGTGGTTTAGGGAGCTATATTCGAAGTGCAGGTTGGTGAGATTAGGCAGAATAACAGTTCAGTAGGAACTGCTGTACATGAGCTGAAGGGCCTAATTCTGTATTGTAGTGTTTTATGACTCTAAACAAATACTTTACCAATCTTGGACTTTGCTTCTACTTAATATTGGTCGTGTGAGAAGCAAGTAGAAGATATGTTAGTGGGCACACCTCATGTCACTGTCTTAATAAATGTTTTCTATTAATCCTGTATAAATAGTATCACTGCTGTACCCTCTATACCCATGACTGTTACCATCAGGAAGGAGGTACAGAAGCCTGAAGGCACACACTCAGCGATTCAGGAACAGCTTCTTCCCCTCTGCCATCCGATTCCTAAATGGACATTGAACCCTTGGAGACTACCTCACTTCTTTTTAAGACATACATTATTTCTGTTTTTGCACGATTTTAAATTTATTCAACAACTGTATACTGCTAAAGTAGTCGGAAGAAGATTTATGTATTTATTTGAGTATTAATTAATTAATTATTTTTCCTCCTTCTATATTATTATTGCATTGAACTTCTGCTACTAAGCTAACAAATTTCATGTCACATGCTGGTGATAATAAACCTGATTCTGATTCATTGGCGTGTATGATTCAAACTTGATCTTCACTTGTATCATTGATTTCTATCATATCAGTTGTTTGTTTTCATTAGGATATGAAACACAGCCATTGCTGACAAGGTCAGTGTTAATCACCCAATCCTGATTTGTGATACTGAATTAGTTCGGTGAGTTGCTGCAGTGTATATGGTGAACATGCCCCTACAGTTCTCAAGTCAAGTCTCTTTTATTGTCATTTTGACCATAACTGCTAGTACAGTACATAGTAAAAATGAGACAATGTTTTTCAGGACCATGGTGTTACATGACACAGTACAAAAACTAGACTGAATTACATAAAAAACAACAGAGAGAAAAAAAACACACAACAACTACACTAGACTACAGACCTACCCAGGACTGCATAAAGTGCACAAAACAGTGCAGGCATTACAATAAATAATAAACAGGACAGTAGGGCAAGGTGTCAGGCCAGGCGCTGGGTATTGAGGAGTCTGATAGCTTGGGGGAAGAAACTGTTACATAATCCTGCTCAATGGTGTGATCTAGCAGTCTTCTCCAAGAACTGTAACATATGAGGCTTATGTAATATTGGATTTGCCCTCTTCACGATTTTTACTGGGTGTGCAACAGCTCTGTCTGAAACCACTCATGCTTCGCCATAGAAGAGGCAACACTGATCGACTTGTGTGGACTACAGCAAGGATACTCCACTTAACTTTCTTTAGTTAATTTGGATCAGTATCTTGCAGTACTTTGGAAGAGATTCTAAAACATAGCTTCAGAACAAAACTATGAAACATTTACAATGTGCCGAAATCTGCTTGCAGCAGCTCAGCTGGGTCCTTCCCAATGGAGGTAATGTGAGAATGACGGCCAAGAAACCGTGAGCTCTGTTGTTCAACTGGAATAGTTCACAATGGAATAATGAAGTGAACTGCTGGATTTCCAGGCAAGTGACTTTTCTGAAGTGTGGAGTCAGTAGTGTGAAAACTTCACACTATTTATTGCTAGGCTAGATAAAGCAAGAGTAGAAGAAAGTGAAGATATTATTGTATCTCGAAGATCACATAGGGAGAAGGCTGTACCACACCATAGCTGAGACTCCAGAGAAGGCAGCAAATAAGCACGTAACTTCCTACTTAGAACACATTTAAAAGAGGTCAGATTATTTTGTAGGATCCTGCAGTTTGACTACTAAATGGGACAGTGGTACCTCTGTAAGAGCAAACATTCATGGAAAACTGCAGAACTATCTGAAGCCTGGTCAGAAATGTTCTGGTTCCAAAGGTAGTCATAGCCGAAGGGTGGTAGTGGGGACGAGCTCCCACTGCTAAACAAATGCTCTTCATGGCGTGCGTCTCAAACAGCCTCTGACAACCAAGTCCAACTCCTGGCCTTCACGTGTGGCATAGTTCTTATGCCCAGCGGAGCTGTTCTCACTGACAGAAGGGGCAAAGGCGGGCCACTGGCACCTTAAAACCAATTGCTCCGAGCCGATGGGGCTCGTTAACCATGGATGGTAGCTCATCTAGGAGAGGGAAAACTCCAATTTCAAACCTTTGCTGTCTTGTGGCTATACTTGCTCATGGGAAAGGCTTTGGATGTAAACCCCAAGGAAAAATCCGGAGTCGGAGTCCCGAAGGCGGCTGACTGCTGTACCCAGCACCGGCACGGCAACTCCTGCGATGCTGCTGCCACCAAACTGTTTCGACTTTCGTCGTTGCTTTGGACCTGTCATCAGCATGGAGAGGGGGGGTCCCACTGCATGGGCAACAGATGGATCTCCATATCAACTCTGTCCTGGCTTGCGCCCTGGAAAAGCCTCTCCTGGTGACTACCAGAGGCGCAGTACCCATGGTTGACCACGCCGACGGAGGCCACTTCTTCTTCTGGTCAGAAATGTTGGACGGCAAGACAGGAATTACAGGCATCGAGCAGAAGGCAGAACAAGAATAACATGGCCTAAGTTGCTTAATTATTGCATGTACTGTGGACATCCTCACAGGCAGCGCCTTGTGCATGAGGAAAATCTACATGATGTGGACTGGGTAATTATTTCTTCACCATGGTGAGAATATCAATAGAGGAAGAAGTGAACAAGATGACCTGTGTAGAGATGGAAGCAGGGCCAGATTCAAAGTATCTGTTGATCAAAATGCTTTTGATGCCAAACAAAATCAATTCAGTGGAAGACAAATCAATGGCAATGTGTGCAAGGGCCATCAGTAACTTCTCATCTCATCCGCACTGAAAACAAGGTAGAAAAGCTTCCTGAAGCAAGCCGTCAGTCTCAAAGTAATATCCAACAAGACCATGTGGAACTACTGTAAGTTGGGAGAATACTCCCTGAGATCTGTACATCCGAAGAATGAAGAGGACTATGATTTGGATTTCATTGTGGCCGATTAGAAAGAAGTCAAAACTTTCATTTGGAAGTGGTAGAACACATAAGACTGATATAGAACATGACAAGATCCTGAAGATTGCTTTAATGTAAGTTTTCATATGAAGGTATCTTTCACGGAACAGGAAAATAAAATCCAAATACCATCCTTTCCTATGAGAAGTAGCAATAAATTTATGCACATCAACAGAGGCTTTCAAGGAGAAACTTAACGTCAAGGAGGATAGAATAACTAAGGCACAGATCGTCATTACACTTATTCATTTATTTATTTATTGAGATGCAGCATGAATAGACCCTCCAGACCTTCGAGATGCGCTGGACAGCAAACACCTATTTAGTCCGAATCTAATCATGGGACAATGTACCCATGTACCCTAACGTAATGTAACCTAGCAACCACTATATCTCTGGGCTGTGGAGGAAACCAGAGCACGTGGAGGAAATCCACACAGATACAGGGATAATATCTAAACTCCTTACAGACAGCGGTGGGATGTGATGTCTACCCATTGAATGTCCACTTGGTGAGTGTAGAGAAACCAAGTGGCAAGCTGAAAATATTCCTAGATCCAAGAGATCTGAATGAAGAGTCTTCGCTATCTTATAAAGATGCAGGAAATGCAAAGATTTAAGGATGCTGGATGCAAAATTGTAGAGCTTGATGAGGGGAGTTCTACTGAGCTCAAGATGTCAGCTAGAGCAGAACATGACGGATGACATATTGGCCTTTGGGGAAGGAGAACAGCAGAAGGTGAGTGCTGATGAACAGATATAGGAGAAGCAACCGAAGCTGATAAAGTAAAAGTTAGTTTAGCCAGCTTCAGCAAAGATCAAGCTTATTGTAACATCCACCAGAGTTGGAGGGAGTGCAAGGAGGCTGGTCAGTGAGTGGTCAAGTCTGGAGTTCAGGGTTCCGTAACCAGCGAGTATGGAGTTTGAGGCCTGGAATCAGCGAGTTCTGGGGTCGAGACAAAAGATTGAAGCCAGAAGGTCAAAGACCGAAGTCGGCGAGTCCAGACGTCCAGGTCCAATGGCCAAAGCTTTGCATCTGCATGCTCACGAGTCCACTGGGCAAATTCAGAGGTGCAATATCTGCGAGTTCCACTGAAAGACCAGAGGTGACCTGTCCTTGGGTTGGAGGAATGTCTGTTTATTAACTTATTTCTTGAGATACGGTGCAGAATAGACCCTTCTGGCCCTTCAAGCCTCACCGCCCAGCAGTCCCCCAATTTAACCCTAACCTAATCACAGGACAATTTACAATGACCAATTAACCTACCAACCGGTACATCTTTGGACTGTGGGAGAAAACCAGTGCACCCGCAGGAAACCCACATGGGCATGGGGAGAATGTGCAAACTCCTTATAGGCAACAGCGGGAATTGACCCCGTGTTGCCTATAGTGCAAAGCGTTGTGTTAACCACTATGCTACCGTGATATCCTGAATGTGTGAGTGCATGAGAGGGAGGGACGATAGAGGCTTATTTTGCGAATGACATTTTTTTTTGCTTTTGATCTGTTCTTTGCGTTGTCTGCTGAACATTGTGCACATGCTATCACGAAGAAATCTGCAGATGCTGGAAATTCAAGCAACACACACAAAATGCTGGTGGAACGCAGCAGGCCAGGCAGCATCTATAGGGAGGAGTGCTGTCGACATTTCGGGGAGACACCCTTTGCCAGGACTAACTGAAAGAAAAGATAGTAAGAGATTTGAAAGTAGGAGGGGAAGGGGGAAATCTGAAATGATAGGAGAAGACAGGAGGGGGGTGGGGTGAAGAGCTGGAAAAGTGATTGGCATAGGTGATTTCCAGCTCTTAGCTTCATCCCACCCCCTCCTGTCTTCTCCTATCATTTTGGATTTCCTCCTCCCCCCACTACTTTCAAATCTCTTACTATTTTTCCTTTCAGTTAGTCCTGGCGAAGGGTCTCGGCCCAAAACATCGACAGTGCTTCTTCTTATAGATGCTGCCTGGCCTGCTGCATTCTACCAGCATTTTTGGTGTGGTACGCATGCTATATTGGTGCTGGAAAAGTTACGATGTCCCACCACATCCTTCGGTTTTGTTGGCTGTTAAGATTATAAATTACAATAAGAAAATAAATACATAGTGCAAAAAGAGAGCAAAAAAAATAAGGTAGTTTCCATGGGTTCATTGTCCATTCAGAAATCTGATGGCAGAGGTGAAGCAGCTGTTCCTGAAACATTGAGTATGTGTCTTCAGGTGCCAGTACCTCCGCCTTTCTGGTAGCAATGAGAAGAGGGCATTTCCTGGGTGATGGGGGTCTTCAGGTCCTGCATTTTAATTTCTTACCTAACTCTCTGTACTCAATCTTTAGGACTTCATCACTCCTGCTCTCCCATTCAATAAGATCATGGCTGATCTGGCCATGGACTCATCTTCACCTACCTGCCTTTTCCCCATAACCCTTAATTCCCCTACTATGCAAAAATCTATCCAACCTTGTCTTAAATATATTTACTGAGGTAGCCTCCACTGCTTTATTGGGCAAAGAATTCCATAGATTCACCACTCCCTTGAAAAAGCAGTTCCTCCTCATCTCCATCCTAAAACTGCTCCTCCAAATCTTGAGGCTATGTCCCCTAGTTCTAGTCTCACCTACCAGTGGGAACAACTTTCCTGCCTTTATCTTATCTAGCCTTCTCATAATTTTGTATGTTTCTATAAAATCTCTCATTCTTCTGAAATCCAGTGAGTACAGACCATAGTCTAACCACCTCATCTCTGGAATCAACCCAGTGAACCACCTCTGCAACACCTCTAAAGCCAGTATATCCTTCTTCAAGTAAGGAGATCAGAACTGCACGCAGTACTCCAGGTGTGGCCTCGCCAGTACCCTGCACAGTTGCAGCGTAACCTCCCTGTTATTAAATTCAATCCCTCTAGCAGTGAAGGCCAATGTTCTATTTGCCTTCTCGACAGCCTGCTGCAGCTGCAAGCCAGTCCTTTGTGATTCATGCACAAGCACTTCCAAGTCCCTCTGCACAGCAGCGTGTTGAAATTTTTTGCTATTTAAATAATAATCTGCTCTTTCATTTTTCCTTCCAAAGTGGTTGGCCTCTGGCTGCTTGCTCAGCCCATCCTCAAATTTTCTGCAGCTGCTCTGAGGCATTCTTGACCCTAGTACCTGAGAGAGGCAACACCCCACTCTGGCATCTCTTTTTCCATCACCCCTCACCATCTAGTCTCCTATCGTTATTGCCCTATCTTATGTACACTTTCCCTCTGACTGTCAAAGCAAATTACAGTGCCAAAGACCGGACTACTGCTGCTAGCCCCAGAAAGACCATCGCACTCAATGAGGTATATCTATTTGTGAGGGGAATGGCCAAGAAATCCCTGTACTGACTGCCTTCTCTGCTTCCTTCTCTTGACAGTCAGCCATCAATATGAAGTTGGTCCCTTGGATGTGATCACCCCTCAGTAAGTCTGTGGTTTTCAGATGATACTGTGTAACTCCAGATCCAGCCCCACTTCCTTGATCTGGCTAGTCAGGAGCCGAACCTGAGCGAACCTCCTATAGATGTAGACATTGAGGAGATCGTCAGGTTCCTTGTCTTTCCATATCCTCCAGAATGTGGGAATCTGTACAGAGCTTTGTTTGCTGAATACAATGGCGTACAATGCTAGTTTTCAAATGCCTTTTTGCATTCATTGCTGTCTTATAAATAAACAGCAAGTTTATCAAGCCGTTACTTCTTTTGTGCCCCCCGCCCCCATTCCAGTTCTCAGATTGAGTCAGAGATACAAGAGATTCCACAGATGATGGAAATCCGGTTTAATAAATTCAAAATGCCGGAGGAAATCAGCAGGTCAGACAATTTGGGCTGAGACCCTTCATCAGGACAGTTCGCTTTAGAAGCGTTCTTTGCCAAGTAGAGGCCTCTAAGCTCTTCAGTGACATGTGCAGTCAATGCACAGATCTACCCTGACCATCTGCCCAATCACTCTTCTGCCTTTCACATTGAATAACATTCCCCAAAGTCATCTCTGCTTCTCTATGGTCTTATTTTCATCCTCTTCACCACCCCAAATAAATAAAAAAATCCTCCTCTTAGAAGCTAAACAGCCATTAAGATAATGCTCCTATTGTGTGGAGACTGCGTAACATTCCACTAATCTTGCACTTGCGTTCTTTACATGCTGCGTGAACTCACTCGATCAACCCATTGGAATTTATCTCTACTTAAGCAGAAGGTAGCTGCTTCAATGGGGCATGATTCCCCTTGTCTGCATTTTGACTGTTTTCTACACTAGCAAAGCTGCCTATTTCGAAGGTGAAGATGTGTTTGAAGTGGCTAAACTATTAAGTGCAATAGATGAAAAACATTTACTGTACTGTACTCTCATTTACTGCAAAAATAAGGCCACTCTCAGGTTGGAAGAGCAACACTTCATATTCCCTTTGAGTAGCCTCTAACCTGACAGCATGACCATTGAATTCCAGTCAGATGTCCCATCCTGTATCTCTCCTTTTCCATTCCCCATTCTAGCTCCCCTCTTAACTCTTCTTTTCTCCTCGCTTGCCTGTCACCACCACCCCACGTCCCCAGTGCCCCTGCTCCTTTCCCTTCTCCCATGGTCCGCTGTCCGCTTCCATCAGATTCCTTCTCCATCAACCCTTCAGATTTTCCACTTATCACCTCCAAGCTTCTCATCTAGTCCTCCATCGTCCACCCACCTACCATCCCCTCACTTGACTTCACCTATCACCTTCCAGCTTGTACTCGTTACCCTTCCCCAATCTTCTTATTCCGGTGTTTTCCCTTTCCTTCCCTGTCTCAGCCCAAAATGCCAACTCTTCATTCTTCCCTACAGATACTGCCAAATTCCTCCAGCATTTTGTGTGTGTCGCTCCGCATTTTCAGCATCTGCAGACTCTCGTTTGTGTTATTTCACTGTCTCTCATTGATGTGATGGCATTCACATACTGAGGCTTTCTGGAGGCTAAACTCTGTAGTTTATGGAGGCTTAATCCCAGTTCAGAGCAAGTATGAAATAAATAAGACCATAAGATATAGGAGCAGAAATAGGTCATTTGGCCCATTGAGGCTGCAGGTCAATTTCCCTCTCAACCCCAATCTCCTGCCTTCTCTCTATATCCCTTCATGCCCTGACCAATCAAGAACCTTGGCTTTAAATATACCCAATGACTTGGCTTTCACAGCCACCTGTGGCAACGAATTCCACAGGGTCAACATTCTGGCAAAAGAAATGCTTCTTTATTTCTCTTCTATTGCAGAATTATCTGTTCTTAGATTCCCCCACCATAGGAAACATCCTCTCCACATCCACTCTCTCTCGAGGCTTTTCAACATTCGATAGGTTTCAGTGAGATTCCCCACCCCCCCCCATTCTTTTAAATTCCAGTGAGTACAGGCCCAAAGCCAACAAGCACTCCTCATATGACAAGCCTTTCAATCCCAGAAATGTTTTCCTGAACCTCATTTGAACCCTCTCCAATGAGGGTGTGCTTTCTTAGATAGGGGGCCCATTTTTGACATCTCTCCCCATTTAGAAGCCAGACTGCATTTTTATTTTTTCTACCAAAGTGCATGACTGCATACTTCCTGACGCTGTATTCCATCTGCTATGCTTTGCCCATTCCCCATATCTCTCTAAGTCTTTCTGTAGCCTCTCTACTTCTGTAAAACTCCCCAACCCTCTACCTACCTGCAAACTTGGCCACAAAGCCATCAATTCTGTCATTCAAATATTCTCTCTTTGCATTGGATTTTAAAGTCTAAAGGAAATATTAGTAAACACTTGATTTTATTTTCTTTTTTTAAGGTGTGACATTTATTATTAGGTTTTCTATGACTTTAGGCCTTGTAGGAAATACCTTTTGTCAGCAGATGCAAATATTCTGCTCTTGGTCGTCACATTTCACATCTGAAGATCCACCTTGGTTCATCTCTTACATGGGAGAGTCGTCTGAAGACAGGTTAAGTTACATGTTATTCCACTTTCAATCTCAACTGAATTATTTGCCAAGGACACTGCTGTTTCAAGTCTGGTAATCTCCTGGACCATTAGCCAAGAGACCGAAATATGCTTCTCCTTGCTGAATGTCTGAAACACTGTAATCCCTTGTAACGTTGCTGAACGCTTGGCCACATGCAGTCTTTGCAAGCATGAGAGAGATACACACTGCTTTCCCATATGGAACCAGCTCAAGGTTGTATAACTACAAACGTTTTTACATTCCTCTAGATATTTCTATTGAGCTAAAGGGAATTGGTCATCAAATGATAGCAGTCTCTGCAGCTTCTTCCTCTCCACCATTACGTTTCTGAACAGTCCATGTGCACTATCCTCCTTTGCACAACTTTTTAAAAATTATAACTTATAGCAATTTTTCATGTCTTGCTGCTGGAAAAACATCAAATTTCACAACTTACGTTGGTGATAATAAACTTGAATCTGCTTGTGCATATCAATTGCTCTTGAATGGAATTGTATATCCTAGTGGGGAAATTTCCTTTTGCCCCCAGGGAGGGTTGAATCTCGATTGGCAGGGTTGGGACTGATGCACCATCAATAACTCTCTGAGACGTGAAGCGAGATATCAGCTTTTATTGACTGGAAGAAAGAACAAGCAGCAATTGACCACCATGCTACATCCTGGAGATTGAGAGGCAGGGCTCAGGCCCCAATCACCTTTATACCGGGGTCTGTGGGAGGAGCCACAGGAGCAGTCAGCGGGGGGGGGGGGGGGGGGCATGCCCAGACAGGTATATGTAGTTCACCACAGGGACTTTAGAGAGAAAAGTCAGTAAGAATATAGGGGTACATGCAGCAAGCAAAGAGCGTAAGCCTATCAATCAGGATAGTCACGTGTACATTAAAAGGTCATATGGGACCACATATTTGGCAATATTTCAGATAGGACCACTGCTTTAAATTGCATCTATTTCAATGCACAGATAAGGTGGATAAACTGAAGCTGTAAATTGCCTCTGGGGTCAAGGATATTGTGGCCATAATAAAAACATGGTTGAGAAAAGGGCAGAACTAATAGTTCAGTATTCTGGGATATTGATGCTTTAGGTGAGACAGAAGAACAGGCAAGAGTGGAGAGGGCATTGCCTTTTTGATAATGGAGGACGTAACAGCAGTGCTTAGAGAAGATATTATTCAGTGATCATCCAACAAGGACATTTGGATGAAACTTAGAAATAGATCCTCTATTTCCTCTGTAAGGCCTCCCTCCATAATCAGTAGGAACTTGAGAAGTAGATATGTCAAGAAATTGCACGTAATTTTGAGAATTGTAGGTTTGTAACTGAAAGAATTCAAAATACATTTATTATCAAAGTATGCAGTATACAACCCTGAGATTCCTCTTCTGTACAGACAGCCATGAAACAAAGAAAACCATGGAACCCATTCAAAGAAAAAAAGATCAACACCCCCTCCCCACATGCAAAGAAACAAGTCATGCAAATGGCAACAAGAACATCCACCCTCTTGCACCAAACACAATCAAGTCAGGGTAGGGCTTATACATTGAACAACAGGGCACTGAGGAGTGGTGTGGAACAGAGGGTTCTGGGAATACAAGCGCACAGTTTGCAGAATGCAACCATGCAAGGAGACAGGATGGTGAAGAAGGCATTTAGCATGTTGGCCTGCATCAAATTTAGGAGAAGGCACATTATTTAGCAGTTATTGAGTTGTATTTGGAGTATTGTGTACATTATGGGAAAGACATTGTCACGCTGGAGGAGCTACCAAAGATATTTACAAGGATGCTGCTTGGACTAGAAAGCCTGAGCTATAGGGAGAGATTGGCACTGGCTTTTTATTCCGCGGAGTGCAGAAGAATAAGCAGTGACCACACAGAAATGTATAAAATCATGAGGGTATGGATAAGGGGGATGGTCATAGATTTTTTTCCAAAGCTGTAAAGTCCAAAATTGGAGGGCACAAATACAATATTAAAGGGGAGAGCTTTATGAAGTAAGTTCTTTACACAGAAAGTAGTGAATACCTGGAATGAGCTTAGAGGGGAAGTGGTTGAGGCAAGTACAAATGCAATATTTCAGAGGCATTTGGATAGGTACATGGAAGGGAGGGGGCTTGGAGGGTTATAGGCCAAATTTGGGCAAACAGATCTATCAGGGAGGATGCTGTGATTCGCATGAACCAGTTGGGCTGAAGGACCTGGCTCCATGCATAACTTTCTGACTTTGCAGGTTTGACATTACAACCCTTTTTCTTGGTAAAATGGCTTCACCAAGTCAAGGGTCATTCACCAGATTATCCTTGGCCCTGCTCTCTTCTTGCCCTCATAGTATTTATACAGTTGCTCCTGTTAAGTTCCTGTTTGTTCTGTTGCATATATATCTTCCTAATGTATGGGCATACATTGTTAAGCATATATGCACCATCTGTGTAGTATGTTATTTTCGTAAATGTTTCCAATCACCTCTACATTTTATCTTCTAGCCAGAATAATTCCTCTATCATGAATATTCCACAGCGTGGAATAGTGTTCCAATTTCTTTTGATATGTGGATGCTGCGGTTGGAGGCTATCTCAATTTGTGAGGCATTGTTAATGGGAACATGCTCAGGCTCTGGATAAGCCTACACACAAACAAAAAGATTTGTGGTTTAATCAATGGTTTAAATTAGTGTTTTGCTTTTAAATGCAATGATAACGATTCATTCTCACAGGATTAACAGACAAAATTACTTTGTAGTAAAATAAAATTTGGTATGGTTAGGTAAGAGGCAAGCCATTTGGGAGTTTTCCAATATTCACTGCTCACATTACATTAGGATTCAAATTTACATATTTCCAACATTAAGTAGGCAGCTCCATCACTCCTTGTTACATATACCTCTCATTTAAGATAGTAACATAAATTGGAAAAAAGCACCTCAAATAGGCAGACACTTTGGCGTTATTTCAGTTCCTTTTTTGAACTGTAGGCCAAATCAAAGGTGGCCATGGATCAGTATACATGAGGGAGAATGAACATCTGGCTGAGTGGTGCCATAAAAACAATCGCTTACTCAATGTCAGCAGACCAAGGAGCTGATTATTGACTCCAGGAGAAGGAAACCAGAGATCCATTAGTCAATCCTCATGAGAGGATCAGAGTGCAGAGAGTCAGCAACTTTAAATTCCTCAGTGTTATTATTTCTGAGGACTTGTCCTGTGCCCAGCACTTAAGTGCAATTACAAAGAAAGCACAACAGCTTCTCTACATCCTAAGGAATTCGTGAAGATTCGGCATGACGTCTAAACCTTGACAAGCTTCTATAGATGTGTGGTGGAGAGTACATTGCATGACAACCTGGTATGGACACACGAGTGGCCTTGAACGGAAAACCCGACACAAAGTAGCAGATATGGCCCAGTTAATCATTGATAAAGACCTTTCCACAGAGCATTATCACAGGAAAGCAGAGTCTATCATCAGTGACCCCCATCACCCAGGTCACCCTCTCTTCTCACTGATCCCAGATTCATGCTCTCATCAGGAAGAAGATACAGGAACCTCAGGACTCACACTACCAGGTTCAGCAACAGTGACTTCCCCTGAACAATCAGGCTCTTGAACCAAAGGGGCTAACTTCACTCGACTTCACTTGCCCCATCATTGAAATGCTCCCACAACCCATGGGCTCTTTATCTCGTGTTCTCAATATTTATTGCTAATTCCTTTATTATTATTTCTTTCTTTATGTTGTTGCACAGTTTGTTGTTTTTTGCACCCTGGTTGAACGCCCAAGTTGGTTCAATCTTTCGTTGATTCTATTATGAATATTATTCCATTATGGATTTGAGTATGCCTGGAAGAAAATGAATCTCAGGGTTGTACATGGTGACATATATGTACTTCAATAATAAATTTCCTTTTTGAACTTAACATTGCAGACTGAGATACAGGGTCGTGTATCAGGCAGTACTTTGCTTTGAGATACAGGGTGGAGTCAGCTCCTCGGGCTCGTTGAGCCACTTTACCCAGCAATTCCCTGATTTGCCCCTAGCATAATCATGGGACAATTTACAATGACCAATTAATTTGTCAACTGGTATGTCTTTGGACTTTGGGAGGGAATTGCAGCACCTTGAGGAAAACCACACCGTCACATGGAGAACATACAGATCTCTTCACAGGCAACGTTGGGAATTCAACTCATCACCTGCACTATGAAGTCTTGTGCTGACCACTACGCTACTGTGCCGTCCCAGCTGGACCAGCTGTTACTAATCAATGCTTTCTTTATAACTTAGGTTTGGAGACCTGCTCAGTTAAAAAAAAACTTAAATTAGGTAACTGCACTTAATTTACAATTTTTAATATAGCATTTAAGGCCATAAGACATAGGAGCAGAATTAGTCCATTCAGCCCATCGAGTCTGCTCTACCAATCCATCATGGCTGATCCTGGATCCCACTCAATCCCATACAGCTGTCTTCTCACCATATCCTTTGTTGCCCTGGCCGATCAGGAGAAGATCAACTTCCACCTTAAATATACCCACGGACTTGGCCTCCACTGAAGTCTGTGGCAGTGCTTTCCACAGATTCACCACTGTCTGGCTAAAAAAATTCCTCCTTACTTCTTTTCTAAATGTTGAGGCTGCGCCCTCTAGTTCTGGATATCCCCACCACAGGAAACATCCTCTCCAGATCCACCCTGTTCGGTAGGTTTCAATGAGATACCCCCACCCTTCGCATTCTTCTAAATTCCAGTGAGTACAGACGCAAAGATACCAAATGTGCCTTATACGTTAACCCCTTCACTCCCAGGATTATCCTCGTGAACCTCTCCGGACTCTGTCCAATGACAACACATCCTTTCTGAGATATAGAGCCAAAAACTGTTGATGCTACTCCAAGTTCTGCCTGACTGGTGCCTTATAAAGCCCAGCATTATCTCCTTGCTTTTATATTCTACTCCCCTTGAAATAAATGCCAACACTTCATTTGCCTTCTTTACCACAGACTTAACCTCTAAATTAACTTTCTGGGAGTCTTGCGCGAGGACTCCCAATTCCCTCTGCACCTCTGATGTTTGAACCTTCTCACCATTTAAATAATAGTCCGCACTATGTTCCTTTTATTAAAATGTGTTGTTGTATATTTCCCAACGCTGTATTTCATCTCCCACTTTTTTGCTAGTTCTTCCAATTTGTCCAAGTCCTACTGTAATCATATTGCTTCCTCAACACTACCTACCCCTCTACCTCTCTTCATATCATCTGCAAACTTCGCCACAAAGCCATCAATTCCATTATCTAAATCATTGACAAGCAACGTGAAAGGCAGCAGTCCCCATACTGATCCCTGAGGAATAGCAGTAGTCACCGGCAGCCAACCAGAAAAGGCCCACTTTAATACTAAAAGCCCAAATAGAACATTAACCATGATTCTGTGCTTTGGAAGTCAGAGGACACCTCACGTTAGATATCATGTTCCTGCTCCAGTGACAGAGAATATCACAATGGACCTACAAAATGGCATTGATTCCTCACTGATGGGACATTTCTTATTGCATAGAATTATGAAAAACCTGCAGCACTCAAATTGGGCAGCAGAAATGAGGAAACACTGCTTCAGGCAAAGGATTGCAAAGTGTGAAGCTTCCTCCTGTAAGAAGCAGCAGGTTAATAATGTTTCAATTGAAATTTTCAATCAATAATTTTAAATCTGGCATTCTATGGTATGCCTCTATTGTTGTCTCACACCATCTCTCCAACAACCCTCCTTCTCATCCTCTTTCCCCCCCCATCCGTCAATTAAGGATCAAGATGTTCGTTAAGTGCAATCATCTAAGACAAACTAACTTGTTTTTACATAGATAAGTCATTGCAGTGGGCTAGAACTGTCACCTCAAAAGGCTGGAGTTTTATCAACTGAGATATTGCTGACACTAAAAGATGCAACCAAATGCTATTATCAATGTTATGAAATTTCTCTAAAATGTTTGTAATTTCTTTCTGTGTTGATGGCTAATTAATACTTGTGCCATTGTGTTTTAGACCTATACACAAGCAGAAAGATTTGTGTAATGTTATTTCCCTGTTTGACAAGTACAGTGATGAAGCTGAAGTGCTGTAGGTAGATCACGAAAACGTCTAGATTCTCCATGTAGTTCTTGAGCTCTGCAGCCTATCTGTGACAACATCAGTACAGAAATATGTTGTGTTAAATGATACTGTTGAACCATGCAAGAGGAGTGAAAACTCAGTAAATTTCAAACATAGAAAAGTTTTCTTGTTTTTGATTTGACAAGGTATCCTTTCACAATCTGCTTGGCAATGAGTTTGTGCCAGAAAAATGCAGCGACACCTCACACATTTAAAAGAGCCAGCAGTACTTATTTATACAAGTGCATCCTTCATCCTAATTGATGACGTTGCTGCAGTGATGTATCGTATGTGAATTTAAGAATTCCCTGGGAAGATCTGCTGAATAAGTATGGCACTGAAGGTTGTTCATGTCATTTTTGATCTATATGTGACCTTACTTGCGTACAAGCTCCTGTAACATGATCCTCCCCTGGAATTTTATCCCCTGTAATTTACCAATTAATATGAGAAAGGCTGCCATAAACTCTTTGAAGAGTGCACTTTATAAACAGCATAATAACTTTACAAGAGGCACTTAGTGACTTTGCTTTTACTAAAACTGAGCTCTCTATTAACATACTGTGTCTTGTATCCACCATCAATCACACCTACCCAAGGCCACATATTGCAACAATCTGATTTTCTTGCTGAATTCACAGCGAGATGTTGATTCATTTCTGGCACCGGACAAACTTGAAGTCCCACATTGGTTCCTCTCCAGCAAATCACTTCAGAATTAGCATGACCATTTAACAAAATTTCCTTCATGCTAGGAGGGGGAACTCAAGCAGTGCTTCACCCACAACATATTTTTCAAAAATCTCGTTTTGGAGTCATGTAGTCGACATGCAAGGTCATTATTTGCTGAACATGAAGTATTGCAGCAACCTCTAAATTTACTCAAACCTTGTTCTTCTTAGCCAACATTTCCACATCAATAAAAATATATTAGTTACATTGTTAGTAGCCTTAATTCTAAGCAACTTTTCAGTATCAATCACTTTCTTTACACTATTCCACTGCAAAGTATCCCTGACCAAATGACAGTTCAGCACAGTTCAACACATTTCCTCATCAGTCTACTTACTTAAGAAATATAATTTTAAAAATCACATTTCAGATTTTTTTTAAAATGACCAATGCATGATATGTTATGTTCATCAAGCATTTTCAATATTTGGAATGCAAAGATACAATATTAATGTTAAAGCATGAACTATTTCTTGAAACATTTGTATGCAGTGATTAAAACATTAATTTAGCAGGAAGGAATTACGATGTATCCTATTGTGAACCAAAGGTCCAAAATAGATGTTAATCTGATTGGCTGTATGCTTACCAGGAGCCAATTGTACTTTTAGTAGATAGAATAACTTAAGGGCAGTATTTTGACTCTAAAATTCTCTGATACAGTTATGGGAAAGAATCAATAATTATAAAAGTTCTTAAGGCTATTCCTCAAAGAGAAATCTGAATCACTTACATTGCACGATGAGCTGCACAGCTGCTTCACGTGGTTTCACGTTAAATCCATTGTACTGGCTCGTTTGGCATTTATATATTCCATTCATGTCCCTAGACACATTCACAATGCGCAATAATCCATCATAACTTTCCATCTGCATGGAGCCATCAGGCATTGGAAGTTCCTTCTCTTTCTCTTTATCATAGCGAGACCAGAGGATTATGGGCTTTGGCTTCCCAGAAACCAAGCACTGTAGTTCCAGTGTGTCAGCTTCACGAGCAACCATCAAAGACTTCTCTTTTGGGACAGATAGCGTTGGCGGAACTTGGAAACAGAAAGAAAGATAACATAGTTTCAATGAACGACTTGACATCCCTGTGCAGTAGTGTGAACAGTATACTGAAAATAGGTGAATTATTTGGAAAAGCACAAATTTCGCAACATCTTAGATGAGGAGATATGAGTTATGAGCAGGACAAGGTATGTGATCTGACTGTAACATCAGCCCTGCTTCCTACCACTGAGCCAATGATGAATCCAACCCACTATCTCACCTTGGATACCATGGGATCTAACCTTCCAGACTGTCCTGCCTTGAGAGACCTTATCAAACAGCTTGTTAAAGTCCAGATGCAGTAGACAAAATCCACTATCCTGCCCCATTTATCCTCTTGGTTACCTCCTTAAGCCAAGGTTGGACATCTTTTTGCATAGTAGGGGAATTAGGGGTTATGGGGAAAAGGCAGGTAGGGGGAGATGAGTACATAGTCAGATCAGGCATGATCTTATTGAATGGCGGAGCAGGCTCGATGGGCTGAATGGCCTACTCCTACTTCTTATGTTCTTATGTAAGAGATCTGTCTGACACAACTTCCCACACACAACCAGTCTCCAGTCTTTGGAACCATGCCTAGTGCCGGAAATGAAGCAAAAATCTCTGCAAGGGCCTCTGCAATTTTTTCTCTGGTTTCCCACAAAGTTCAAGAATGCACTAGGTCGAACTGTGGAGATTTATCCCATTAATGCACTTTAAGGCCTCCAACTCCTCCTCCCTGCTAAGGCAGCACCTCATTACCCCCATTACCTGAGCTTTCAATATTTTCTCTACAGTAAAAACTGAAGGGAAATTTTCATTAAAAATCTCACCCATTTCTTTCTTTTTCAAACTTTTTATTGAATTTTTCAAAAATGGATACATAACAGTCATACTAATACAAAGGGAGTGAGATTACATTGTTGATAATTAACATATGAGTGAAAACTATAGGTAACACCAATATAATAGACCTCCCACACCCTTAATATAAACAAGATACAAAAAAAATAAAAAGATGGAAAAAAAACCCAAATTGAAAAATCAAAAACCAAATAAACTAAACTAAACACAACTAAACCTAAACTAAAAAAAAAACTGGGCTATTCTATTACATCAAAAAAAATATTAGTGTCGTCAACTCCACTCCTCTTCTCAAATTAATGAATAATATAAAGGAATTGGAAAAGGTCAAATTACATTCTGTGAAAGTATTGAATAAAAGGTCTCCAAGTTTCTTCAAATTTAACTGAGAGATCAAAGGTACCACTCCTAATTTTTTCTAAACTTAAACAGGATATGGTTTGAGAAAACCATTGAGATGCAGTTGGAGGATTTATCTCTTTCCAATTCAATAAAATAGATCTTCTAGCCTTTAAAGTAGCAAATACAATCATCCGCCGAGCTGTAGAGGGTAGATCAATCATTGGTAAGCTAAAAATTGCAGCAATAGGGTGAGGTTGTGAATCAATGTGCAAAACTGTAGAGAATGTATCAAAAACAGCTTTCCAAAATTTTTCCAGAAGAGGGCAAGACCAAAACATATGAGTCAGAGAGGCTACCTCAGAGTGACATCTATCACAAATCGGATTTATATGTGAGTAAAAATGAGTTAATTTATCTTTAGAGATATAAGCCCTATGTGCCACTTTAAATTGAATCAACATATGTCTAGCAGAAATAGAAGAAAAATTGACTAATTGAAATTTTTTCCCATTTCTCTAAAGGTAAAGAAAGTCCACAATGGGTTAATCTTGAATGTAAGTCTGCACAAGGATTTTCATTGTCAGGACGAAGGGTCTCGGCCTGAAACGCCAACAGTGCTTCTCCTTATAGATGCTGCCTGGCCTGCTGTGTTCCACCAGCACTTTGCGTGTATTGGTTTTATTTTATCAAGTCCTATTATATCTAATTTTTTCCTTCAACCCTCTGTCATGGATCAAGCCTTTTTGGTTTGGAAAATGAAGGGTATAATATGTTTTCATGATTTATTTTTGGATAACTGTTTCATGTCTTTTGAACTGTTGTCTAATAAATATAATTTGCCCAGATCCCTTTTTTTTAGATACTTACAGATCAGAGATTTTTTTAAATACAATGTTACCTACTTTTCCAATTTCATATCCAACTGATATCATGGAAAAAATTTAGGCTTAAACCCTTATCAAAAGGGTTTAATAGCAATCATTTATGATATGATTAAGAATATACAGCCAGATATATCCAATAAAATTAAAAATGAATGAGAGAAGGAACTTCACCCATTTCTTTTGCCTCACCTTGCCTGCCTGATCCTTCTCATATCTTCTTTTTGCTCTTCTAACTTCATCTCATATTCTCAATATTTATTGGCTATTTACTTATTTATTATTATTATTTCTTCCTTTTTGCATTTGCACAGTTTGTTGTCTTTTGCACACTGATTGAACACCAAAGTTGATGCAGTCCTTCATTGATTCTATTATGCTTATTATTCTATTATGGATTTATTAAGTATGCCCACAAGAAAATGAATCTCAGGGTTGTGCATCGTGACATACGTGTACTTTGATGATAAGTTTACTTTGAACTTTGAGCTCTTCACTTAAGAGCACTCCTACATTTGTTGTAATTGTCAAGAGATTCATAATTTCCAATTGTGTATGCACAGAGTATGCTTCCCTATTTTTTCTTAACCAGATCCTCAATATCTCTCAACAATTAGGGTTTCCAAACCTTAAAAAGTCCAAACTTCAAAGTAAATTTATCCGATTTGCCCTTCACACTAACAAATACATACAGGCCCTGAACTCTTGACATAACAATCGCCACCCGCTCCATCCAGGCCAACTGATCCATCACCTAGTTTGCCAGTTCACTGTAGTCAGCACTGCTTTCAAGCCCTTACATAGATTTGAAACAATGGACTCATTCGTTTTTCCCTCCAGCTCAATGTAAAAATTTACATTATATCAAGTTGGAGGGCGAGAAGCATAGGTAGGTCCAAAATTTTTTTTAAAGTTGTTAAGTACTGTAGCAATGTGTTACACACAGCACTGAAATAACGACACGCAGTTGGTAAGTCATTTCGAGACTAATTTATTCAAACTTCGCGGTGCTGGCATTTAAATCCCTAGCGCCCACCCTCTCCGGACGGAAATGACGTCAGAGGTGCATTACCAAAGTCTCCTCCCGTGTGCTGACTTTTTGTGAGCCGGTTCGCCTATGCAGAAAGTGGGTCGCCACATAACCCTGCCCCCAGAACCGGCGATACACCCCCCAATGTCTACAGTCTGGATCAGCCTCTGTTTGGGAGGTCTGCCTCTGTGCTGCAGTGCCTGAACCTCGACTGGCTGCGCCAAGTCCACATGGGCTGGTTTGAGTCGGTCCACTGTGAAAACCTTGTCTCTTCCCCCAATGTCCAGAACGTATGTGGACCCGTTGTTGTTGATCACCTTGAATGGCCGCTCGTACGGCCACTGTAGCGGTACCCGGTGTCCGCCCCTTCGTACAAACACAAACTTACAGTTCTGCAGGTCTTTGGGTACATGGGTCGGGGTCCGTGCGTGCTGTGAAGTTGGTACAGGAGCCAGGTTGCCGAGCCTTTCGTGTAGCCTGTCCAGGACTGCAGCGGGTTCTTCCTCTTGCCCCCTTGGGGCTGGTGTGAACTCTCCCGGGATGGCCAGGGGCGCGCTGTACACCAACTCGGCCGACGAGGCGTGCAGATCCTCTTTGGGCGCTGTGCGAATTCCAAGCAGGACCCAGGGAAGCTCGTCCACCCAGTTAGGTCCTCTCAGGCGGGCCATGAGAGCCGACTTCAAGTTACGGTCAAGTGTTCCACCAGTCCGTTCAACTGTGGGTGGTAGGCAGTTGTGTGGTGTAGCTGCATTCCCAACAGGCTGGAGGTGAACTGGGCGCCTCTGTCGGAGGTAATGTGGGCTGGTACCCCGAAGCGTGCTACCCAGGTTGCGATCAGTGCTCGGGCGCAGGAATCAGCAGATGTGTCGGTGAGCGGGACCGCCTCTGGCCATCTCGTGAACCAGTCTACCATAGTTAGGAGGTACCGCGCTCCTTGGGACACTGGTAGGGGGCCCACGATATCCACATGAATGTGGTCGAACCTCCGGTGGGTGGGTTCGAACTGCTGCGGCAGGGCTTTGGTGTGCTGCTGCACCTTGTCTGTTTGGCACTACGCGCACGTTCTGGCCCATTCACTGACCTGCTTGCGAAGTCTGTGCCACGTGAACTTGCTGGAGACCAGCCGGATGGTTGTCCTGATAGATGGGTGCGCCAAACCGTGTATGGAGTCAAAAACTCACCGCCTCCAGGCTGCCGGGACGATGGGGCGAGGTTGGCCGGTAGCCAAGTCGCACAGGAGGGTCCTATCACCTGGGCCTATGAGAAAGTCCTGCAGCTGCAAACCCGAGACTGCAGTCCTGTAGCTGGGCATCTCATCATCTTCCTGCTGCGCCTCCGCCAATGCTGCATAGTCCACCCCCAGGGACAGGGCCTGGACAGCTGGTCTGGAGAGTGCGTCCGCCACGACGTTGTCCTTTCCCGAGACATGCTGGATGTCCATCGTGTACTTGGAGATGTAGGACAGATGTCGCTGCTGGCGAGCTGACCAGGGATCGGACACCTTCGTGGATGCGAAGGTCAACGGTTTGTGGTCCGTGAATGCGGCGAACAGCCTGCCTTCCAAGAAGTACCTGAAATGCCGGATTGCCAGATACAGTGCCAACAGCTCCCGGTCGAAGGCACTGTACTTGAGTTCGGGTGGTCGTAGGTGCTTGCTGAAGAATGCCAGGGGTTGCCAGCGCCCCTCGATGAGCTGCTCCAGCACCCCACCGACTGCTGTGTCGGATGCATCCACCGTGAGGGCGGTCGGAACGTCCATTCTGGGGTGCACCAGCATCGCGGCATCTGCCAAGGCTTCCTTGGCTTTAATGAAAGCGGCCGCGGCCTCCTCGTCCCAAGTAATGTCCTTGCCTTTACCCGACATCAGGGTGTACAAAGGGCGCATGATACGGGCTGCTGAGGGGAGGAAACGGTGGTAGAAGTTCACCATACCAATGAACTTTTGCAGGCCTTTGACCGTGTTGGGCCGAGCAAAGTGGCGGATCGTGCCTATCTTGGCGGGCAGAGGTGTTGCCCCATCTTTGGTAATCCTGTGGTCCGGGAAGTCGATGGTATCGAGACCGTACTGGCATTTGGCCGGGTTGATCGTGAGGCCGAAATCACTCAGGCGGGAGTAGAGCTGGTGGAGGTGGGACAGATGCTCCTGACGACAACTGCTGGCTATAAGGATGTCGTCCAAATAGATGAATGCAAAGTCCAGGTCACGTCCCACCACGTCCATTAGCCGCTGGAACGTCTGTGCGGCATTCTTCAGGCCAAATGGCATTCGGAGGAACTTGAGCAGGCTGAACGGGGTGATGAGTGCTGTTTTGGGGATGTCTTCAGGGTGCACCGGGATTTGATGGTATCCCCGGATGAGGTCTATTTTGGAAAAGATTCTTGCCCCGTGCAGGTTTGCTGCAAAGTCCTGTATGTGCGGCACGGGGTAGCGGTCTGGAGTGGTAGCCTCGTTCAGTCTGTGGTAGTCGCCGCATGGTCTCCAACCCCCGGCTGCTTTGGGCACCATGTGCAGGGGGGAGGCCCATGGGCTGTCGGACCTCCGTACGATCCCCAATTCCTCCATCCTCTTGAACTCCTCCTTCGCCAGGCGGAGCTTTTCCGGGGGGCAGCCTTTGTGTGCGGGTGTGGAGGGGTGGTCCCTGGGTTGGAATGTGGTGCTGTACCCCGTGTCTGGGCATGGCTGCCGTGAACTGTGGTGCCAGAATCGATGGAAAGTCCACCAGGATTCTGGTGAATTCGTTGTCCAACAGCGTGATGGAGTCCAGGTGTGGGGCTAGCAACTTGGCTTCACCCAGGGAGAATGTCTGGGAAGTCTCGGCATGTACCAGTCTTTTCCCTTGCAAGTCGACCAACAGGCTGTGAGCTCGCAAGAAGTCTGCCCCCAGGAGTGGTTGGGCCATGGCGGCCAGTGTGAAGTCCCACGTGAACCGGCTGGCGCCGAACTGCAGCTGCACTGTGCAGGTGCCGTAGGTCCTTATCGTGCTGCCGTTTGCAGCCCTCAGGGTGGGTCCTGGCTTCCTGTTGCGGGTGTCGTACCCCGTCGGGGGCAAGACGCTGATCTCTGCTCCGGTGTTGACCAAGAAGCGGCGTTTGGCTGAACCACACGCGTGGTCACAGCGTCCAGAAAGTCGGCAGTTTTGGCAAAACTGCGTGAACAGATGAAGAGTCGGTCATCTTTGGTCCAAATCCTGTTTGGACCGTCGGGGTCACCAATGTAGTGATGTGCTACACACAACGCTGAAATAACGACACGCAGTCGGTAAGTCGTTTCGAAACTAGTTTATTCAAACTTCGCGGTGCTGGCATTTAAATCCCTAGCGCCCGCCCTCTCCAGGCGGAAATGACATCAGAGGTGCATTACCAAAGTCTCCCCCCGCGCGCTGGCTATTTGTGAGCCGGTTCGCCTGCGCAGAAAGTGGGTTGCCACAGTACTTTCTTAAAAAACTTAGAAGTTCCTTGTTGTATTATTTCAACTTATTTATATAGCTTCCCAGCTGTATCCAATTTGATGTAATGTAGAACTCTTTCAGATTAGAAATGTTTGCATGATACAATGAATTGCTTTTAAAATTTAATTTGCCATCAGTCTTTCGAAAGGTATTTTTGTTAGTAAAAATAGAAGAGAATTCACAGGAAATAATTGATGTTCAAAAAGTTATTTAAAGTTTAAGACAAAGATCAAATTCTGTTTGAATACCGTATTTATTGTGAGGCCAAAAATGTTTTTAAAAAGCTGTTACTGCTGGAAATCTGAAGGTCAGTGACTGACTTTATCGAGATTCAGGCTTTTACCTACAAATAATGTGCTTTCACTCAGAATTTTCAATAAAGTTTGAGGAGCAGTGAGCTATTTAATTATAAAGTTGATCTCTTGCGCACCACTGTGTTTGAATACATTTGACATTTAGGCTGTCTAGGGAACCGTTTTGTCACTCTCTGTCGGATACAAAGAAAGAACGCACTTCTGCTTTGACTAATATGAACGAATGCTATTTTGACATGGTTGACTAAAACCTTTAGAATAATGGAACTCTGCCATCAAATATTATTACTCAGTCAGCTTTAGTCAAATGAGTAAACAGCATTGAATTAATGAAGTCTTGTTTGCATTACAGAATCTTCTTTTGCTCAATATTAGAGACTTGTCTTTTACAAATACTAAAGCTCTCTTCCTTCACTGCCAAATTAGAGTAAACTTTAAAGTACCCAAGGTCAAGAAATGAGTTACATGGGCAGCTTATTCAATATTCAGTGCACATTATGTTCCAAGAGGCAGCAAAACGTATCAGTTCTGATGGGATTGCTGTCTTTACTAAATGGAGAGTATGAAAAATCGGAGAGCAGGAGCTACAATGAAGGCTGGAGTTGGGGGAGAAATTCACTTGAGAAAAATAGCATAACGCTTTGATAGATTTTGATTAAATGGTCAATGGAAAAAGCTGATCAATGAGGGACCCTTGCTATTTATATAATATGTTGGAAATTTTCAGCAATAACGCTAAACGTACGGGTACAAAAGAATTGACAGACTCGTAACTAATGGATGTGAGACCATCTTCACAGTGACTGGGATCAAATGCAGAGACAGATTTCAGTGCGGATATTTTCTGTATAAATGTCACCTAGAGTAATGGAAAGAATACTTGCTCTCTTTAAAGCACTATTAATTACCAAAGTTAAACTAGATGAGCTGCGTTGATTTCATAGCTGTGGTTTCCTGGTGAGGAGGTCAAGGATCCAGTTGCAGAGGGAGGTAAAGAAGCCCAGGATTTGGAGCTTGTTGATTAGTACTGAGGGTATAATGCTGTGGAATGCTGAACTGTAATCAATAAACAGCAGTCTGATGCAGGTACTATAATTGTCTAGGTGATCTAAGGCCGAGTGGAGATCCAGTGAGATTGCATCCATTGTAGACCTATTGTTGTTGTTGCTAACCACGCCTTGTGGTGCATCAGACAGCAACCTTGCTGTTTCTTAAGCATTTTGTCAGTTTTTTTAAAAATCAGACAGAGTCGCTAGCTCAACAGTCAACCCAGCATAAATAGAAAGCGTACTAAGAGCCGGCCAGATTCGAACCCAGAACCACGCGCCTCGAAGTCCAGTGTGGATGCCACTACGCCTCCAGCCAGCATATAAATTTCATGTGGCAATTGGCAGATTACTGAGGCAGGAGTTTTATCCAGCCATGACTAAACTCACAAAACACTTTATAAATGTAGATGTGAGTGCAACTGGCCGATAGTCGTTGAGGCAGGTCACGCTGCTCTTCTTGGACACTGTTATGATTGTTGCCTTTTTGAAGCAAGTGAGAACCTCTAACTGTAGCACTCAGAGATTAAAGACATCCTTGATAACTCTCACACACTGGCCGGCACAGAAGTTCAGTGCCCTACCAGGTATACCATCAGGACCTGGCGCTTTGTGAGGGTTCATCCTGTTGAAAGATGTTCTGATGTTTGCCTGCGAGACAGAGATCACAGGGTTACCAAATGTTGCAGAGATTCACACAGGTGTAACTTTATTCTCCATTTCAAAGTGTGCATAAAAGTCGTTGAGCTTATCTGGGAGTGAAGTATCACAACCGTTCATGCTGTCAGATTTTGCTTTGTAGGAACCAATGGTCTGCAAACTCTGCCAGAGATAACTTGCATCCAATTCCATCTCTAATTTCAATTGAGATTGTTTTTCACTCTTAAAATAGTTTTCTGCAGGGCGTAATCGGATTTCTTTTATAGTTCGGGATCACTGGTCTTGAATGCCACAGATCCAGCCCTCAGCAGACTATGACTCTCCTGGTTCATCCACAGCTTTTGGTTTTTTGGTTTGGGTAACGCGTTATGTCTTTGAAGACACACACTCATTCACATGGGTCTTGATGAAGTCAGTGACAACTGTGGCGCATTCATTCATATCTGAAGATGAAACCCTGAATATTGTCCAGTCTGCTGACTCTAAGCAGCCCTGTAAACACTCCTCTGCCTCTCTTGACCATATCTTCTTCACCCTCACCACTAGTGCTGTGGTCTTTGGCCTCTGCCTGTATGCTGAGAGCAGGTGTACAGCCTGGTGATTGGACATTTCAAAGTGCAGGCGTTCGATGTCATAGAAAGTGTTCTTGACGGTGGTGTAACAGTGATCAAGTGTGTTGGCTTCTCTGGTTCCACAGATGATATGCTGATGGTAGTTGATCAGAGACTTATTTAAGCTGGGCTGGTTGCAATCTCTCCACTCTCACCTTAAACCTATGCCCCCTAACCCTGGAAAAAAAAAGGCTCTATCTATGCCCTTCATGATTTATACACCTTTATAAAATCACCCCTTATTCTTGTAAGCTCCAAGGAATTAAGTCCCAAACTGCTCTACCTCTCTTCATAACTCAATTCATTGCAACATTCTTGTCGATGTCCTCTATACTCTTTCAAGGTTAATGACATCTTTCCTATAGTAGAGCGATCAGAACTGAACACAATATTTCAAATGCCACCTCACTAACATCTTGTGCAAAAGCAACAATGAATTCCAGGATAAGCATGCTTATTTTCAAAATTTCCTCAAGTACTCACCTGTACTGCTAGATATATTGACATCAATGCTGATGTCAGGCACAACTTTGCTATTTAGCGAAGCTACACAAGTGTATGTCCCAAAATCGGTGAACCTCAAGTCAATAATGTCCAGACTAGTTGTGCCTGGTGAGACATCAGGATCCGTTGTGGAAATAACCATCCTTTCCGAGCTCCGAAGTGGACGTCCATTCTTGAACCACGAGAATGTCAACTCATCTGGGGGAATGGCCTCCACCTGACAGGAAATTTTAACCTCACGGCCAATCTGAATGTTATCATCATCGTGGTAAGGATCTGGGGTAATCCAGAAACGGCCCTTTTTCAAAGCTAGGATAAAGAACAAAGTTGATGTTCAATTTTTTTAAATGTATAAAACAAAGAATAAACAAATTGAATTTATTCCTCTGATGAGTACACTTTAATTTTTTAATGTGTGTGCATGACCTACAAATGTGTATTAAGGAAACAATTAGGCCACTTAGACCCATAGAAAGCTCCACCATGTAGTAAGAACATGACTTATCTGACTGCAACCTTAACTCTGCTTTTCTGTCTGTACAGAAAAATCTTACTCCTATTTGCTTATTACTCCTGGAACTATCACCTCTTTATGATTTTTTTGAGAGAGAACATTTTGCCTCATCCCTATCATAAATGGGCTATTCCTTATTTTCGTACAGCAACCCTCGGTTCTAGTTCATCTCAAAATAGGAAACATCCTTTCCACCAACTTCCCTCTGAAACTTTAAAGCATTGATCAAATTCCCTGCCACTCTTACACACTCTAGGGGATATAAGCCTAGTCTATCAAACCTTGCCTCATAAAACAACTTGTTCATTTCGTGTATCAGTTTAATAAACCTTCTCTGCATCAATTCCCTGCTTAAATAAGGAGACCAACAGTTGAGAGAGAACTCTATATGTGGTCTTAGTACCTCATATACCTGAAGCAGTACATTGCTTCTTTTCTGTTTTATTCCCCCAGCAATAAACTATGACATTGTTATTTTTTCTAATCATTTACAGCTCCTCTATACTAGCCTTTTGTGAATCATGCACTGGGACACCCAGATGCCTCTGCACTGTACACCTTCACAGTTCCTCACCATTTAGATAAAGTGCTCCTTTTTCATCTGTACTGCTAAGATGAACAATTTTATTTTTCTACATTTTACTCCACTTTGCCTACTCAGTTAACCCACCTACTGTATGTCCTTTAATGCACTGCTTATGTTCTGTTCACAGCTAACTTTCCTTCCTGTCTTTATGTCCACAGCAAATTTTCATTTATGCCATTTCTCTGCTTATTATAATCCAGGTCAATATGTTTTCTCCTACACAATGAGCTTTTGGTTTATTTGATAATCTTTGCTGCAGCATTTTATTAATCCTGTAAATCTTAGACCATACATTGGATATGCTTAGTCCATAACATATATCACCTCTTCAAAGAACCACATGTATTAATGTTCAACATAAGTCACCAGGTCACCACGAGACATCAGATGGATGTGCATTCTTAGTATCTTAGGAACCATCAGCATTTAATTTATTAAATGTAGCAACAATTTAATGTCTAATCCTCTCGGATTCAACTGCCAATGATCAGGAATATCTGTAGTGAAAATTTTAACGTAATCAGATAAGACATGGAACAAGAACATAATGTTGATCCTTGCTGTCTAGCCTCATCCAGGAAAAATGGCAACTGAGGCAATCACATCGATCTCTTTTGAAGAAGAACCTTAGCATTAGCACGAACTGCAGAATGGCCACCATAATAAACGGGTTATATTTACTGACAGAATAATCACACAGACTATTCACTTTAAGAGCAGTGCACTGTGAACCACATTAGAAATTGCAACATAAAAACAGTAAAAACAAACAGCAGAAATTTCACCAAACCCCTTTTAAGGCACTGAAGTACAAGTTATTCCTTTGAAATATGTAAAAAAAAAAGATTGCAGATGCTGGAAATAGGAAATAAAAACAAAATGTTGGAAACTCTCAGCAGGGCTGGCAGCAAATGTGAAAAGAGAGTTTCATCTCAAATATTACCAATGTTTATCTTTCAACAGATGCAAACACTAATGCTCAGGAATGAAAATGTCTACAAAATGTGGTGGATACAGCCAACCATCGCAGCAAAGCCAGCTTTACATTAGGCTTTCCATCACAGCAAAGCCCTCCCCGCTACTGAGCACATTTACAAGGAAGCAGAATCCATCATCCAGGCCATGCTCACTTCTCACTGCCACCATTGAGCAGGAGGTACACGAGCCTAAGGTCCCACACCACCAGGTTCAGAAACAGTTCTTACCCTATAAACATCGGGCTACTGAACCAGCTTGGATAATTTCACTCACCTCAACACTGTGAACTGACTCCACAACCTATAGTCTTAACTTCATCATCTCTGGAATTCATGTTCTCAGTATTATTTATTTACTTTCTAAATATTTACACTACTTGTCCTCTTTTGCACATTGGTTATTTGTCAGGTTTTGATTTATGTACCGTTTTTAATTTATCTATGGATTTTTGTTCTACTGTGAATGCCTGCAAGAAAATGAATCTCAAGATACTATATGGTAACATATATGAACCTTAAAATATGTACTTTCAAAGCTGATGAAGGGTCTTGGCACAAAATGTTGACTGTTTATTCATTTTTATAGATGCTCCCTAACCTGCTGAGTTCCTCCAGCAGTTTGTATGTGTTGCTCCGGATTCCCCGCATCGGCAGTATCTCTTGTGTATAATATGCATATACTTCCTTAGAAGTTTGCAAAAATTTGGCATGTCATCTAAAACTCTGACAGACTTCTGTAGATGTGTCGTGGAGAGGGACAGTTAATTGACTAGCCGCATCAGGGCCTGGCATGGAACCCTTGAATGGAAAGACCCACAAAAAGAAATGGGTACAGCTCAATCCATCATGGGTCAAGTCCTTGTGACCATTGAACACACCTACATGGAGTGCTGTTGCAGGAAAGCAGCATCCATCATCAAGGTCCCCCTCCATCCAAGTCATGTCTTCTTCTTGCTGCTGCCAACACAAAGGAGGTACAGGAGCCTCAGGGCCCACATCAGGTTCAGGAATCCCTCATCCATTAGGCTTTTGAACCAGAGGGGATAACTTCACTCATTCCAACATTGAACTGTTCCCACAACCAGGGGAACAACTTTGAGTCCACTTACCCCTTGCTTAATGGTATTGGTCCATGGCACTTTCGAGATCTCTTCATCTCAGGTTCCTAATATTTATTGCTTGCTTGCTTGTTTGTTTGTTTATTTATTTGCTTGTTTATTTACTTACTTACTTACTTCAGGCAGTTGGGTCTTGTTAACCAGGGTTGGCAGCTCACCTAGGAGAATGAGAACTCTGACCTGAAGCTTCCACTGCCTTACAGCTGTACCCACTCACCTGAGGAAATACCCAGAGCTGGAGTCCCTAAGGCAGCCCAACGGTGAACAGCAACTCCTGCGATGCTGCTGGTACCAAACTGTGTCAGTCACTGCTGTTCCTCGACTGCGTGGAGCGGAGGAACCTGCTGCATTGGCACAGCTTGTCCTCCATATTGTACTGCCCTGGCTTCCGCAGACAGTCAGGACACAACAACCATGGTTAATGGAGGGCCTATTACTATATATTTATTTCTCTGTTTGCTTGTTTACTTATTTATGTTTTATTTTTCTCTTTGTATTTACTGTGAATCGCAGAATCACAGGAAATGAATCTCAGGGTTGCATATGGTAACATATATGTACTTGGATAATAAATTTACTTTGACTTTGAAATGCTGCCTGACCAGTAGGTGTGTTTCCAACATTTTCTGTTTTCCATTAGCATAATATTGTAATTTTGTTTTTGAACATTCTTCAGCACAGGCCTCCTGCTATCCGAATGAGTCAATGATATCTGATTAATAACACAATACACATCCTTCCCTAAACTCAATGTTTCCTCATATTCTTGAAACATTCCAGCACACTAGCAGTGGACACTCTGATACAAAGAGACCGGCATCATTAGAAACAAGTAAACATTGAATCAATCCCATCATCAAAGCACATGAAATCTATCCCTCAGTATCCTCTCCAATAGCTTTCCAACCACACAGAAAGCTACCAGGCAAGTTGGGCTTACAGGAGTGAGATAGATCAGACGGCTGAGTGGTGTTGTATAAACATTCTTGCACTTAGCATCAGCAAGAAAAAAGTAATTGTTTATGGACTTCAGGAAGGGCAAATCAGGAGAACATACACCAATCTTCATAGTAGGGAGGGGTGTGGGGGTCAGCAGTGGAAGGGCTGAGAAGCAAGTTTGTACCGTCAACATATTGGAGGTTCTATTGTGGACCCAACACATTGATGCAATCACAAAGAAGGCACCCCAGGGACTCTACTTTGTTTGTTGTTTGAGGAGAATTAGAACGTCACCAAAGAATCTCAAAATATTTCTACAAATGTACAGTTGATAGTGTTTTGACTGGTTGCATCACCGCCTGGTATGGAGGCTCCAACCATGCAGGATGAAAGAGGCTGCTGAGGGTTATGGAGAGTTGTAGACTCAGCCAGCTCCTTCACAGGCACAACCCCCCCCCACCCACCACCATCATCAAGGACATCTTCAAAAGACTGTACCTCGAGAAGGCAGTGTCCATCAGTAAGGACCACCACATCTAGGACGTGCCCTCTTCTTGTTACAGCTACAGATGCTTGAAGAACCATCCACCCTCAGTGCAATGTCTTCTCCTTCACCATCAGGTTTCTGAATGGGCTATAAACCCATGAACACCATCTACTATTCTTCTATTGTACTATTAATTTATTTTTATAACATAATTGTTATGTATTACACTGTACTCCTGCTGCAAAATAACAAATTTCATGACACATGTCAGTGATTATAGATTTGATTCTGATTCCTATTCAGACTCTGACCACCAACGTGAGGTTTGGATCGTAGTATATAGAATACAGCACTGTTCTGTGTACAACATATGGCCAGGTCCCTTGGCCCATGCCAAATTATGCCAAACCAATTAGCAATCAATCGGCCAACTCAACTAATCCCTACACGTACAACAAGCTGAAGGAACTCAGCAGGTGGGGCAGCATCCGTGGAAACGAGCAGTCAACGTTTCGGGCCGAGACCCTTCGTCAGGAATGAAGAGGGAGGGGGCAAGGGCCCTATATAGAAGGTGGGGGGAGGGTGGGAAGGAGAAGGCTGGTAGGTGCCAGGTGAAAAACCAGTAAGAGGAAAGATCAACAGGTGGGGGAGGGGAAGCAGGGAGGGGATAGGTAGGAAAGGTGAAGAAGAAATGTAAGGGGAAAGCACTATGTGTAGTAGAAGGCAGAACCATGAGACAAGTGATAGGCAGCTGGAGGAAGAGGCAGAGCGAAACTGGGATGGGGGAAGGGAGAGGGAGGGAATAACCAGAAGCCGCCTCCCTCTTCAGTCCTGACGAAGGGTCTCGGCCCAAAACATTGACTGCTCATTTCCACAGATGCTGTCCGACCTGCTGAGTTCCTCCAGCTTGTTGTACATGTTGCTTTGACTACAACATCTGAAGTGCATTTTGTGTAAACTAATCCCTTCTGCCTATGCAATGTCAGCACCTTTCCATTTCCCTCACATTCATGTGCCTATCTGATATCTCTTAAAATTCTCTGATATACTTTCCGGCCTCCACCAGCATCCCAGGCAGTGCAGGGTTAGACACTTTAACTCTGGAAAAAGGTTCCTGTTTCTCTATCTATCTTTTCCTCAAAAAATCTTATAAAGTTCTATCAGGTCTCTCCGCAGCTCCAGAGAAAACAGCCCAAGTTGTACGAATACAAGAGTATTGAGGTTATGCTGCAGCTGTATAAAACTCTACTCAGGCCACAAGTGGGAGTGTTGAGCACAGTTCTGGTCACTCTCATTACAGGAAGACTGTGGAGGGGATGAGTACTGAAGACGTTTGGCAGGATGTTGCCTGGATTAGAGGGTACAAGTTACAAGGAAGATTGGAGAAACTTGGCTTGTTCTCTCTGGAGCATCAGAGGCTAATGGGAGACCTAATGGTCATTTTTATAGTTATGAGAGGCATAGTTAGTGCCAAAATCTTTTCCCCAGAGTGGAAGTTTCGAACACCAGAGGGCATCCTTTTAAAAATACAGAGGGGTGGTTAAAGGTGATGTGGTGGGGGGGGGGGGGGCAGTTGTTCTATTTTTACACAGAGTGGCAGGCACCTGCAATAGATTACAAGAAGTAGTAATGGATACAGACAGTTTGGTGGAGTTTAAGAGATTTTTAGATACACACATGAAGATGAAGAAGGATGGATACACATGAAACAAAGGAGGAGAACAAGTATAAATTAGTATCAAGACTGGCCCAACACTGCGGGACAAAATGGTTTATCCAGTGCTACAATGCTCAATGTTCCATGCTCTGTAACCAATGTAAATGCATGGCATCCGCAGACAGAGTGAATACAATGACTGGCAAAAAACTCTCATTAATGAAATAAATGGATAGGGAGGCAGAGAGCTAGAGGGGTACAGATAAGATATTCTATTGTGGGTGAGGGGGAGGGGTGCAGAGAGGGGGGCATTAGTGTAGTGCAATCACTCTAGTCAAGTAAGATGTTGTCCTAAGTGATTGTCCATTGGTGCGTCCACAGGTGAGTTTAGAGGCCAATCAGAGAACCACATCTTCTGGTGCAGTGAGGACACAAGTAAGTGGTGGCCATGTTTAGTGTTGAGTCATCTGGTGTTCATTCTTCCCTTTCATATCTGCCGCTTACTGTCTGTGTAACTCCCTCATGAACAGATTTCCTCCAGATGCATCTATGCCTTCCCAGTTTTTAGGTGTAAGGTTGAATCCCTACAGGTGGATTTTGATGGTATTCTTGAAGCGTTTCCTTTGCCCACCAGGGGCTCAGTGACTTTCCTTCAACTAGGAGTAAAAGATCTGTTTGGGGAGATGTTAGATAGGCATCCGATGATATGACCTATCCGTCAGAGTTGGTGTTGCTTTATCATGATGGAAATACTGTTTGTGTTGGTCATCTCCAGTACCCTGGTGTTAGCTCATCTGTCATTCCAACTGATCCTCAAAATCTTTCAACAAGTCTCTTTAATGCTGTTCTTCCAGGGCTTTCAGTATCTACTGTAGGTGGTCCATGATTCAGATCTAAACAATAACATAGGAAGGACAACTGCTCTACAGACCAAAAGCTGTGCTTGGATTGGTAGACCGTGGTCTTGAAAGACTCTTTTTCTTAATCTTACATAGACTCCAGCAGCACTACTCATGTGGTGGTTGATCTCTGCTTTTGAGGAGAGGACGCTGCTAAGGAAGGGAAAGTGGTCTACATTTTCAAGGGGGATATTGTACTTTTATGATAAATGGCTGATTGGGTATTGGCTGATTTAGAACCTGTGTGTAACCCAGGTTAATCAAGCCCAAAGTTGTTATATTAGAAAGTTCTACCTGTGGAGGGATGAAAAAAAGGTTTATCAATTTTTTTAAAAAAGAGAATTTGAAAAAAAAAGGCTACGTGAGGGCAGAGCATGGTTGACACCAAGGGATTTGTCAAGTTTTGGTACTAGTTTGTGAACTGACTAACTGTGGATGATAAACTATTTCATTCCAATGGACCAAGAAACAAGATGGCAAGCCACCCAAGATGAAGAACCAAAGCGGGAACAAAGTGAGTAATGAAGCAGAGGATTATTATGGTTGGATGTGCAAGTTTATTTTCATTCGAAAAATCCGAATTTGATTTTCTGCAAGAACTGATTACTTTTGCAAAGACTTTGATAAGTTACTGAATGAAATTTACTTTGTTTAAGAGTTGTGATGTTGGAGAATTGTCGTGGAAGGAGTTAAACTGTGTATGCATAATTTTTGAATTTGAATTTAAACTTGTAGATATACTGCCTGGCACTGAAACTGAAGTTAACTATAATACTTGAGAATAGGAGTTATATTTGGTTTTCTAACTAACTAGGGATAAGTGAACAGAAAGTTCAGTCAGTAAATTTTTAAATAGGGAATAACACTAGTTCTAATTAGTTAGAGAAATTGGAGTAACAAAGGTTATTATAATGAATATCACTGATTCTAACTAAACAGGAATTTGACTTTTGTTGATATCAAAGATTTGGAACCTAAACAGGACATTTGAATTTTGAATTATTCTTATTCGTGTAAGTATTCTGTATATATTGTTCTTTTCTTATATACAAAACTTATTTCCAGAAGTGTATGGTTTCTATTCACTGCCTCCTTCTGATACCTAGAACCTTCTGATGGCCTGTTCGCACCTAGTGTAATTTGATTTTCTGAAAAGAGTGCGACAACTAGTCACACACAATAAGACTGGTTCTACATAGGTGTTACATGTGTCTTTTATATAATCAGAACAAAACCCAGGATCTATATGCCTTGACAAAGGCATTCAGGATACATTGGAGGTCTTCTGAATACTGAAACTCAGTGACAGTGGTGGTGCTGGCCTTGTTGTTGGCCTTTAACTGTTTGAGTTTGAAATGCCTGTTGTCCATTCTATACATGATTGGGATCCCTGTGGCAAGTCTTCACCAATGTGCAAATCTGCCTCAAAAGCTGCTGGTAAACCTTTATCAATGTGCAATTGAGAGCATACAGACCTACTGCATGACAGTATTCTACCTTAGCAGCAACAACATTGACCAAAGTGCACTTCAGCGAGTGATCAGAACATCACTGGGACACAGCTACCAGATATGGAAACCAGCTGCAACACATGATGTACGTATATGGTATATGGTGGGCTCACAAAATCATGATAAACTCATCCCACCCCAGTAATCACCTTCTGAATCTCCTACCATCCAGCTGGAGATACAGAAAAATCTCTGCACGGACATCCAGGCTGAAGAAGCAACTTTTTCCCAGGGTTGTTGTGCAACTGAACAATGCCTTTTTCCAAATAAAAAGTTGTTTGCTTGTTTTAAAAAAATTAGTTGCAAGTTAGATGTCATTCTAAATAATTCAGACGTTATGTTAAACATAGTCATTGTGCTTTTAGTAACTGAATTTCCAGTAAGCTGTTCTGCACTGTATGGAGTAGATCTGCAGTCTCGTTGTCCTCACAATGACAATAAAGCTGGAACTAATGAACTATGAGGTGAACGATGGCGGCAGTAAAGATGCCACATAGGGTGGACGCAATGATACACTCCTGTCTTAACAGAGAAGGGTTCTTGTTCAGAGTCGCTGTTGCTGAGTACTGTGGCTGACGTGCCATCATGCAGTGGCCTCAGTATTTATGAGTACATAGTTGTCAGGACAGCCATGTCTTGACAGTATATGCCAGAGAACAAGGTACTCTGCTGTATCAAAAGCCCTCATCAAATCTATGAAAGCCAAGTACAAGGGTTGCCTTTGTTCACGGCAATTTTCCTGTAATTGGCGTGCTGTGAAGATCATCTCTGCAGTACCTCTAAATGGACAGAAACCACACTGTGATTCAGGGAGTACTTCTTCAAACAGCAGAATTCGTCGATTCACAACGATACAGGCAAGCACTTTGCCTATTGTTGACAGCTGATAGATGCCTCTGTAATTGCCACAATCTGCCTTGCCTTCTTTCTTGAACATGGTCCCTATTAGAACATCCCTCAGCTCTGAGGGCAGTCATTGCTTTTCCAAGACCTTCAGGAGCAAGACGTGTATGTGGTGCAGGAGTGGTGGTCCACCTTCCTTGAGGATCTCTGGTGGGACCCTGTCAGGACCAATAGCTTTGTTGCTTTTCAGGCTCCCAATGGCATCATGGACCTCACTCAAACAGGAGATTCTCCCACGTCTTCTCTCACAGGTCTCTGAAGGATTAGGTGAGTAACCTGTGCTTCAAAGTAACTGATTCTGAACATGGTAAAAGTTTCAGCAACAGAAGTTGATTTGAGCAGGAGGCAGCTGTGGAAGATACGGCCAAGAGAAGCACATGGACGAAGAAATAGGAAGTGAGGATTTGTTGGTGGTGGTTGCCCAGGAAGAGGTGTAATGTGGTAAAATGCATTCCACTGGAAGAAAGAACACCAGAAAATAAAAATTCAAGTGAGACCAGTCTTTGTGAGGTGAGCAGCTGAGGAGAGGTATTGTACTGAGTTACATTCAATAAGTGTGTTTTAATAGGTGAATCAAATTCAGATTCTGCAGCCACCTCAAGTACCCTCCCAATTCAGATCATGGCTCACCGTCTGACAATTACTGGAAAGTCTATAAATTCCTGAAAGTAGATCCACAAATTTACAATCACTATTAGAAACATAGAAAACCTACAGCACAATACAAGCCCTTCATCCCAAAAAGTTGTGCCGAACATGTCCCTACCTTAGAAATTACTAGGCTTACCTATAGCCCTCTATTTTATTAAGTTCCATGTACCTATCTAAAAGTATCTTAAAAGACCCTATTGTATCCGCCTCCACCACCATTGCCAGCAACCCATTCCAAGCATTCACCACTTTCTGAGTAAAAAACTTACCCCTGACATCTCCTCTGTATCTACTCCCCAGCACCTTAAACCTGTGTCCTCTTGTGGCAACCATTTCATCCCTGGGAAAAAGTCTCTGACTATCCACACAATCAATGCCTCTCATGATCTTATACTCCTCTATCAGGTCACCTCTCATCCTCCTTCGCTCCAAGGAGAAAAGGTCGAGTTCACTCAACCTATTCTCATAAGGCATGCTCTCCAATCCAGGCAACATCCTTGTAAATCTCCTCTGCACCCTTTCTATGGCTTCCACATCCTTCCTGTAGGGAGGCGACCAGAACTGAGCACAGTACTCCAAGTGGGGTCGGCCCAGGGTCCTATATAGTTGCAACATTACCTCTCAGCTCCTAAATTCAATTCCATGATTGATGAAGGCCAATACATCATACGCCTTCTTAACCACAGAGTCAACCTGCGCAGCTGCTTTGAGCGTCCTATGGACTCCGACCCCAATATCTCTCTGATCCTCCACACTGCCAAGAGTCTTACCATTAATACTATATTCTGCCATCATATTTGATCTACCAAAATGAATCACTTCACACTTATCTGGGTTGAACTCCATTTGCCACTTCTCAGCCTAGTTTTGCATCCTATCAATGTCCCTCTGTAACCTCTGACAGCCCTCCACACTACCCACAACACCTCCAACCTTGGTGTCATCAGCAAACTTACTAACCCATCCCTCCACTTCCTCATCCAGGACATTTATAAAAATCACGAAGAGTAAGGGTCCCAGAACAGATCCCTGTGGCACCCCACTGGTGTTTAGTCACATACTCAAAAAATTCATTAAGGCACGACCTGCCCTTGACAAATCCATGCTGACTATTCCTAATCATATTATACTTCTCCAAATGTTCATAAATCCTGCCTCTCAGGTTCTTCTCCATCAACTTACCAACCACTGAAGTAAGACTCACTGATCTATAATTTCCTGGGCAATCTCTACTCCCTTTCTTGAATAAAGGAACAACAATTGCAACCATTCAATCATCTGGAAACTCCCCCATCCCCATTGATGATACAAAGATCATCGCCAGAGGCTCAGCAATCTCCTCCCTCGCCTCCCACAGTAGCCTGGGGGATATCTCATCTGGTCCCGGCAACTTACCCAACTTGATGATTTCCAAAAGCTCTAGCACATCCTCTTTCTTAATTTCTACATGCTCAAGCTTTTCAGTCTGTTGAAAGTCATCTCCACAATCACCAAGATCCTTTACCATAGTGAATACTAAAGTACAGCATTCATTAAGAACCTCTGCTATTTCCTCCGGTTCCATACACACTTTCCCACTGTCACACTTGATAGGTCCTATCCTTTCACATCTTATCTTCTTGCTCTTCACATACTTGTAGAATACCTTGGGGTTTTCCTTAATTCTGCCTGCCAAGGCCTTCTCATGGCCCCTTCTGGCTCTCCTAATTTCCTTCTTAAGCTCCTTCCTGTTAGCCTTATAATCTTCTAGATCTCTAACATTACCTAGCTCTCTGAACCTTTTGTAAGCTTTTCTTTACTTCTTGACTAGATTTATTACAGCTTTTGTACACCACAGTTCATGTACCCTTCCATAACTTCCCTGTCTCATTGGAATGTATCTATGCAGAACCCCACACAAATATCCCCGAACATTTGCCATATTTCTTCCGTACTTTTCCCTGAGAACATTTATTTCCAATTTAAGCCTCCAATTTTCTGCCTGATAGCCTTATAATTCCCCTTACTCCAATTAAACACTTTTCTAACTGGTCTGATCCTATCTCTCTCCAATGCTATTGTAAAGGAGACAGAATTATGATCAATATCTTCAAAATGCTCTCCCATTAAGAGATCTGACACTTGACCAGGTTCATTTCCCAATACCAAATCAAGTGCAGCATCTCCTCTTGTAGGCTTATCTACATATTGTGTCAAGAAACCTTCCTGAACACACCTAACAAACACTAACCCATCTAAACCCCTTGCTCTAGGGAGATGCCAATTGATATTTGGGAAATTAAAATCTCCCACCACAACAACTCTTATTATTACACCTTTCCAGGATCTGTTTCCCTATCTGCTCCTCAATATCCCTGTCACTATTGGGCAGCCTATAAAAAAACACCCAGTAAAGTTATTGACCCCTTCCTATTCCTAACCTCCACCCACAGAGACTCCGTAGACAATCCCTTGATGGTGTCCACCTTTTCTGCAGCCATGACACTATCTCTGATCAACAGTGCCATGCCCCCACCTCTTTTGCGTCCCTCCCTGTCCTTTCTGAAACATCTAAAACCCGACACTTGCAGTAACCATTCCTGTCCCTGAGCCATCCAAGTCTCTGTAATGGCCACCACATCATATCTCCAAGTACTGATCCACGCTCTAAGCTCATCCACTTTGTTCACAACACTCTTTGTGTTAAAATAGACACATCTCAAACCTTCAACTTTCAATTAGTATTGAAAGGTTGCCTGGATGTTACTGTCTATTCACTGATCAGCTGATCTGGAGAGTGACAGTTTCTACCATCAGGTGAATCTTATAAAAAATAGCCTAATTCATTTTGAGTGCTTATCTGACTGATCCCACCATATCCTTTAAGGTTAGTTTCAATTAAACCCTACATCCCTCTGTGCAATAATTCAAATAATTACAATTATAAATTTAAAAATTTCTAGCATACACTGACCTGTATACTTGACTCATGCAAACAGAAAAAGCCTATTACTGTTTTATGCTAATTCACATATTTAAGTATGAGTTCAAATTTCTAACATTAACAATTCACAGTGCCGATTATTAGATTGTTAGACTAGATTCCTGACTGACTCATTGATTCTTTAACAAGTGTGACCCAACATTTAAAGATCTGTCTACCACTGATACTGCCCTCATCTGCATCTCCTCCACTTCCTGAACATCCATGCTTCCCTCATCATCCCGCCGTCTTAACAGTGATAGTTCCTCTTGTCCTTGCCTATCCTTCGTATTCAACACATCATTCTCTGCAATTTCTGCCATTTCCAAAGGGATCATAGCACTAAACATACCTTTACCTCTCCCCACCCCCACCAATCTCGCCACTTTCTACAGAAATTGCTCCTTCCATGATTCCCTCCGTCATTCGTCCAGCCTGGCACTTATCTCTGCAAGCTGCCAAAGTACTACACCTGCCCATTCACCTCCTCCATCATCTTCATTCCGCGCCTCAAACAGTCCTTCCAGTGAATCTGCTGGAGTTCTCTATTGTGTCCAGTGCAGCCGATGCAGCCTTCTCTACATAAACTAGGGGACCTCCACTCCATCCGCCAAAAGCAAATTCCCAACGGCCAAACATTTCATTTGTGATTCCCATTCCCAAAAAGTTAGTCCATGGCCTCCTTTTGTGCCATGATGAGGCCACCGTCAGGGTGGAGAAGCAACATCTTATATTCCGTCCCGATAACCATTGTATGTTTATTCATTTCCATAGACGCTGCCTGACCTGCTGAGTTCCTGCAGCATTTTGAGAGTGTTGCTCTGTCTTTGTTTTCTTCATTCCCTTGCCTGATTGATAGTGGACCATTCTGAGATTAAAAGAAAGCACAGATGGTTTGTAAAAGGACAATCTGTTGGAGGAACTCAGTGGGTTAAAGCCGCACCTGCAGGGGTGGGGTAAGAGTAAAAGAATCAACTTTTGACCCAGTATTAAGACCCTGAACAGGACAGAACATCATGAAGGAAGAGTGCTGGTAACAAAGAGGAGGGATGGTTAGTGAGATAGGGGTCAGAAGGCAAAATAGTCAAGCAGCATGAGAGTAGCAGAAACCACAGGGAGAGGAGCCATGAGAGAGGGCATCACAGAGTTTCTGTCAAAGAGAGGAGGAAAGCTTCCTTCAAGTCAACACTTGTAAATGGAACTGCTTGAAACATTCAGATCAAAATTAAACTACTCTGTACAAATTTCCATCTATGTCCTTTCAGTAAATACTACGTAAAAGACATGGAGTTGAAACACATCATGCTACTTAAAAGCTAACTTATCTAGCTATTACCGTACTCAAAGGATTGGCTAAAATGATATGCTTCCAGTCGGAAGTTACTGATTACAGCAGAAAATTCTCAATCCAAACAGAACAGCCCATTGAGGCAAGGGAATCATTTATCTTTTATCAGTTCCTGGATCAAGTTTGGGTTTACTAGATAACTAAAACAAGCTAGCACTTTAGACACGTGGGTGACATAATAGGTGTCAGGGTGGAGGTACATCTCTACTAAGGTGCTCCTTCCCTCCGCTAGCCTACGTCACCCTTGGGCAAGGTGTAGCACCTGCTTAGTCCCTCCCCTACCCCCTGATCAGGGTCATGTGAAGCTGTGGGAGCAGGTGGTGGATGGTCGTAAGAGTAGCTACTGCATATAGCAAGTCCTGGTTATATGACCACTAACACCAGGTGGACAATCTCTGAAGAGTATTGATTATTGCTGGGGTCACCCGTCTGGTAAAGAAACTGCCCAGAAGGGGGATGGGAAGTAGAACAAGGTCAGACTTTGGGAGGGAGATTAGAAGATGGGGGTAACCAAAGTGTCAAAGCAAAGTCAAGCCTGAAGCTTACTTGATGTGGTCCTACTCCAGCATAAAGTTATAAAGATTTTGTAAAGAACTTCCGATTGATGATCACCCCTGCACAACCTAGGTTACGTTCTCTCCTGCTTAAGGAGTGAAGTCTCATCTCCTCATCCACAACAGAAATAAACATCACATCAGGCTCATGCTGGAGGAGCAGGACTGGAAATGAGCTGGATATGCAGCACGGAGGAACTCGTCCTGAAGGCAGCTGCAATAATGCTCTGCCTGAAAACATATCCCTTTTCTTCCTAGTTTTCCCCCAGTATTACCCCTCACTTCCTAACCCACCATTCTCCTTTGCTTATTACCTCGTGCTATCTCCAACCTCAGCACTTGGCCTTTGCCTGCTGGCCCTCTCTCCCTCACCAACCACTGGCCCACCTCATCCTTAATCTCGGCCCATGGGAGCGAGATCAATCTGCGTAGGCTTAAGGTATGACTGAAATTTGCAGTGGCAAGCGCAGAACCAGAACAATCACTGACACGTCAATACTGAAGCCATTGTAGTGGAACATGAAGTGGATTCCTTGGCCACAATGTTCAGAGGTCTATACATTTCATTTTACAAAGTGTTAAATCGAGGTGGGAACATAAAGTAAAACTGCAAAATCACTAATTCCCTATTTATAAGTGCAAAATATTAAAAGTAACTACATTTTGAAAAGTGCAGAACAGCAATAATTGCCATATGTGAAACTCAATTCTTTAGTTGTTAAGCAGCAATTAAAGCTTAGTAGAGCACAAAAGCTCACAGACATACTACAAATCACCAGATTTTCAGGTTGTTTTACGGCAGAACTCATTCATAGTTTCTTGATGCGACATTTCACATCTATAACCTAAAAGTAGAGAATTACACTCTGCTGTGGAGTTTCAACTATGAATATTGTCCTGCTGAAGTGTCTCGGCCTCAAACGTTGACTGTACTTTTTTCTGTAGATGCTGCCTGGTCTGCTGGGTTCCTCCAGCATTCTGTGTGCATTGCGAAAATTGAGCCCCATTGATCCCACGCCTACTAGACGCTTGCCCTGGCCAGCAACTTCATGATAACCACATTTGCTGTTGGTGTGGCCTCCTCTGTATCGGCGAGGTCCTACATAGATTGTGTGACCACTTTCTTGAGCACCATTGCTCCATCTGCATCAAGCATAGTTTCCCGGCGGCCAAACATTTTAATTTCAGTACAAGTTCCCGTTCTGACGTGTTAGTCCATGGCCTCTTCTAATGTCACAATGAGGCCATACTCAGGTTGGAGGAGCAACACCTCATATCCCATCTGGGTAGCCTCTGAATTGACAGCATGAGCATCGATGGCGAGGGCGGAGCTACGATGGCGCTTAACAGTGACTCTTTCGAGTTTATCTGTGGAAACAGCTTAAATTCTACCTTTAATGTCTCTCTTTTTTCCTTTTCAAGGTGGATGAGGTTCTGTTGGAGACCCTGACCTAGAGGTACGTACACACGATCTTCGATATCCCAAGGGCATGGCCTAGAAGATGAGTTGTGCCTTCAGGGTTCCAATGCTTCACAGCCGTGTGGATGAACTCACTCTATGCCAGCGCTGCCAACTGAAGCATCACGGGAGTAAAGAGAACACTGGGAACAGCGGATCAGCTGTCGTGGGCTCTGTGCTCGGTGAATTGCGCACTCTCTCTCTCGTTGGTGGGGGTGAATTTGTTACCAATTCTTGAGTCAGAGAACTCAGGAAAAAAAAGTGATATGACAGACTTTATCATCATGAATCAGTGAATTGTTTTGTTTATGTCTCCCATCTTGCTGTGAAAAAGGTGACACCTCCTTGTCCCTATATTAGGGAGAGAGAGAGAGCATGTGGTATGTTGAATTATCAGGTGAATGATCCGTTTTTGTTGCACTGCAGATCATAGTCTTTCTTGGGGTCTTTGCTATTGCTTCCTTGGTGGGTGGAGGATGCTGATGCTTTGTTTGCTGAAGTGGGGGGAGCATTGCTTTGCTTCTGCTTGTGCATGGGAGGGGTAAGCAGGGGGACTTTGGGGTTCTAACATTTTTACTGTTGCCCATTCTTTGGGGCACTCTTCTGTTTTTGTGGATGTCTGCAAAGAACACGAGTTTCATGTTGTATATTGTATACGTTTCTCCGAAATTAAATGGACTATTGAACTACTGATTTCCCTAACTTCTGCTAATGTCTCTCGCTCCCTCTCTTTTTCATTCCCTACTCTGGCTCCCTAGTTATCCATTCTCTTCTCAGCTGCCTATCACCTTTCTCTGGGGCCCCGCCTCCATCCCTTTCTCCCAAAGTCTACACTCCTCTCCTGTCAGGTTCCTCCTTCATCATCCCTTTACCTTTTCCAACTATCACTCCTAGCATTTTACTTCACCCCCACTGGCTTTCCCCTGTCATCTTCTTGCTTGTACCCCTCCTCCTTTCCTCTCCTTCTTTCCAGTTCTAATGAAGGGTCTTGGCCTCGAAACATTGACTCTTTATCCCCCTCCATAGATGCTGCTTGACCTACTAAGTTCCTCGAGCCTTTTGTGTCGCCGAGACTGACTGCTTGCCAGTCGCCACCCATCAGCCTCAGTCACAGACATTTTGAGAAAGTGAATGAGTTCTGCTGCCTTGGAGTAAAGGTGCGCAATGGGATAAGGTTGCAACGACTCGCTCAGTGTGGTCTCCAGCTCAGCCTGGAGCAATACAAAACTGACAATCAAAATGAAGCTGCTTGTGACCAAAGCTGCATCCTCAGTTCTCCTTGGTACAGCAGTGAGATGCAGTGTATCAGATGGATACCAGGATGCCCTGTGTGACTGACTGTGCATTAAGCAGCAAAGTAGAATCATTCACAAAGATCGTTATTGTAGCACCTCTAGCTTCTTAACTATCATAGTATTTCTAATCAAGCATCCATTACCGAAGGAGATTTGGCCCTAAGTACTGAGGATATTGCATGAGAGAGAGCACTGACAATGGTTCTTTTATCTTTTCAGTGAATTTGGAGGATATTGCATGAGAGAGAGCACTGACAGTGGTTCTTTTATCTTTCCAGTGAATTTGGAGGGTATTGCATGGACAACATTAGTCCTATTTTGCCTTGAGGTGTCTTCTCTGCAACAGAAGGTCCAGTTCTTTGATCCGTATGTGAGAGCAGGGATTGGTGCCGTCTTGTAGCCCATAAGTATTGTGATCCCAATGTGTCAAAGGCTGCACTGACAGATTGAAGGTGGTGTTGAACTTCATCAGAGGCCTGTCTTCATTGAGGTGGTATAGGAAGTGGTCCATGTTTTCCAAGGGTTCAGAGTGATGTAGTGAGGCAATTTGAGGACCTCTCTTTTCTGTGTAAGATGCATTCTCTCGTATACTTCAGTGAAAACGGCAACAGTAGAGCACAGAACATAAAACAGTACCGCAAAGGAGCAAGCCCCTCGGTCCACAATGTTGTGCCAAATCAATTAAATTCGTAATCAAATGGCCAACTAAACTAATTGCCTCTGCCTACCCAATGTCCACATCCTTCCATTTCTCTCAAATTCATATGCCTATTTACTGTTTCTTAAAAATCCTTAATGTATCTACATCTATCAACACCCCAGAAGAATTCCAGACATCCACAATTCTCTGTTTAGAAAATTTGCTCCTCACATCTCCTTTGAACTTACCCCGTCTACCTTAAATATATGCCCTCTTGCATTAGATAGTTCAACCCTCGGAAAATGATACTGTCTGTCAACTCTATCTATGTCTCTCATAATCTCATAAACCTCCATTAGATCTCCCCACACCCTTACACCCTCCTGAGAAAACAACCCAAGTTTGTCCAGACTCTCATTGTAGCACATGCCCTCTAAACCAGGCAGCATTCTTTTGCACCCTCTACAAAGCCTTGACATCCTTCTACAATGTGGTGACCAGAACTGTAAGCAATGCTCCAGATGTGACCTTACTAGAGCTTTATAAAGCTGCAACATTTGAACTCAGTGGCTTGACAATTAAAGGCAAGCTTGCCATATTCATCTTAACCATCCAATCAGCTTCATATCCCCACTCATATCCCATTTTATTCTTTGCCAGTCTTCTATGCTACCTACAGCACCACCAATCTTCATATCATCTGCAGACTTACTAAGCCAACCATTTATATTTTCATCCAGCTAATTTGTATATATCTCAAACAGCAGAGATCCTAGTACAGATCGCTGAGGAACACCCCTAATCATAGGCCCGCAGTTCGAATATGTTCCTTCGACCATAACCCTCTATCTTCCATGGAAAATCAGTTCTGAATCCAAATAGCCAAATAAGACAAATAAAAAGTATACACTTCCATGAATCCCATGCGTCTTAATCTTCTGGATGAGTCTCCCATGAGGGACGTTGCTAAACATCCAACTAAAATCCATTTTGACAACATCCATAGCTTGACCTGCATCAATCACCCTCATTAGAAACATAGAAAACCTACAGCACAATACAGGCCCTTCGGCCCACAAAGCTGTGCCGAATATGTCCTTACCTTAGAACTACCTAGGGTTACCCATAGCCCTCTATTTTTCTAAGCTCCATGTACCTATCCAGGAGCCTCTAAAAAGACCCTGTTGTTTCCGCCTCCACCACCACCACTGGCAGCCCATTCCACATATTGTATCATAAAACTCAATCAATTTAGTATGACACAACTTGCCCGACTATCTACTGTACATATTGATTTAAGAAACTTTCCCAGATGCACCTAAAAAGAGAGAGAGCTTTGACCAGCAATAAATCTGGACATCAGAAGTTTCAAGATGAGGGGATTTCACTCAGGTCCATTGCCCGAGTAGAAAAGGTAGCAGTGGGTTGCTATAGTGTAAAACAGCAGTGACCAGTGGCATTTGGGTTTGATTAACAAGAGCAAGGCAGGAAGGCAGGGGCAAGCACAGTGGTCATCATCTGAGTGGACAGAGTCTGAGTGGTGATCCAGAGGCTTTAGCTCTTCGGAGCTTCAATAAAGAGAGACTTCAGTCAGAGAAAGCAAAGGAAAGAAAAGCTCAAGGTTAAGATTTTTCACCCCCTTCTTCATATCTGCTCACCTAGGACAGGAGAAATGCCAAGCAGGATAGTGGAATGCTCCTCTTGCGGGAGATGTGGGAAGCCAGGGAGTCCTCCTGATAAGTACAACTATGAGGTGCATCCAGCCGCAGCTCCTAACAATCCGCGATAAGGAGTTGGCGCTGGAACTGGATGAACTTTTGGATCATTTGGGAGGCTGAAGGGGTGATGGATAGGACATATAGAGAGGTAGTCACACCCAAGGTGCAGGACACAGAGGACTGGGTGACAGTCAGGAAGGGGAAAGGGATTACGGAACCAGTGTTGAGTACCCCTGTGGCCATTCCCCTCAACACTTTGGATACTGTCAGGGAGGATGACCTGAAAGTCACAGTGGTCAGGTTTCTAGCTCTGTGACTCAGAAGGGAAGGGGGGCAGAGAGGCAAGCTGTGATGATTGGGGATTTGATAGTCAGAGGAACAGACAGGAGGTTCTGTGGGTGGAAACGAGCCTTTTGGGTACCACAGTCTGGGATATCTCAAACTGAGTCTTCAGCATTCTTAAGTGGGAGGGTGAATAGCCAGAAGTTGTGGTCTGTATAGGTACCAATGTTATGGGTAGGATGAGTGATGAAATTTTCCATAGGGAGTTAAGGGAGTTGTGTGCCAAGTTAAAGGCAGGACCTCCAGGGTTACTGTCTCAGGATTTCTACCCATGCCACGTGCTTGTGAGGCCAGAGCTAGGAAGATTATACGGCTTAATACATGGCTAAGGAGTTGGTGGAGGAGGGAGGCCATAAGATTATTGAATCATTGGGTTATCTTTGAGGAAAGGTAGGGCATGCACAGAAGGGACAGTTTGCACCTGAAATGGGGTGGGGGAAACTAATAACCTAGCAGGAAGGTTTGTTAATGCTACATGGTGGGGTTTAAACTAGAGTTGCAAATGGTGATGGGAACAAAAGGCAGATAATAGTGCAGAAGATGAGGTAGCTGGCTTACAAACAGGCAATGTGTAGTGAGGAGAGGCTGTTGTAAGGGCAGAAGGGGTTGCAATGTAAAAGGCAGACAAAATCAAAAAGGGTGAATTCAAGACTAATGGTGATATATTTGAATGTGTGCAGTATATGGGATAGGGCAAATGAATTTGTAGCATAGTTGTAGATTGGCAGGTATGATGTTGTAGACATTACTGTATCATGGCTGAAAGAAGATCGTACCAAAGAGATTAATGTCCAAGGATACACATTGTATTGAAAGGACAGGCAAGAAGATAGAGGGGGCGGCATTGCTGTGTTAGTAAAAATTGAAATCAACTTATTAGAAAGACATGGCATAGGGTTAGATTTTGGCGCATTGCTAGTGTCTTCCAAGGTGAAGACAGATGTATATTACCCATTAAGTTCATCTGCCATTTCTTTGTCCCCCGTTACTACCTTACCAGCATCATTTTCCAGAAACCCAATATCAACTCTCAATTCCCTTTTACTCTTTGTATAACTGAAAAAATCTTTTGGTGTCCTGCTTTATATTATTGATCAGACTGCACTTATATTTTGGTTGCCTTCTGTTGGATTTTAAAAGCTTCCCAATCATCCAACTTCCCACTCACTTTTGCTACCTTATATGCCCTTTCCTTGGCTTTTATGCAGTCCTTAACTTCCCTTGTCAGCCACGGTTGCCTACACCTGCCATTTGAGAACTTCTACCTCTGTGGGACTTATCTGTCCTGCACCTTGTGAACTATTCTCAGAAACATTTCAAGACACGTGCTATGTTAATAAACCTGATTCTGATATGAACTTCAGCTATCTCTGCTCTGTCATCATCCTCGTCAGAATCCTCCTCTAATCGACCTGGGAACACTTCTCCCTCATGCCTCTGTAATTCCTTTTATTCCATTGCAATACTTAAACATGTGGCTTATGCTTCTCCCTCTCAAACTGCAGTATGAATTTAATAATATTATGATCACTGCCTCCTTAGCGTTCTTTTATGTTAAGCTCCCTAATAATATTTGGGTTATTGCACAACAGCCAATCGAAGATAGCCTCTCTCTGAGTAGGCTCAAGCACAAGCTGCTCTAAAAGCCATCTCATAGGCATTCAACAGATTCCCTGTCTTGTGATCTGACAACAACCTGATTTTCTCAATCCCCATGCAATTGAAGTCTCCCATTACAAGTGTGTCATTACCCTTATTACATGCCTTTTCCAATTCCCTTTGCAACTTCAACCCCACATCTTGGCTACTATTTGGAAGCTTATATATGTTTCCCATAATCTTTTTTTTTACCCTGACAGTTTCCTAACTTCACCCTCCAAGATTCAACATTCTCTGACGTGATGTCACCTCTTTCTAAAGATGTAATTCCATCTCTTATCAACAGAGCCACACCACTACCTATGCCTTTCTACATGTCCTTTTGATACAAGGTATATCCCTTGATGTTGAGCTCCCAACTGTAGCCTTTTTTCAGCCACGACTCAGTGATGCCAACAATGTCATACCGACCAATCTCTGAGCCACGAGTTCATCCACCTTATGCTGAATGCTATGCACATTTGAATACAGAACCTTCAGTCCTGCATTCTTTGCCCTTTTAAATGTTGCCTCTGTGGTACAATTTAAATCTCTGCTTTGTCTCCATTTGTACCCAGTCATTGGCTTGTACTTTCATGTTACACCCATCATCTACTTGTAAACCTACTGGCTCATCTTCAGCTCTATCATACTGGTTCCCATCCCCCTGCCATATTAATTTAAACAATGGCTCTGGAAGACTGGAAAATTGAAAATTTCACTTCAAGAAGGGAGAAGGGAAGAAGAAAGGAAACTGTAAGCCAGTTAGTCTGACCTCAGTAGCTGGGAAGATGTTGGAGTTGATTACTAAGGATGAGGTCTCAGGGTACCTGGGGGGCACACGATAAAATAGGCCATAGTCAACATGGTTTCCTCAAGGGAAAACCTTGCCTGACAAATTTGTTGGAATTATTTAAAAACATAACAAGCTGGATAGACAAAGGAAAATCAGGTGGATGTTACATTACAGGAAAGATTCTAGCATGTATAAAGCAGTGGCTAATTGGCCCAAGAGGCAAAGAGTGGGAATAAAGGGATCCTTTTCTAACTGGCTGCCAAAGACTATTGGTGTTCCACAGGGGTCTGTGTTGGGACTGATTCTTTTTACATTATATGTCAATGATTTGGGTAATGGAATAACGGCTTTGTTGTAAAGTTTGCAGATGACATGAAGGTAGGTGGAGGGGCAAGTAGTTTTGAGGAAGTAGAGAGGCTACAGAAGGATTTAGACAGATGATGAGAATGGGCAGAGAAGTGGCAAATAGAATACAGTGAAGGGAAGTGTATGGTCGTGCACTTTAGTAGAAGAAATGAAAGGGTTGACTATTTTCTAAATGGAGAGAAAATACAAAAATCTGAGGCACAAAGGGATTTGGGAGTCCTTGTGCAGGATTCACTAAAGGTTAATTTGCAGGTTGAGTCTGTGGTGAGGAAGGGAATGCAATGTTAGCATTCATTTCAAGAGGACTAGAATATAAAAACATAGATGTAATGTTGAGACTTTATAAAGGACTGGTAGGCCTCACTTGGAATATTGTGAGCAGTTTTGGACCCCTTATTGTTTAAAGGATTGCTGACATTGGAGAGGGTTCAAAAGAAGTTCACAAAAATGATTCCAGGATTGAATGCCTTGTCATATGAAGAGCATTTGATGGCTGTGGACCATCAGAATTCAGAAGAATGAGGTGTGACCTCATTGAAACCTATCGAGAGGTGAAAGGCCCCGATAGGAAACGTCCTCTGCATTTGACTCTATGTGGCAGCATCTCAATGCATTAAAGCATGCAGACATCAATAGGTTCAGTTGTTGTTCAACCAAACATCAGAGTAGGGAAGAAATGGCTTTGTGACTTTGATCATCAAATGATTGTTGGTGCCAGACGGGATGGTTTGAGTATCTCAGGAACTGCTTGTGTCTTGGGATTTTCACACACAACGGTATCTAGAGTTTACAGAGTATAGAGTGAAAAGCAGTATAAAAAACATCCAGTGGGGGCAGTTCTGTAGGTGAAAATGCCTTGTAAGTGAGGGCCGTCAGAGGAGAATGGCCAGACTGGTTCAAGCTGACAGGAAGGTGACAATAACTCAGCTAACTACGTTTTATTACAGTGGTGTGCAGAAGAGCATCTCAGACCTCACAGTACGTTGAACCTTGAAGTGGATGGGCTACGGCAGCAGAAGACGATGAACAGACAATCAGTAACCACTGTTTTAAGTACAGGAGATATCTCATAAAGTGGTCACTGAATATTTAACATATTGCTTTCTCCAATAGTGTTATAACCATCATTATATAACAAATTTCATACATATAGCTGCTCATTAGCCAGATACCTACACACATCTCTGCCCAGCTAATATGCTGTGCTGGCAGCATGTCCTTGCCCACTATCACATATCCTGTGTAACTGACAACACTCTTCACTGAAGAGTGCTGAATTAAAATAACCTCTTCAAAGCTCTTACAATTTTCCCATAGCAGACCGCTGCTCTGTTTCACAGTACTAGCCATATACAGAATGTCTCTGTCATAATCAGTAGTGCAATTCCGTTTGCTTTCATGGGCCATGACAATGATCTCCGCCAAATATTCCACATACAAAGCAAGTTCCTGCAACCTGCATGCTGCTCCAGTTTGCCAGCATATCTGCCCTGCCATTTGCCTAGAATCATTATCAGTCTCTCTCAAGAACTCTGGTCTCTTCTCTCACACCTAATTTCTGCCTTATTATTTCCTCAGCTGCAGTAGTTCCAATGTACTCTATTGTAGGATCTTCTACATTGCTGCTTATGAGGTAAGAAACAAGGATAAAGATTCTAACTAATTATTTTTCTATTAATGTTGAACAACATCCAGAGGCAATACAACAAATTATCAAAAATCAGACAATTCTATAAAGTTTCTTTGCACTCAGTATACGCTACAAAGCCAAACTGCAAAATATTAGCACAGATTGCAGTGGTTTGCTGACCTCTGTAAGAACAAAGATGGCAAATTTCTGATGGGAAGAGATTATGGTGCTCAGAACTGCACTTCAAAGACTTGTGAGGGCACAGCAGGAGACGAGGCAGAGTGGAGCTCCCTCTCAATCATGGGCTCCAATGAGAATTGTATATTTGGCTGTCAACAGAAGTATGTCTGAAGGGAACTGCATGTCACTAGACGAGCCCCAAATATCTACCATAAGTCTAACATTAGTCTCAACAAGAGAAAATGTACCACATGATAGTGCAACTGCAATACTCACTGGCATTCATAAATGACCAGATATCAAAAATCCTAATTCAAATAATTTTGCTTAATCCATTCCAGACAGCATAGTCCATTGAACAATGCTACTTCAGCAATAGCAGCTGTGGGAAATCCCTAGAACCTTGTTTGTTCTACAGAATAATGACAGTGATTGTCAGTCTCTCTCTGTCATTACTATTGCATTGTCCCTTGGAGGTTTTAGTCTTTTCCTTTAGAATATAACAAAGAAGCCAGACTGCCCAACTAATCCATGCTAGCTTTAACTCCACTCACCTTTTCCTAACAAGTCTCCATTCTCACTGCCCATTCGCTTCTCCCTCACTTGCTTGTCAAAACTTCCTTTAACTGCATTCATTTTTATTTCAACTACCGGTACTTCCATGGCTGTGAATCCACAATCTCAACATTCTCTCAGGAAGGAATTTCTTTAGAGTCTCTTATTTGACTCTTTCATGATCATTTAACATTGATCTCCTTTGGTTCCGGTCTCCCTTTTTATATATGCAAAACATAATTAACAAACTTGAATGTGTTTCCATGAGTTTGGAAGAAAGTAGTATGAATCAGAGACCCTTTGCCAAGAGCCCTGGGATTCCTCTCATCAGTTTTCCTTCCATTCCCTGAGGTCAGACAAAGTGTGGATTTGAAATCCTTTCTGTAGAACTTAGTTGGATGAATCTTATGTGTGAACTCATGAGTGAAATAGTCACCACTTGACTATCCCCATCTCTGTTAGTGAACTGTTGGACATCAGCTACCTTTCCTCTCTCACATTATTTATGATTTGTAAGTGTTCACTTATTCTGTCCCCAATGATGAACTTCAGTTATGTTTCTATTATTAATGATAACCTCACTGTCCTGGAATTACTTAGTCTGTGCCTATTCAATCTCCTGGTAATAACATTTCTAAAGGCATATGTCACGCATCAGCAAATTTTCACCAATTTGTCTTCTTAAAAAAAAATCATCGCAGCTGGACTTCAGCCTCTGATTCAGATCTCTAGCCAGCTTTGGGCCTCCTTATGAACGACCAAAATTCGAAGTTCAGAGCATATTTATTTCACAGTAAACGTATACATTATACAACATTGTGATTCGTGTCCTTGCAGGCAGAACAAAGAAGCCTAAAAGAACCCATAAGAAAAGACCATCAAATGCACATTGAGCAGAGAGAAAAAAAACAAAATAAATAGTGCAAAAATAAAAATAAACAAATATCCTTGAGAACAAAAGTGAGTCCATAGACACAAAGTCAGGAGCAGGCCACTGCCTCAGCCTCAGTTCAGCACAGAGTTGAGTAAACATAATATCCCCACCACATTTTGTGATTGTTTACCAACTCTGTGCTCTTCTACCACAATGGTCTTCTATCTCCCTCCCTTTATTTTACCTTCCCTTCTTTTGTTTCTTTGACGTATTACCTCTCCTTTTCTCATCTTCCCACACATCCATATTTCTTGTTCATTTCTGTCTTGATAATCACCTCTTTGGTTTCACTCTGTTGTTTGCTTGGGAGAACAGAACTTCACTCAGGTTCACTGACTGACTATAAAAGGCATCAGGGATTGATTCGGAAGAACAAACTAAAGGAAGGCAGGGACAAGTGGAGCACCCATCATTGCAGCTGCCATCATCGGAGTGGGCAAAGCTAGAGTGGAGATTTTTGAGGCTTAAGCTCTTCGAGGCTTCAGTCAGCGAAAGTAAAAAAAGAAAATCTAGAGGTAGATTTTTTTTTGCCAGTTAGAACAGTAGAGATGTCATGCAGGATAGTGGAATGTTCTTCATCTGGGATGTGTGAAGGCTGGGAGACTTCCACTGTTCCTGACAAATACAACTGTGAGAAATGCATCCAGATACAGCTTCTAACAATCCACATTAAGGAGATGGACCTGGAACTGGATGAAATCCAAATCGTTCAGGAGGCCGAAGGGGTGATAGTTAGGAAATTTAGAGAGGTAGTTACATCCAAGGCGCAGAACACCGAAAATGTGACGACAGTCAGGAAGGGGCAAGGGGTTAAGGAGCCAGTGCAGAGCACCCTTGTGGCCATCCCCTTCAACAACAGGTATATCACTTTGGATACTGTTGGGGGTGGGGGTGGGGGGGGTGGTGTTGACCTAGCAGAGGAAAGTCACAGTTCTGGAGTCTCTGGCACTCAGTCTGCCATTGTCACTCAGAAGGGAAGTGAGGTGAAGAGTTTGCTGTAGTGATAGGGGATTCTTTAGTTAGGGGAACAGAAGGCAGTTCTGTGGGCAAGAATAATATTCCCGGATGGTATGTTGCCTCTCAGCTGCCAGGGTCCAGGACGTCTTGGAGCAAGTCCTCAGTATTAACTGGGAGGGGGAAAATCCAGAAGTCATGGTCCATGTTGTCCAATGACATAGGTAGGAAGAATGAAGAGGTTCTAGAAAGGGAGTTAAGGGAGTTTGGTTCTAAGCTACAGGACCCCCAGGGTTGCAATCTCAGGATTGCTACCCATGTCATGGGGTAGTGAGGCTAGAACTAGGAAGATTATACAGTTTAATACGTGGCTAAGGAGTTGGTGTAGGAGGGAGGGCATAAGATTTTTGGTTCATTGGGCTCTCTTCCAGGGAAGGTTTGGATGGGGACTAATATTCTAGTGGGAAGGTTTATTAATGCTGTATGGTGGGATTAAAACTAGAGTTGCAGGGGGATGGGAGCCAGAGTGCCACAACAATTAGTGGAGAAGTTGTGGAGTCAGATGTTGATAAGACCTCAAAGTCGAGGGTCAAAAGATTGATCATGGAGTGACTAGTGTACTGAGCTGCATATATCTCAATGCAAGAAGTATCGTAGGAAAGGCAAATGATTTCAGAGCACGGATCAACACCTGGAATTATGATATTGTAGCCATTAGTGAGACTTGGTTACAGGAGGGTCAATATTGCGGGGTTCCGTAGCTTTCTATGTGATAGAGTGGGAGGGATGGCATCACTAGTCAGGGAAAATGCCATGGTAGTAAGCAATTTTAACTTTCCGCATATTGACTGGACTCCCATACCGTAAAAGAGTTGGATGGGATAGAGTTTGTCGAATGTGTAAGTTTCCTTCATCTGCACGTACAAGTCCCAGCGAGAGATACTATAAGACATAGGAGCAGAATTAGGATATTTGGTCTAGTGAGTCTGCTCCGCCATTCAATCATGGTTGATCCATTTTTCCCACTCCTCAGCCCCACTTCTCGAACTTCTCCCCATAACCTTTGATGCCGTGTCCAATCAAGTTCCTTGCCTTAAATACACCCAACAACCTGGCCTCCACAGCTGCCTGTGGTAACAAATTCCACAAATTCACCACCCTCTGGCTAAAGAGAGAGTGTGTAATACTGGATCTGCTATTAGGGAATGAGACCGGGCAGGTAGCCGATGCTAGTGTAGGGAAACGCTTTGCATCTAATGATCACAATGCCATTAGTTTCAAGATAATTATGCAAACAGACAAGTCTGGTCTGTAGGTTGAGATTCTAAATAGGAGAAAGGCCAATTTTGATGGTATCAGAAATGGTCTGGCAAGTGCGGATTGAGACAGGCTGCTTTCTGGGAAAATGTATTTGGCAAGTGGGAGGTCTTCAAAAGTAAAACATTGAGATTACAAAGCTTGTGTGTGCCTGTCAGAATAAAAGGTAAAGACAACAAGTGCAGGGTACCTTGGTTTTCGAGAGATATTGAAGCCCTGCTTAAGATAGAAAAGGAGATGCAAAGCAGGTATAGGCAAATGGGAACAAATGATGTGCTTATGGAGTATAAAAATGCAAGAGAACACTAAAGAAAGAAATTAGGAGGGCTAAAAGAAGGTATGAAGTTGCTCTAGCAGACAGGGTGAAGGAAAATCCTAAGAGCAAAAGGATTGCAAGTGACAAAATTGGACATCTGCAAGGCCAGCATGGTAACCCATGGTGGAGATCTTAAATGCATTTTTTGCACTTGTATTTACTTGGGAGCTGGACACAGAATCTATAGAAGTAAGGCAAAGTGACATTGACTTCATGGACCCTATGCAGATTACAGAGGAGTGGTGTTTGCTATCCTGAGACAAATCAGGGTGGATGAATCCCCAGGGCCTGACAAGGTGTTCTCTCAGACCCTGTGGAAGACAAGTCCAGAAATTTTCGGGGCTTTTGCAGAGATATTTCAATTATCCTTAGCAACAGGTGAGGCACCAGAACATTGGAGGATAGCCAACGTTGTCCTGCTGTTTAAAAAAAAGGCTGTAAACATAAACCAGGAAATATGGACAGGTGAGTCTGACATTAGTTGTGGGAAACTTATTGGAAGGTATTCTAAAGGACCAAATATCTAAGTATTTGGATAGACATGAACTGATTAAGGATAGTCAGTATGGCTTCATGTGTGGTAGGTCATGTTTAAAAAATCTTATACGGTTTTTTGAGAAAGTTACTGGGAAAGTGAATGAAGGAAAGGCAGTGGATGTGGTTAATGTGAACTTTGGTGAGGCATTTGACAAGGTCCCGCATGGGAGGTTGGTCAAGAAGGTTCAGTCACTTGGCATTCAAGATGAGGTAGTAAATTGTTTAGACATTGGCTTTGTGGGATAAACCAGAGGGCAGTATAGATGGTTGTGTCTCTGACTGGAGGCCTGTGACCAGTGAAGTGCTGTAGCAATCAGTGCTGGGTCTGTTGTTGTTTATCATCTTTTTCAATAATCTGGAAGATAACGTGGTCAACTGGAATAGCAAATTTTCAGATGACACCCAGATTGAGGGTGTACTGAATGTTGAGGAAGGCCATCATGGTTTGCAGTGGGATCTGCATCTGCTGGAAAAATGGCAGCTTGAATTTCATGCAGACAAGTGTGAGGTGTGGCACTTTGGCAAGACCAACCAGGTTGGGTCTTACACAATGAACAGAGCAGTGTCGTAGAACAAAGGGATCGGGGAATACAGGTTCATAATTCCTTGGAAGTGGCATCATGGGTGGATAGCATTGTAAAGAAAACACATTGGCCTTCATTAACTGATGTATTGAGTACAGGAGATGGGATGTTATGTTGAAGTTGTATAAGACATTGGTGAGGCCTAATTTGGGATATTATGTACAGTTTTGGTCACCTACTGACAGGAAAATGTGAACAAGGTTGAAAGGGTGCAGAGAAAATTTACAAGGATGTTGCTGGGCCTGGAGGAGCTGAGTTACAAGGAACAACTGAACAGGTTAGGACTTTATTCGTTTGAACATAGGAGATCATGAGGAGATTCGATAGAGGTATGCAAAATTAGGGGTATGAAAAGAGCAAATGCAAGTAGGTTTTTTCTACTGAGGTTGTGTGGGAGTACAAGCAGAGATAATGGGTTAAGGGTGAAAGGTATAAAGTTTAAGGGGAACATGAGGGGAAACTTCTTTACTCAGAGGTTCATGAGAGTGTGGGATGAGCTATCAGAAAAGTTGTGCATGCAAGCTCAATTTCAATGTTTAAGAGAAGTTTGGATAATACATGGTGGTAGGGGTATGGCGGGTTATGGCCCCGGTGCAGGTCGGTAGGAGTAGGCAGTTTAAATGGCTTTGGCATGGACTAGATGGGCCAAAGGGTGTGTTTCTGTGCTGTACTTCTCTATGTCTCTATGACTGTATTTTCCTTCTGCTTCTACAAAATGTGAACGCCCACACTTGACCTCTGAGTCAGATTGCCAGTTATAAAAAATCAGATACTCACAATTCCTTAAAGCATCTTTTGCATTCAATATATGCTGAGAAATATTAGCGCAGATTGCAATGGCTTGCTGACCCCTGTAGGAGCAAAAATGTCAAAGGTGGGGCGAATAACTGCCACGTAGTTAATGTAGGATGCAATCAGCAGCAGAGTTTGTTTGCATGGGAGGAGTTTGGATTAGAACAAAGTTACAGCAGAAGGAATCTTCTATTAAAATCAACAAACTACCTTCTTCACAGATTTGGTGATGTTTTTCTGAGTGTCACAAGAATGCATTCTTGACACTCAGCTTTCACGCAAATACACTTACATTTCTGCTGAATTGTGGCCCAAATATTCTGAGGACCTCAGCATGTGGAAGTATTCATTAATCCTGACACGGAAATGTTTTTATATAACACAGTAATTTAATATCTAGAATAATTCCACTGTTGGACTGTAGACATTTCAACTGGTAACTTATTCTGCCTGTTCCTCTCTCATCCTTTCAAAGTTAATCTTAATTAAATCCAAGACCTTCTTCCTCTCCTTCAAGGCTGATTGAATTCATCATCATATTAAGACTGCTCCCTCGATGCTCTCTTACTACTAGATTAACTATTTCTAGGTCATTACTTATATCAAAATCAAGTATCACCTGTTCCCTTGTTGGAATGAAACCATACTGCTTTAAGAAACTGACAGCAATGAATAAATCTATATCCTTTCTCACTTCTGCTGCTGTCTGTCTTCACTCAAGTCACATTTTCCCATTACTGCCTATGTGTTTCATGTGGCTTTTGCACACTTTAATAATAAAGGAATTTTCTGAAAATACTTAGTAGTTCAGGCATCACCTGCAGAAAGAGAAAGATATGTACAACTTCATTGTGTGTGATGACCTTTCATCACAAACTGGGTAAAAGTTAAATGAAAGCAAGTTTTAATCTGCAGAAAATAAAAAGCAGTGAGGGTGGATACAATGAGTGGGAAGGTTTGTGACTGGGTGGCATCTCAGAGAGATTGATCAACACAAGTGGTCGTGCTGTAGACTGAGAGACCAAACTTCTGGAGGAGAGCAGAACACAAAGACACATGAATTCTGAAACAATTTAAGAGAAAAGAGAAAAATTAATCCTTGATTATATCAACATAATACTCTGCCTGACAATACATTTTTCTAAATAGCCAATTATGTGGCAGCATTTCAGTAGATAAAAACATGCAGACATGGTCAAGGGGTTCAGTTTTTGTTTGGGCCACACATCAGAATGGGAAGGAAATATGATCTTAGTGACTTTGACCGTGAAATAACTTGGTGCCAGATGGGATGGTTTGAGTATTTCAGAAACTGCTGACCTCCTGGGATTTTCACACACACAAAAGCCTCTGGAGTTTATGGAGAACGATGTGACAAACAAAAAAAAATCATCTCGTTTGCAGCAGTTCTGAGAGTGAAAAAGCTTTGAGAGAGGTCAGAGGAGAATGGCCAGACTGGTTCAAGCTGGCAGGAAGGCAACAGTAACTCAAATAACCACGCATTACAACAGTGGTGTGCAGAAGAGCAGCTCTGAACACATGCGTTGAACCATAAACTGGATGGGCTACTCAGCACAGACCACAAGCACACACTCAGTGGCCACCTTATTTGGTCAAGAGGTATCTAATAAAGTGGCCACTGACTGTATGATTACAAGTAGATAATACATTAGAGTCATAGAAAAGTACAGCACAGAACTAGGCCCTTCAGCCCATCTAGTCTGTGCTGAACCATTCAAACTGCCTACTCCCATCGATCTGCACTGGGACCATTGCCCTCTGTATCCCTATTATCCATGTATTTATCCAAATTTCTCTTAAATGTTGAAATCAAGCTCACATGCATCACTTGTGCTGGCAGCTCCTTGCACTCTCTAATGACCCTGTGAATGAAGAAGTGAGGGATTTATGTTTTACATTCCTGAATGTCTAGTATCTCTGTTTTCAAATAGTCTTTATCATGTGATGGCATCTGGTTCCTTATGTTTCTTTATTTTCCCTATTGCCATTCACTCACTCTTACTACCCACACACTCTCCCTCAATTCTGCTGGTAGAAATGAAATTTGCCTCGTTCTCCACCTCGTGAGTTTAGTTTAATTTTGCTGCTTCTGAATGACCATTGTTTCTAGCTGTTCTTATGTGAAGCTTGTCCCATTTATACTGCTATCTATTACCTCGTAGGTGGAACCAATCCTTCAGCAAGCTGAAGCTCCCTTCTATGCTATCTGAGCAGCCACACATTACAGTATTCAATCTGCAGTTCTCTAACTAATCTAATGCATAACACCAGGATTAGTTCTCGATACAGCAGTGTGCCTTAGTATGCCACTAAATGCATCCAAATCACTGCGGCCTAAAGGAGCTTATCTGACCAGTAGAACTAAAAATGCAATTTAGTGGAGAGAGTCTTGTTATTCTGTTTCTGAAATTCATTTTAAGTAGCTCTGTAATTTGCAGGATGCCATTAGTTTTTATTACTGGGGAAAACACAATGAGTTTAATCCGCACAAAGATAAAAATCTGGGAAGACTACTGATGGTCTCTTTGTACGATAAGTTAGACACTTGACTTCAAATCTACCTTGTCATGCCCTTACACTTTATTGTCTGCCTGCACGGCAACCGTAACACACTATTCTTCATTGCTATTGCTTTTCCCTTGTACTGCCACAATGTACTTAATATGCGTTAAACAATCTGCATGGATGGTTTAGTAAAACCAAGTTTTACAGGATTATCATTAAACCTCAGTAGATGTGACAATAATAAACATTTGCCAATTAAGTTACCAAAGGGACAGAGTGGTGAATTTGGGAAGAGCACAGGAGGAATCCTGAAGTTTGGTACAACTCCAGAAATCACAGTACTGATTGCGAGAGCACGGTAAAGCAAATTAAATCTCTCTTGTTTCCTATGAGAGTGATTACATTTCAAAACCACCACATAGTCTGTAAAGCTCTTGGGATATCTGTAGGTTGTGAAAGTTGCAATTTCTTTTTTTTTCCTTGAACATCAATCCTAGCTCAGAAAGGGAAATGGGGTAATCATTATTTCATTTTGGCGGTGATGAATCAAAACAAAGCAATTTTATCTCACCACAACAGAAAGAGTGATGCATTTATCATTAAAACCTAGTATCCGTTAGGAAAGGGTTATACTTGTGTATAATGGGAAAAGTTCAAATTTAGAACTGTGTTACTATGGGCTCTTTTACTAGTCACCTTACCACTGCTTCTGGCATGTTATTTACTACAGTAATTCTTTCAGTATCACGCTTGGTCAAAGCAACATGGGTCATGGATGTAATTTTAATGGAGTATAGATTTCTTATTTTCTTTGATCTCATGTGCTTAGTTATAATTGTTGCTAAAACGTTCAGTTCCACTTTGTTCAACTAAAATGCAAAATAAAATCCACGTAAAGATAGTAGGTTTGTAGTAACTGTAAAGTAAAAGCTTAAATGGGCATCGGAAAACAATAAATATAATTGAAGTTATTAGAAGATCTTGCTTCTAAGTATACTGTTGAAACAGGAACTGTAAAGAAATGTGCAGAAATCAGTAGTGTACTGTTGAGGTACTTAAAACTAATGTAAGCAGTATTTCCTTTAGGGATGACCACCCAACCATTCAGCCGGGGCTGAGAACCCATCAGGTCTGTTTTACCTCATCTCCAACAGAAGGAATCTATCACAAGCAATGAGGCAAATAAAACTTCCTTCCAGCTCACAAACACTCTTCATCCTGGCTCTGAAAACATGCATTTCTCAAGATTCTCTTGTCATGGTTTCTGTGAGGTGATCAATGAGATTCTCAAACTGCTGCTTTAATTCCATTTCTACTAAGATGGAAACACCATTTTTTCCCTCTGGTTCCAGGGCTTTTATGATCAGTGAGATTTTTATCAAAGCACCAGAGGTAGCAACACTACAGTGGGCTGTGGATACAGTTCAACATGTTAAGGGCACCAGCCTCAACTTTATAGACTGTGTCCATTTCTCACTGGCTCGGTGAAACACTATCAAAGACCCCACCTGCCCTGGCCATTCTTTCATTTCTCCCCTCCTATCTGCAGAAAATACAAAAGTCTGGCTCAAGGCACAAGGACAGCTTCTATTCTATTGCTATAGTAATATTGAATGGTTTCCTGGTTCAATAAAATGGATTCTTGACCTCACAATCTACAAATGTTTCTACCTCATTATGACCTTGCATCTTCGTGTTCATCTGCACTGCATTTTTGCTGTATGTGTAACACTTCATTTTGCATGCTATTGCTGTTTCCCTGGTAGCACCTCAATGCACTGTTGTCATGAAACGCTAAATAATGTATTTCACTGAACCTCAGTACATGTGACACAATAAACTAACAACACACACAAAATGCTGGTGGAACACAGCAGGCCAGGCAGCATCTCTAGGGGGATGTACTGTCACAGTTTCTGACTGAGACCCTTCATCAGGACTAACTGAAAGGAAAGATAGTAAGAGATTTGAAAGTAGGAGGGGGAGAGGAAAATGCAAAATGATAAGAGACCAAAGGGGGTGGGGTGGAGCTGAGAGCTGGAAAGGTGATTGGCAAAAGGGATACAGAGCTGGAGAAGGGAAAGGATCATGGGACAGGAGGCCTAGGGAGAAAGAGAGGGGTAGGAGAGCACCAGAGGGAGATGGAGAACAGGCAGAGTGATGGGCAGAAAGACAGAAAAAAAAGGAGGGAGGGGGAAAAGCTAAATATATAAATAATGCGTCAGACTGGGAGACCGTTTCGCTGAACACCTACGCTCTGTCCGCCAGAGAAAGCAGGATCTCCCAGTGGCCACACATTTTAATTCCACATCCCATTCCCATTCTGATATTTCTATCCATGGTCTCCTCTACTGTCAAGATGAAGCCACACTCAGGTTGGAGGAACAACACCTTATATACCGGCTGGGTAGCCTCCAACCTGATGGCATGAACATTGACTTCTCTAACTTCCGTTAATGCCCCTCCTCCCCTTCTTACCCCATCCCTGATATATTTAGATTTTCTCCCCTCCTTTTTTTTCTCTCTCTTTCTGCCCATCACTCTGCCTGTTCTCCATTTCCCTCTGGTGCTCCCCCCCTTCTCTTTCTCCCTAGGCTTCCCGTCCCATAATCCTTTCCCTTCTCCAGCTCTGTATCCCTTTTGTCAATCACCTTTCTGGCTCTCAGCTTCACTCCACCCCCTCCGGTCTTCTCCTATCATTTCACATTTTCCCTTCCCCCTCCTACTTTCAAATCTCTTACTATCTTTCCTTTCAGTTAGTCCTGATGAAGGGTCTCAGCCTGAAACGTCGACAGTGCTCCTCCCTATAGATGCTGCCTGGCCTGCTGTGTTCCACCAGCATTTTGTGTGTGTTGCTTGAATTTCCAGCATCTGCAGATTTCCTCGTGTTAGCACAATAAACTAACTGATCAGTTTAGATTGCTCCTTGCCCAGTGTCCTCCACACCTATAAAAATGCATTCTTTCAAGCGTTCTTGACCATTTCTGCAGCATCTTTAATTTCATTTTCCCCTCCTCAGTCTCATCACATCAATTTGAGACCAACGCTTCCCAAATCCATGTTTCAATCCCTCCAATTTGGTTTCTATTTCCTAAAGAAATTTAGAAACAATCCCTTTAGTGACCAAGATGCACTATCCTCTACAATCTATCTGCCTCTCCACAGCTTTGAACAGGTTCATTCAGCTCTGCTGTTACAAGGATCACTGCAGAAAATCTTTCCTATCAAATGTAATAAGCATATACAACAGTTTATCTCTGTGCACAAGTAGAACATACATCATTGTAAATATTCTGTTTTATTTTTTGTACATTGTTATTGCACATTGGTAATTTGTTACATATATTATTCTATACTTTATTAGTTAATATTATTATATTTATTATTATTGCTAAGCTTGTTTTTAAATGTTGCTACTGTAACGAAGTAATTTCCCATTCGGGATCAATAAAGTACTTATTATTGAAACTGACCACATCATCTTTCTCTGATGCCTCTCCCCATTAGCCAGATTCATTGGGATAAACTTTGATTGAGCTTCTTCAGCAAAGGGTTGTTTCTTTTATTTTCCTTCCTTTCCTTATTTATTTGTTCCTCTAATTAATGCATTTTTATCTTGAATCTCCTCGTATGATAATAGAAAGATGGAACACAATTTGTAACAAAAGAAACTGGAATGATAATGATATATTGATTGAACAATACATATCCACATTTATTGATTGGGCTGTAGAATGTAAAAAAACTATTAAAATGGGCATCTTCCCTGTACATTGCACAACAATCAATAGTGACTAGACAAATGGGTGTCTGATCCTGCATCTCATCAGTTGCGCACTGTGGTAAGCCACCAAGACATCAGTGGGAGAAATCTGACTACTCTCTCAGATTGTGCCGCCTTTTGAGAGTTGAATTCCTGTACCACTCCTTTTCTTGCTCATTCAATTACCAAGCAAGTAAAACTATTCAACCAAACCAGAACAGCACTGTGCCCTATTCATAATGTCTCATAAGCAGAGAGATTTTTTGTGAATACAGTGAACATGGAATTAGTTCATAGTCAACTAATTCATTATTTGCAAAATGATTTGATGCTTTCTTCAATAATCCACTGTTACTCCCAATCTTAGGACTTCATATCCTCTGGCAACCAAAGTCAGCATGAAAGGTACCATGTAGTTTCACTAGCTGAATTGTGATTCGTATTTGATTATGGTTTTACACACCTACTTATGGCATAGACAAGACGTAGAAAGATGGATAACTGATCTAAGTCAGCATGCACCAACTGTTTCTCATACTATGACATCATGTTATGAACATAAACTTGAGAAATGTTCCATATAATCAAACAAAACAGAGAATATTCATCATTAATGTGTTTGCTGCCTAATAAGGCTGCTCATTTTTTCACATCCTCGCCACATTCACTAATGTTGGAAAGGGAAATGTTGCCAAAAGTGACTCACTGTTTGCATCCTGCCATAATTAATCTGCCAGACACTCATTAAGAACCATTATCCATTTTCTACATATCAACAGACTGCTGATGGTTACTCATGTGAACACTTCCTATGTATGGTTTGCTATCTATGCCACCCCTCCTCCTGTCCACATACACCGACACTGCACACAAGACATTGTGTATTGTGTTCCTTGTATTCATCAATGCACTACCCTGGTCCAATGACAAATGAGCACAGTTTGTAGTTGAATAATCTAAACCAGGTGTTTTCATTATTGTTCTGGGTGAGAATCAGACAGGTGTTGGTGGGGAAATATTGGGAGCTTAGGAATGCCCACGCTCTGAAGTTGCAGTTAACTACTTCCAATTATTTCTGTGAATGTGTTCCAACACCGAACTTCTCAAGGTGCTGAACCAGGTAATAGTTCACCAGCATTTATGGTTTAGCTGGCTTCACCAACAAGGGCAACAACTACAAGAAATTGATCTCTGGATTCATTAGTTTAGATTTGAGCTTGTTAAAATATTTTAAAGTGGTTTTAAGTGTTCAGGCGATCAAAAACAGTGGTTCATTTTATTTTTAAAAATCTTTGGTAATTGTAATCATTTGCATGTTTTGTAACATCAGAACCATTCATAGCTGCAGGGGAAGTATTTTAACCAGCTGATAAACCCCTTCAGCTATCTAGTGGGTGTCAAATGCCCATGAATTTAATCCCATTACTTGATTGAGGGCACTCGCAGCAGAACTTCACCGTGGATGATGGATACAGCTGCGGACTAAGTTCTGATGGGAGAAGCACACACAAATGAATCTTGTTTGGAGACCAGCAGTGAGGGTGACGGGTTAGGGTTTTGTGCTATTAATTTCAATCTCATCTGTACCCTGCTGAGGATTACTTATGGAGTTAGATCATCAGTCATATTCCCCTCACTCCTAATGTAATTAATAATTATATTTAAAAAAAACAACTCTTTCAAAAGATTAAACATTTGACTACCCTTGGCTATACTCAATGGCTACATTTCAGGAAGTTTAAAGGGTTAACTTATGTGGCCAGTTTACATAAATTTGCTTCTGAATTAAGTATAGGATATTGAAGGGGAACAAACAGCACTGTTTTAAAAATGAAGGAACTTAAATGAATAAATACTATAAACTACTTCTGAAGGCAGGGAATTGAGGTCAAAGGGAATAATCTTGAAATTAGAAGGATGCATTTCAGGAAATTATTTGAAGTTTATGGGCTTAGGCAATGCGCAGTCGAATTTTTCTTCTTTTAGAGGCTGTGAATGAAGAGTCAATTGAAATTTTCAGGTTCAACATTTTTAATAGGCAAGAAATTCACCCAATATAGATAGAAGGCTGCCTCATAAAAGTGACGCTCAGATTAGTCCTATCTCCATTAATCCATTAAGTGAATGAGGGGACAGGTCCAAATAGCTGAAAAGCCTATTCTTGTTCTTGAAGATTAAAACTGTGAGAGTCCCAAGCAACATAATGTGCTGGAATTCACTCAATTATTTGACAATTCCATTTCAGGAGAGACACAAAAACAATAGAAAACTCAGGAAAGCAGTCAACAGGAGAGATTTCCTGTTCATAATAATCAGTGCAGCTTTTCTTTGTACTTCCCGGAATATCAAAGGGGGCTACCATCAATTGAACTAAATTTCAATAGATACTGTCTGATTAAAAGCAGAAGATCTTCCTGCATCTAAACATTTAAACCGGTGTTTGTGAGTAAGTGAAAAGTCTAAATACATTCTGCGGTGACAAAAAAACTGAAATGCAGGGTGTTGTAGAAAATGGAAAGCAGGCAACTGCAAATGGTGAAAATTTGAAATAAAAGCAGAGAACATTAGAATTACTTACCGACTTAGGCAGTATTTGGTGAGAGAGAAATAGAGCTAATATTTTTAGGACAATGACCTTTTGAAAGACATTTCCAAATTGCTTAAAATCTGAAGCCTTAAAAACAGTTGCTCTTTGCTGATGGGGCTTATCAGCTGTGGTTGGCAGCTCATTTTGGACAAAGAAAATTCTGATCTCAAACCTCCACTGCTTTGCAGCTAATCACACTCATGAGGAAGGTTTCTGGAGTAAATCCCAAAGGAAAATTCCAGAGCTGGAGTCCCTAAGGCAGTCTTACGTCGAGTTCAATGCTGACTGGCAACTTCTGCAACACTGCTGGTACCGAACTGTATCTGTCTCTGCTGTTCCTTTCCACATGAGCAACAGCTTGCTCTCCGTATCGTACTGCCCAGGCTTGCGTATCTAGACAGCTGGGATGCAACATCCCATGGTCTACTCTGACCAATGGAGGCTTCACTCACTGAGTTGCTGTATGAATTTCTTGTCCATATTACTTTTTGTTTCATATTTTTCAGCTTCTGCAGATTGATGCTTTCTTACAAATGTATTCAGATACTGCCTGACCTGCTAATGGTCTCCAGTACTTTCTGCCCAGTCTGCTAATGTCAAACAGGCATGCATAAAATTACTTACATCATTACTCAACTTCCATGGAAATACCACTTCTTTTGTGCTATTACTTAAATCTCCTTATTTTGCAAAGGACAATCAACAGGCTGCTACATTTTTTGGCATCTTCACCAAATTTATGAAAAAGCCTTTACAATTAAGTTGGGGGTTCTTCAATAACAAGTGGGAACACATCACAACTCCTCAGAAAACTAAAGCCATAATTATATTTGAACTTTCATATTCTGAAAAAGTCCCCAATGTATTTCATATCCAATAAAATACTTTTGGACTGTCACTATTGCTACAAATGGTGACAAAAGCCTGCTCTTCTATGCATGGCATTGTTCCAGAAACGTGATATCATTTGAGAAATAAATACTGGAAGAACTTCTTTGAATAGGTCGTTGCTACAGCCACTGGGAGAAGACACCGCCTCTGGTCTATCAGAAAGAGTAGCTCTATCAGCACATTAAATGGCTAACTTACTTGGCAAGAGAATTTCAAAGTTCAAAGTTAATTTTATCAAAGTACTGTACATATACATGCCACCACATACTACCCTGGAATTCATTTTCTTTTGAGCATTCAAAGTAAATACAAAGAAACACAATAAAGTCAATGAAGAACTGCACACAACAAGGATAACCAAACAACCAGTGTGCAAAAGACAACAAACTGTGCAAATACAAAAAGAAAAAAATAACGAAACATTAATAATAATAAATAAATATTGAAAGCGTGAGTTGTAGAGTCCTTGAAAGTGTCCATAGGTTGTGGAATCACTTCAGTGCCACATGTGAATTTGTCCGCTCTGGTTCAGGAATCTGATGGTAAGGGGTAATAACTTCCTGAAAGTGGTGGTGTGGAAACTGAGGCTCCTGTAGCTCCTTCCTGAGGGCAGCAGTGACAAGATTGCATGTCCTGGGTGGTGTGGGTCATTGATGATGGTTACTTCTTTCTTCCTTATAGAGGGCTCAGTGGTGGGGAGGGCTTTTCCTATACCCTCTCTATATTTGTAGGCCTTTCTGTACAAGGGCTTTGGTCTTTCCAGATGAGACGGTGATACAAACAGTCAGTGTTGTAATGTGAGTATTATGAAAAGTAAGTTAATACCAGTCGGGGAGCTGTTGGTAGCAAGAGGCGGGATCCAGGGTTGGCGGGGTCTTTACTTCCGCTCTTTTTACTCCCGGTATGTATTGTAAATAGTTCCTCCACCCATGCCGCATGAGGTACCTGGAAGCCTCTGTGCTGTAAATACCATTTGCCGTCCCAGATAAAGATGCTCTTTTGGCCATCAAGTTGTCGAGTGGTCTTTTGTAAAGTAGAAGTTATCACAGTCAATATATTCTCCACCACACATCTATAGAAGTTTGTCAAAAGTTTTAAGTGACATGCAAAATCTTCGCAAACTTCTAAGAAAGTAGAGACGCCGTCATGCTTTCATTGTAATGGCACTTAAATGCTGGACCTAGGACCAATCCTCTGAAATGATAATGCCAAGAAATTTAAAAGTTTCTGACCCTCTCAGTCTCACAGTCAGGTACTCACAGTCGTAAGTATAAACTGAGTAGAAACATGGCGTGAAGCGACTGAGAGTACGAGACTCCCCCCGGATAGGACACCAGTCTATCGTGAGTTAACCCCCAACATTTTGCCAGTACCCATTTTCAGCTGGGTGGACTGGAGCAATGTGTGGTTCAGTGCCTTGCTCAAGGACACAACACGCTGCCTCGGCTGGGGCTCGAACTCATGACCTTCAGATCGCTAGTCCAAAACCTTAACCACTTGGTCATGCACCACAAACTGAGTAGAGCAGGGGGCTAAGTACAAAGCGTTGTGGTTGCACCTGGTGTTGTGGAGACATTGCCAATCCAAGCTGACTGAGACCTACACATGAGCAAACTGAGGATCCAATTGCACAAGGAGGTATTGAGACCTAGATCATGGAGCTTGTTGATTACTTTTGAGTGGATGATACTGTTGAATGCAGAGCTGTATGCAATGAAGAACATCCTGATGTCATCTTCATTGTCCAGATGTTCAAGGTTTCAGAGAAGTTAAAGATCTCAGCGAACTCTCCAGCCGGTTGATTAACACAGGTCTTCAGTACTTGTCTGGGCTGGGTGCTTTCTATGGGTTCACCCCTCTGATGGATGCTCTCATGTCATCCTTAGAAACCAAAATCACAGGGTTGTTGGTGGCTGTAAGTGTTGTCTCCATGTTTTGTCAGTCAAAGTAAGCATAAAAGGCATTGAGCTCATCTGGAAGCAAAACTTTGTTGACACATATATCACTTGGTTTTACTTTGTAGAAGGTGATAGCATTTCAAGCCCTGTCAGAGCTGTTGAGCATCCTTCTGTGATTCAAGTTTGGTGTATAATTGCCACTTCACATGTGAGATGGTTTTCCAGAGGTCGTACCTGAACCTCTTGTATTTTACTTTAGATTCAACTGCTGACTGTGTCATTCAGCACATTGCATGAATTAGTTGGCTGCTCCATAGCTTTGGTTCAGCATGTTTGTTACTGAGTACAACAAAGCTCATTCATCTCACTCAGCTTCACCCTTGTCCTTTTCGACACTCCTCATTAATTCATATACTTAATTATTCTGTACTTCTTCAATATTTGCCTTCATTACATTTCAGCTCCCATTGTTCAAGCTATCTACATATTTTGTCCAATTTATCTTGCAATATCTGCATTTTCTCCAATTGTCTACTGCTTTCATCCACCTCATTAAGTTTCTGAATCCCAGCTGCTAAAGTAAATTAGATACAGCGGTCCCAAATTTTGAGGCATTCAATTCAACTTGCCTCTTCAATCCCTTGAGCTGTGCTCGTTATGTCCACACACATCCTTAAGCATTCATAGTTTGTCTCATCTCCCCCTAGTCAGGCTTTAGATAACAATTTGCTTTTTATAGGGAACTTTTCCAAATACCTACTCAAACTACAGATTCTCTTTTATTTTATGGAAGTGGCTGAGGAGTAGCAAGTGGGATAAGCGGGAAGTGACAGAGACAAGAGATTCTGCAGATGCTGGAGTTCTGATGAAGGCTCTTGGCCCAAAATGTTAACCATTTATTCCCCTCCATAGATGCTGCCTGGCTTGCTGAGTTCCTCCACAGATTTTGAAAAGTCAAACCAGCGTAGGGCCTATAATATAATGGTAAGCTAAGGAACCAAGCAGTACAAGTGCGAAGGTCATTGAACAGGGGTGTCACGGGTAGAAAGGGGGTGATGCTGGCCTTAATCAGTCAGGGTACTGAGTATAGGAGTTAAGGCATCATGCTGTGATTGTACAAGTCATTGGCGAGGCCACACTTGAGGTACTCTGTACAGTTTTAGTCACTCTGTTATAGGAAAGATATGGTCAGACCGGAGAAAGTGCAGAAAAGATTTACAAGGATGTTGTCAGGACTAGAGGACTAGAGTAGTTATAGGGAGAGGTTGGCTAGGCCATGTCTTTATTCCTTTGAGAGTAAGAAAATGAACTGTGACATTATAGAGTCTTATAAAATCATGAGGGGCATAGGTAAGTTAGGTGATAGCAGTCTTTTCCCCAGGGTAGGGAAGTATAGAACAAGGGGATGTAGATTTAGGGTGAGATGGGGAAGATTTAAAAGGGGCCTGACTGGTAACTTCTTCATACAGAGGATAGTGAGTGTACGGAATGAACTGGCAGAGGAACTAGGTGACACAGGTACAATAATATCATATAAGAATCACTAGACAGGTACATGCAAGTCTTAGAGGGACATAGGTTAAACACAGGAAATTACAACTTGCTGAGCTGGTACCATAAATCATTGAGTGGAAGGGCTCCATGAATCCACACATCATTTTCCCAGTCCCTGGCTTAGATCCTAATGTGTCCATACAGTGACTAAACAAATTATTTTTAACAAACAGCTTTTGGATTTCACTTAAGATCAATTGTTTGGCCTGGCTATAGGAGGCAGCAGTGTAACTAATTAGGATTGCCTTTGGAATAAATAACAATGCTATAAGAGAATCAAGTGTTCCCCTGAGGTAACAACAAATGACGTGTGCTGGAGGAACTCGAAGGGTTGAGCAGCATTTGTTGGGAGACAGGAACTGCTGATGTTTTGCATCGAAGACCATGATCAGAGTTTCATACTGATGCAGGGTTTTAACTCAAAACTTCGATAATTCCTCTCCATCCCCAACCTACGTGGGTTTGACCCACTGAGTTCTTTCAGCAGGTAGTTTGTTGCCTTATCTTTCAACATTTGTGCCTCTGGTCTCTTAATTCCCTTCAGTATCACCCACCATTCCTATTTGAGCAGGATGCCAATAAAATTCTGCATCAAAATGGAAAATATACGGGGTTTCAATGCCTGCAGTCCTGATTTGTTTGAAGTAATTATTGGCTTAAAAATTAAAGCACTCCCCCGTTACTGGCCGTACAAGCTGCTTTCAGAGTTTACCCGTGTCATTATCATCCTGTTAGATAAAAATACCTGTTTCATAAAAAGTCATAAATCATGTGTTTAAAATAAACTGATTAGATTAGCAAACCAAGTTGAATTAGACTTTGCAATGCAACAAAAGCTACAAAATTAAATCTGTCCCATTTAACAAACCTGTAACACACAATAATTGTAGCACTAGATCATTTTGAAATGTAACTTGATAAATTTTGGTCACAGGCAAATGTTTTAAGATTTCAGGCATTCTGGATGGTCTAGATAATCAATTCATGATTAGCCTATAAACTATATAACTCCAAAATTTACCACACTGAGCTTTACACGTATTCAAATCAAAACCACAATTTTCTTGTTTATGCCTGCTACACTCCAGGTCAGGTATTATACATTCAGTGCTTGGAGATAATTAGTATCTGCTTTATTTCTTACACAATGCATGCAACAGCCAAAACTGTGAAGACCAATGGATGCTAATTCTGCTATGATAGTGCCAGTGCTCAGAGCAAATATATTTACTACTTGTCATCTAGGAGGTCAAAACAGAACTAAATATTCTGCAGTTATGTCATCCAGATGAACGGTGGCTGGAAAGGCATGATAAAAATAGATACTGTAGGTAGCAGTCAGCACTAGCTTCCACCATTAAAAGAGTGCATGGGTATCAACCATCAGTATCCTTCCCTTCACACAATCATTTCATCTGCTGATTTGAATGGAAGTTCCTGGTGGGATAGGAACACGATTGGTCGCTTGTATTGTCAAGGTGATGATGGGCCTAGTGATATAAGACTAATCCTCCCTTTTGTTCTATTCTTCACTGGCCCAAGAATCCTTGAAAAGGCTTTGTCACAATACTTGAGTCATCTGACTGAAAGAATTCATAACTTATAAATAAATCTCTTATAGATCAAATGTAACATCAGCTTATTCCAAAAAATAAGTTAATGATCAAAGCTGACCAACCGGAACCAAAAAACATTCAGGAGCACATTCTCCAATGATATCAAAGCCCTCTGACCTGTGTTTGAGCTCCGGGAAAATTACAGAAACATTGTCAAATAGATTGCTGTCTTATGCTGCTTCAGTTTGTTATATGGTTCGATTGAAAAGGCAATAGTTATACAGTTGTAAATATGCTTAATCTACTTGGACTTCAGTCTCTTACTTCCAACTCCAAGGATGGAATGGATTATTTTTCACATCTGAAAATTCACCCCAATGTTTGAAAAACCAGGACTTCATTTCATCTGATACCCCTGAAGCAAATTCCAAAAGGACCTGAAGCAATTCAGAGATGCTTAATTTACTATCAGCAACCCAAGGGAAGAAGCAACAGAGGCTGAGTTATAGGCTTACATTGTTCTGTTGTGATGGATGGAGAAATTCTCCAGCTTCTCCCATTATTTTTCCCCAAAAAAACTGCACCCCAGTTTAACAGAGGAGGCAAAGAATAGGAAACTGACATCTTGGCTTTATTAATATATCCCTCAATTTAATTTAGAATGTCAGCATTTATCACCCATTCCTAGTATCCCGTAAGAATGTTGTGGTAAGCTGTCCTTCTGGTGAAAGTACTCTATACTGTCAAAAGGATCAGTGTAAACTAGATGCCTGATGTGAGGACACACTGTGTCGAAGACCAGTTTCCATCCTATATGACATGCAATGTCCTATGCTGAGGAGTCCATTCCTTGCTTCAGATCTAGAACTGAAGAATGAGCAGGGCTACATTTCCAAGTCCCAATACTGTGCAATGAGGACCTGCAATTGGTGGTGTCACCACTTACCTGTGCCTTTAACCTTAATGTTTGAGGTTACAGGTTTGGGAGGTGTTGTAACGGTATCCTCAGTGAGTAAGTGTAGTTTATCTTGTAATTGGTACACTCTGGGTGAAAGTGGTGGAGAAAATGAATTGTCAGGGTGGTGCAGTAACAATCATGTGGCTGATTAGTCCTAAATTGCATCAAGCTTTTTGTTTAACTATAGTCATCCAGGTTCTTCGAGTATGTTACATCATATCCTTGATGGCTCAAATGCTGTGGACATCAGGAAGTGAGTCCCTCACCACAACTTCCTAATTGCCAGTATTTATGTAGATGATCCAATCGATATGGTCAATGGTGATCCCCAAGATTTTGATTGGGGGGGGGGGGTGCACAATTACAAAACCACTAAACATCCTCTCCTAAGTTGGAGATGGTCATTATCTGGCACATCTGTGATGAAGGGTCTCGGCCCAAAACGTTGACTGCTCATTTCAACGGATGCTGCCCCACCTGCTGAGTTCCTCCAGCTTGTTTGTACTTTCAAACAAGTTGCTTGGAATCAGAATGGTAAGAGCCATAAGGAGCTGTACTTTGAAGAGTTGTTCAGACTTCAAAGTGAGAAACACTGCTTTGAATGAACATGTCATAGTGATTGCTTCTCATCCATTTCTACCTATTGCACTTACCAGAAAATAACGAGGTGGAAATGGGACTGATAAGATTATTCTGTTGGGAGGTGCTATGAATCTGATGGGTCAGATTGTCTCCTACTGAGCTGTTGTAAATTAACAGGATAGTGGTGAAAATCTGCTAATTTGAACCACAACAGTCCTATTCTCAGAGTGAGCATGAATAAAAGGTTAGGGTTTATACCAGTGACAGTAAAAGACATTTCAAATCTGATTAACATCGACTTGGAGGTGGGGGTGCTCCCATGTGCAGCTGCTGCTGTTGTTCTTCTTGGTGATTGAGGTCACAGGATTGGAAGGTGTTTTTTGAGCAACAATGATTCATTTTGTGGATGGTGAAACTACGCAGCCAGTGTGGTGGAGGGAGTGCTAGTTTAGGGAGGTGGAGTTGGAGTGCCACTCACCCAACTGTCTTGTCCTGAATGCTTGAGTTTCTTGAGTGGTCTTGGATTTACACTCATTTATGCAAGTATTTTGTCACATTTCAGATTTGGTCTTCATGCACTGAAATGCATTACATGGAGGAACGAGAAATCTCCATTTTTGGCAATTTACCATGCCATTATTTTGCTTATTATTCGTGTTAATTCTGGAAATGTTGCTTTCTGTTCAATGTTATGTCTTTAACAAATGATGTTGAATTACTGAGCCAGTTATTTCCCCTTCTCCTAAGACTGAGCTCAATAAAGAAAAACATAATAGTGAGTTTGATTTTTGAGTCTTTACCAGTTTGACAAAGCTTTGACAGATGATGAGTTTAAACAGCAAACATATCGAGAGCTCCCTTCTGTTACTGTGCATTATCTCTACAGCAACCCTCATTCTTCAACAGAAGACTCCTCTTGCATCAAATAACCAGTCATTTTGACGGAAATAATTTTGCAGCAAAGCAGTAATTTACAAATGCATAGCAGTGATCATTTTTACTGTTACATTGTAGTCTTGTCTGCTTCCTTGTATCTCACTGCTGGTGCAGTTTGTTTATTTTTACCTTTTGAATTGAAATACAGGAAAGCCTTCTGATAAATCAGGTGACTGATGCACCATCAATAACTCACTCTGAGATGTAAGGGCGAGATATCGGCTTTTATTGACTGGAAGAAGGAACAAGCAGTGAGTGACCACTATACTACATCTTGGAGACAGAGAGGCCGAGATCAGACCTCCATCACCTTTATACAGGGGTCTGTGGGAGGAGCCACAGGAGCAGTCATCAGGGGGCGTGTCCAGACAGGTATATGTAGTTCACCACAGTGACATAATGGACAAAATATCCCCTCCATTGGAAGACTAATTGTGATCTTGAATCTCTAGATAGTTACCATTTGGGAACCACACTGTACAAGTCAGTTCACCAACCATCACTGAATCAATCATGCCTCCCACTTTCATAAATAACCCTCTCCCATTCAGACTGTCATGGGGCATTAAGTACTATTAATTTCTATGTCATGTGGCTTCTCAACACATTTTAAATCCCATCAAATATTGTAGCTTGAATGTGATCGCTGGCTGGATACCAAACCAGGAGTTAAGAATATATAAACTGCAAATAAAGAAATTACCTTTATTCACAAGACAGTCTACTTCCAGAATGTGATGATAGCAAAACAGATACAATGCAGATTCCAAAGCTGCTAACAGTGTACATTCCACCTCAGGCCAATGTTGCCGGGTACTGGGGGAGCTGAGCACTCTGATTAGCAGTCACAAAAGCAGTGCACCCGCTTGCATTCTCTAACATTGTACGGGATCAGTCCGAAGAAGTCTGAAAAACTACCACCAACATGTCGCCTGCAGAACCAGAGGAGCCAACCACTTGACCACAGCTGTAACACCATCAGGAATGCGTACCATGCCATTTCACACTTCAGGAAGTCCAACAACCTTGCTGTACTTCTACTCCCGGTGTATAGGCAGAGACTAAAGACTGTAACATGAGTGGCGAAGAACACAAAGGTATGGTCAAAGGAGGTGGAGGAGTGCTTACAGGATTACTTTGAGTCAGTGGATAGACAATATGCAGGGATCTATCTTTGAATCTGAATGAATATGGCACAATTGTCAACTGACTTCTTTCATCAAGACCTGTGTCGATGAGTGTGTGCCTTTGAGAACGCACCAGACATAGCCAAACCAAAAGCCGCGGATGAACCTGGAGATTCATGGTCTGCTGAAGGCTAGATCTACGGTATTCAAGGCCAATGATCTAGAACTATACAAGAAATTCAGGCAACCTACAGAAGGCTATTTTAAGAGTGAAAAAACAATTCCAGTTGAAGTTAGAAACAGAATCCGATGCATGTCAGCTCTAGCAGTGTTTGCAGGCCATCACTTCCTGCAAAGTGAAACCTATTATCGTGAATGGCTGTGATGTTTCACTCCCAGATAAGCTCCATGCTTTTTCTGCACATTTTGAAAGGGAGACTAAAGCTACACCTGTATCAATCCCTGAAGCATCTGGTTCCCTGATTCTTGTCTTGGAGGCCAATTTCAGAACATCTTTCAAGAAGGTAAACCCTCACATGGTGTCAGGCCTCTGATGGCATACCTGAGAGGGCATTTAAAACCTGTGCCAACCAACTGGCAGGAGTGTTCAAAGACATCTTCAATTCTCACTGCTACAGACAGAGATTCAAAAGTGTTTCAAGTCATCAGCTTTCAACACAATAATACCCTCAGTTCTGATCAAGAAGCTCCAAGCCCTGGGCCTCTGTACCTCCGTTTGCAACTGGACCCTTGACTTCCTCATTGAGAGACCTTAATTAGTACGGATCAGAAATAGTATCACCTCACTGACAATCAATACCAGTTCACTTCAAAGATGCATGTGTAGTCCACTGTTCTACCCTCTCTACACCCACGACTGTGATGCCAACCACAGCTCAAATGCCATCTGTAAGTTTGCAGATGACACATCAATTATTGGCAGAATTTCCGATGATGATGAGGTGGTTTACAGGAATGAGAGAGATCAGCTGGTTGAGTGGTTTCGCAACAACCTTGCACTCAGCATCAGTAAGACCAAGGAATTCATTGTGGACTTCAGGAAGGGGAAGTCAAGGGAACACACATCCGTCCTCACTGAAGGATCATGAGTGGAAAGGGCGAGCAGGTTCATATTCTTGAGGGATCAACATCTCTGAAGATCTATCCTTGACTCAAAATATTGATGCAATTGTAAAGATGGCATGACAGTGGGTATATTTCATTAGGAGTTTGAGGAGACTTGGGTTGCCATGAAAAACACTTTCAGATTTCTACAGATGTACCGTGGAGAGCATTCTAATTGGTTGCATCACCATCTGCTATGGAGGGGCCACTGCACAGGACTGGATAAAACTGCAGAAAGTAGTAAACTCGGCCAGCTCCATCATGGGCACTAGCCCCCCAACCATCGAGGACACCTTCAAAAGGTGAAGCCTCAAAAAAGTGTCATAAATCTTTAAGGACACAATCACCCAGGACATGCCCTCTTCTCATTGTTACCATCAAGGAGGAGATACAGATGCCTGAAGACGCACACTCAACATTTCAGAAACAGCTTCTCCCCTCCACCATCAGATTTCTGAATGGACAACGAACCCATGAAAACTATCTCACTTTTTCTTTTTCTTTCTTTTTTGCATTACATATTTAATTAACTTTATATGGAAATATTTATACTTTTTGGTGTAATTTATAGTATTTTATTATGTGTAGCAATGTACTCACGCTGCAAAACAACATATTTCATGACATATGCCACTGGTATTAAATCTAATTCTGAGAAGGTATAAGATATAATAAAACAGGTGGCTGAGTCCAACCAACTAATATGTTTAAAATGTGGATGTGTCAGCATGAAATTAATTGATGCCTACACAGACTAAAATCTATAATAGAATCAAAATGCATTGTTCTCTGGTAAAATTCTTGTTATAGTTTCATCCTATAAATATTCCATATATTTATTTCAAAATCTATATCTTTGTCATGCAGAAAGTAAACTTATTGTATTCCTTCATCAGAGCAAGTGGGGAGATTTAGTGGTTATTTAAATCATTGAATCTCCAATTACTGACAATAAATGAAACATAAGCAAATACTCAAATCTGGAGCTTCTACCTTCCCAGACACAAGTGAATTACCCATGAACATTTATTAAATGATCAATTATGGTTTCAATGGAGATAGGTATAGGCCATTACTCCTTAATTAGTGAGACCAAAGAGAACGATATTATTTTCTGGCAAACTGTTAGGAGGTACAATGGTACAGACATTAAGTTACTGAAGTAGCATCTGTAGCTTAGATTATTAATATGAGTTTATAACTTGCTATTCAGAAGCGCTGAACTTTTGGGATATCACATCACTCCCTTTACAAAAACTGATCTCATTGTAGATTATTTAAATTCAATTAATTAAATAAACCTGGCTAATTTCAGATCTGGTGACAAAGAAACGTCCAGATTTTCATAAGAATCCAGCTATTTCACTAATGGCCTTCAGGAAAGGAAATGTGACATCCTAATTCAACTTATATATGCTCCAAAACCTCACTGTGGCTACTCATAACTGTCCCTAAAAATGGTCACTCAGTCCTCTGAATTTAGAAGTAGCTCAGAGAAGACAAAATGTTCCCTCCTCGCAATGTCCACATTAATGAATCACTAAGAAATGTCAAGAAGAGCCATTAACTATTCACGTATCAATCTACAGGGTGAAATCATGATCCATGGTTCATCCAATGCAATGGACAATTACATTCCATTGACCTGAAATGTATGGAAAGAGGCAACTTGAACTTAGTGGATTTAGAACCAGATTCTCCATTCCTTCCTTGACCACTGGATTATCAAACAATCCATTGCTATGTGCAGAATATTAACAATTTTCCTTCTGTCACTACTATCCTCTTAATTAACTTCCAATAGATTTAAGTTCACCATAACAATCAATGTTTTGGTCACATGTGCTTAACTTTGATTTATGCCTTCCCCATGAATTCAGTTACACATCTACCTACTGCTGACATTAACATTTTCTCTGGTGGACATCAGACGCCTTTGGGTAAATGCATTTTGGGAGACTATTTTCAACCATGTTACGTAGGTGCAAATTAACAACTCTCCGCAAAAGACAAACTCTCCAAAGCCATTATTAACCCCAGAGTGAGATAATAACCCAAATGAAGAGAAGCCCTGCTAGGATTCTGCATCCAATAACTTCAAATCATATTGAATAATCTACTCAAATCTATGACCAAACCCATAATCTCCATGTTACCTTACACCGTCAAAGCCACATTTCACATTTCAATGGCAGGTTCTACAAGCTTCAATGGACAACTACCATTCGATGTTTTATGAGTCCACCATAAATGAGCAGATTAATTATGAGTATTCTCAATTTGGAGCATCTAAAGCTGCAGTCCAACCACTTAATTGTGCCGTTCAGCATACAAATATACAAATTGTCTGATAGTGGTAAAAACTACATTCATTACAACATGAAGGCAATTAGCTTTCTTTCAGAATATATTCATACATTCCCTATTTCTCAGCATAGATTCTCAATTTAATTTACAAATGCACTTAATAATAACTGAAACTAAATTTCAGAATCTGAAAGTTCTACATATATTGAAAATGGTTTATAAAGTTATAAATAGAAATATTATTACAAAAATTATGGAGGATAACAAATCATTCCTATTTTTAAATGTGATTGTTGAATTGGGGGAATCTACAGTTAATACTCCACTTGTTAAACTGACACCTTTGTAACAAGCTATTTCAATCCAAAGGAAGTTTTTCAATTTATTCAGTGGCCCAGCAAATTAGCTTATGGCCTTTCAGTTCCATCAACACATTTTGAAGCACTTCAGATTCTCTATGTTGAAACTAGAGGATTCATTGGCAATTGTGTAGAGTTAATATTGCCCCAAGGAATCCATGTTGGACTCATGTCCAATTTTCAGGAATGCAGAGTGGAATATATCGGATCAAAGCAAAGTTTGCACAGTAATAATGTTTTGCTGTCAATGATACTTCTTGTATCTTGTGAGAATATAGCTTAAAATTTTCAACCAATTTAAAATAGCAATGGTACCACCAGCATTAAGGTAATGCCAACTAAGAAATCTACATTCCAGCATTTAACTGTTGTGCGAGTATAGCTAGAGAGGCAGAAAATCAATACCACTCCTCTGTACGATGCAAATACCTTCTACAGGATTTACCTAGAATTTCTAACAACCAGATAGAAGCACAGGAAAATCTAATGACTGATTTGGTTGTGGATGGTCTTTTGAGGTATTTACCGCCTCCGAATTATATAATCAATAAAGTTTGAAGAATACATCTAAAAGCTTCTAATACGATTATAACTGCACATTATGGTTTCTTACATCAGATCCTCTAATTCTTACTCATTTTCATGAAGTAGAAATTAGCTGACTATAAAATTCACAAATGGTTTCTTTGGAGGTCCCTTGAGAAAATTGGACTGTGTGTAGCGTAGTGGTTAGCTTAACCGTTTACAGTACAGGCGACCCAGGTTCAATTCCCCCTGCCTGTAGGGAGTTTATGCGTTCTCCCCGTGTTTCCTCCGGGTGCTGGTTGGTAGGTTAATTGGTCATTGTAAATTGTCCTGTGATCAGGCTTTGATGAAATCAGGGGGATTTTGGGGCAGTGCAGCTTGAAGAATTGTAAGGGTCTATTCTGCACTGGATCTCAATGAATAAATATATACTGAGACAACAGGAATGATTTCAATGATATTATCAGGTCCCTACCCTTAAATTAAAGATCTCTGCTTCTATCCCTTGATTTTTCTTAGCTATACACAATCCATTGTTCCCACACACTTTCAGACTTTGAGCACTCTACTCCACTTTCCCCACCTCACCACAGTCAGCTGTTGTCTCTGACAACGGGTATATTTCGCTTCAAAATTTCTCTGCTGACTTTGCCATCCTCAGCTGTCTTTCAAATATGAGAAATGCAATTCCCCAAGCCATCCATTGCCTAGTTACCTCATCTTGTCTCAGCGCCACCTCTTCCCAAACCCACTTTGAAGAACAAAACTTTGACATGTCCCAGCTGCTTTGCAGATCTCTCTGCTCCCGTGGCTATCAGCTGTTAATCTTTGCCCCCACCTTCCTTTGCCAGCTGCCCTCATAGATCCAGGGTCCAGTTGAAGATGAGAAAGACAGGCCTACTGAGTATTTGTCAGCACTGAAACACCGGTTCATAAATTGCCACCCAATCCATTCAAAAGCTCAGTTAGAAATCCTCATCACAGTCGTTAGGATCTTGAGTCAAATGGTTAGGACCCCCACAACAGACTTGATTTAATCTCTTCCTGCAGAATGGGTTGAGTGCTCTTTTCAGAGTCTCAAGCTCTTAAAAAAGAATTACTGAAGGCCTGGTGCTGGTCATGTACATCAGTGTACATGACAGGCCAGCACATGGAGGTATTCACATGGAACACAGGAACACTGCAGTCAAATGTAGACTGCGTGTTTAGTTCAACAGACACTGCACAATGGCCCACAGAACTACAGACACAGGTCACACCTCTAATAGTTTCACTGGAAGTTCACACCACTTTTTCCAATGATCCAGCATTCAAAGTAAAAAGCTAAATATGGATTTTATTTAGAGATACGGGGGAATGAGGCTTTGCAGCGCAGCGAACTGCACCAACCCCAGCAACACACCTATTTAACACTAGTCTAATCACAGGACAATTTACAATGACCCACTAACCGGTACGTCTTGGGAGTGGGAGGAAACTGGAGCACTGGAGGAAATCCACACACTCACAGGGAGACATACAAACACCTTACAGAAGGCGCATGAATTAAACTCCGAACTCTGGAACATCCCACACAAAATGCTGGATGAATTCAGCGGGCCAGGCTCGATCTACGGGAATGAGTAAACTGTCGACGCTTTGGGCCGAGACCCTTCATCAGGACTGGAAAGAAAGAGAAGGCAGAGTAAGAAGGTGGGGGAGGCGAGGAAAAAGAACAAAATGCTAGGTGGCGGGTGAAACCTGGAAAGTGGGAGCAGTGAAGTAAAGAGCTGGGAAGTTAACTGGTAAAATGCTGGAGAAGGGGGAATCTGATGGAAGAGGAGAGAAGACCATGGAAGAATGGGAAGGGGGAGGAAGAGAAGAGGGAAGTGCAGGAGAGGGAGATAATGTAAAGGTAAGGATACAAGGTGAGAGAGGGAAATGGGAATGGGGAATGGTGAAGGGGGCAGTGGCATTTACGGGAAGTTCTAGAACTCGTTGATCGTGCCATCGGGTTGGAGGTTACCCAGATAGAATATATAGTGTTGCTCCTCCAACTTGAGTGTGACCTCATCATAGCAGTAGAGAGGGCCATGGACTGACATGTCGGAATAGGAAGTAGAATTGAAATGGATGGATACTGGGAGATCTTGCTTTTTATGGCGGACAGAGGGTAGGCGCTCGGCAAAGTGGTCTCCCAATGTACGTCAAGTCTCACCAAGATTCAGGGGGCAACTCCAGCAGCTCTGGATTGAGTAGATACCAGGGATCAGATTCCTCTTGTCCTCACCTACCACCCCACCAGCCTCCGTGTCTAGCACATCATTCTCCTTAACCTCTGCTGTCTCAATTTCTCAAACTCCAGTAATTACCAACGCCCACTGTCCTTCACCATTCCCCATTCCCATTTTCCTCTCTCACACTATGTCCTTGCCTGCCCATCACCTCCCTCTGGTGCTCCTCCCCCTTCCCTTTCTTCCATGGTCTTCTATCTTCTCCCATCAGCTTCCCCCTTCTCCAGCCCTTTATCTATCTCATCAAACAACTTCCCAGCTCTTTACTTCACCCCTTCCCCCTCTCCTGGTTTCTCTTCTCCTTCCCCCCCACCTTCTTACTCCGATTTCTTGTCATTTTTTCCAGTCCTGATGGTCTCAGCCCGAAACATCAACAGTTTACTCTTTTCCATAGATGCTGCCTGGCCTGCTGAGTTCCTCCAGTTTTTTTGTTTGTGTTTCTTGGATTTCCAGCATCTGCAGATTTTCTCATGTTTATGCCTGGAACGTCCCAAGCTGCAATGGCATCATGTTAACCCCTACGCTCCCATGGTGCCCAATTTTTGGATGAATTGTGTAATTTTACTCCTGACTCTTATCTAGGGAGGGCACTGTCCATGCTGAGGTGCTATGACAGGACAATGCTACGCAATCCCCCTGCCTCCCACACAATTGGTGGCTCCAATCAGCCACACTAACTCAATCTCCATCAGCATTTGTAACCAGATCATCCAAGCCCAAGGGAAGCTAGTGGAGGAACCTCAGCCACTCTCGGCAGAAGCTTGAATGTTTCCTACCACCTCAGCTCTTGTCACAGGGAAAGAAGCTCTTTAAAACAATGGAACATGATACTCAGCTCAGAAAACAGGTAGCAGGGGTTTTGCACAAAGATCATTTTTAATTCTGGAGCTCCATGAAAATGAATTTTGAAAAAAAAGTCATTATATACCAGCTTGTGGTTTTCAGTGTTCACCATCTGGATACAATGAATGGGCTGGAGGGACGGCTGTGCTTTCGGAGAAGGATTGATAATACTCAGGTAGTCTTTAATGATTTGATGACACTGAGCATGGGCAGGTTGCTGTCTCATTGGCCTCTTCAGTTTCTGTTTAGTCTTGGATTCCTGGTCACCTCTCCTGCCTGCCGTGCCACAACCACCTCCTCAAGTGACTCTCAGGATGGTTTCAATTGGTTCTATGTCTCGCCTGGGCTCTACTAAAAATGCCTCAGTGCTGATTAAGATAGCAGAAGCTCCTCGTCTCCAACAGTACTGTGACCAGTCGCGTACAGTCTACTACCTGTGATCACACATCAGCTGGTGAGGGGATGGAGGATCTTCCTCATTCCCCTTACCTTTCCATCATCACATTTGTCTTGTAGAGATCCACCTATTGCAAACACATGCAACTCTGAAGCACTGGCAGCAAAGTAAGGCCATTTTCGCTGCCCCCCCCCCCCCCCCCATATACCGTACCTTCAGACACAAGTTGCATTCCTATAGACTTTTTGGGTCTGTTACCATTTTTCAATCTGCAGAGACAATTAAATCTGTGATTTTTGTTGATCTGGAGTTGTAGTTGCCAGGGTGCTAATCTGTATAAATGTTTATTTATAAAATAAATAAATTCAGTACTTCCAGATCCAAAGTCATCCTCCAAGACTCCCAAGACAATGTTGCTATAAATCAAAATAAAAATGGAAATAATTATTCCAAAGAAAGGAGAAAGGAGGGAAACTGGAGAAATTATAACATAAGAGGTATCTTTAGGATTCTTATTTTCCATAGATGAGGACAGGTTATCTCAAACCATTTGAAAAATAGCGGTGGAACCAATGGAGATCACGTCAATATGTTTCTACTATTTTTCTCAAGTTAATGCGGCAAACGATCAATAAGGTCGACCTTTTTAATTCATCTCACCATTAGCAGAAGTCATTGGTCACTTCTTGAATGTAAAGGCACATTTCTGTTATAAACCCCAGTGTCATGTTCAGTCAAAGAAATAAAAGACTTACGGCTTTAGCTTTCTCTAACACCAAATTTAATTGCAAGACTGTTATCAATGTTCACATTAAATATCTCAACTGAAATCAATTTGTGCTTATTATATTTCTCTATATTCGTGGTCACCAACCTTTTTAAGCCCAGGATCCCCTACCTCGGCCTTAGTAAGAAGCGAGATCGATCCCAGGTCGATTAGTTACACACATGCACACCGGGGCAGAAAAGACCGGAAGTAAAACCCTGTAACCCGGAAGCAGAAATAATGTACCAGGGGTACCCGCCCTTTTTTTGCACTGCGGACCAGCTTAATTTTGACAATATTCTTGCGGACCGGCCAACCGGGGGGGTGGAGGTGATAAAACGACGGGAATACAGCGCTAATCAACGGTGGTTCCTTAGGTACAGTCTATTCCGCAATTTAGTTTTAGCAGCTCTCGGCACTTAGCTGCTGTCCCGTGCTGCTCACGTTTTTTCCACTGAGAAAACTCAGCAGGTTCGTCTTTAAGTGCAGGGTGCTTGGACTCAAGGTGCTGAAGCAGTTTTAAGGGCTTCATTGCCTCATTAGACAGCTTCCCACCCACCCGTCACCAGACGCCTTGGCCAGGTGCGGCTGGTCGTGGGTCGGGTGAGAGGACAAGGTCAGGGCCGGAGGTCCCCGTACCGGGGCCACGGCGGTCGCAGTCTGGAGAGAGCGACCGACTGAGCGAGGAGAGCAACAGGCCCATGCTCGCCCCCGCCCCCCTTGTAGGATCTATCAGCCGACAAAAGTTTGCTTCAGTAGATCGCAGCGCCATAGCTGCTCTGATACTTACGAAACGCTGAGCCCAAATTAGGTCGTCTGCGAATATTTTAGCACCGGGTTACCCACGAACATTCGGAGTGCTAAACAGGTTTACAGGTGGCGCCCATCTGTCTGTGCTCCAGGCCGGTAGCAACGGCACTTCCCGCCGGCCGTGTGAGGGTATCACTGCATTTAGGTGGCTGATGACCTCGCATGGGTTCAAGTTCAACAGTGGGTGTGACAGGGAATGAGGAAAGGTGCAGCTGACTCATATTGTTTCCTCGCGGCCCGGTGGTTGGGGACCACTGAAGTACACTGTGTAGTGCGGGGGAGCTACACGCATGCGCACTGGGCAGAAAGAGCGGAACTAAAACCCTGCAACCAGGAAACAATCTCTCAACAGTATTTGTGTTTTTTTTTTCAGGATCTACTGGGAAAGTCTCAAAGATCGACCAGTTGATCGCGATCGACGGGTTGGTGACCACTACTCTACATCATTAATCTAATTTAGAAAGTAATCTCCATTCTGTAATATTGGTTGATGTATGACACATACGGCTCCTGTTCTCAGCTAAATTTCATTGCAAACTTTATTCTCATGCTAACTTCTCCAAACTAATGATATTTCAGTACCAGTGAAAACAGACAAGTTTTGAACTATGAGCTTCACACAGAAAATACTGGAGGAATTCAAAGTCAGCCAGCATCTATGAAGGAGAATAAACAGTCAACAATTCAGGCTGAGATTCTTCATCAGGACTAGAAAGGAAGGGGACAGAAGAAGGAAGAACTATTTAGTAGTAGTAGTAATACGATCACTCAAGTTGTGTGTGATGTTTTTGTAAGGGGTTGCCCTTAATGGAGAATGCCTCCGTGTGACACTTTTCAACGTGGAGAGGCTGAAGCTTGGTCTTTGACAAATTGATGTCAGGGTCCAGCAGCATGGAGTTCAAGATGACATGGGATCCTTCACTGCTGAAGTCTTCCTTCAGCTTCAGTGCCATTGTGATGTATTATCTTCCAGCTCCATGTTGAAGTCTTTGTTGGATCACATTTTGCCTGGAAACCTACCCCCCCCCCCCCCACTTTACTTTACTGCTATGGATGACCTGACCAGGAGCTAAGCTGCAGATGGCATCACTCTCTGGATGTCAGCAGCTCACAAACCTCTCCACCACGACAAGGTAACAATCTTCAGAGAAGAGCCTCCCTTATCACCTGCCAGCTTGTTCTCCTCCCCCACCTTCTTATTCTGGCTTCTGTCCCCTTCCTTTCAAGTCCTGGCCTGAAACGTCAAATGTTTATTCCCCTCCAGAGGTATTGCCTGACATGCTGAATTCCTCATGCATTTTGCGTGTGGTAAACTAGACGTGCATGTGACCTGCTGCCTCACCGAGATGGTATCTTTGGGTCCAAGGTGGTGAGAACGGAAGGGATAAAAGGGAGGATGTTATCTTTCTTATTGTTGCATCAGAAAATGATATGAGAAGATGAAGGCTTATTGTTGGAGATAGAAGAACGAACCAGAGCTCTTGATTGGAGTACCGTGCAGACACAACAGATGCGTGCCCTCGCAGGTCTGGCGAAGAGCTTTAAAAAAAGTATCTATAAAAGAGGGGTATTAACCCAGATCTTATTGGGGCACTTAATGAAAAGAAACCCTTAAGAGCCAGTGATCATAATATGATTGAATGCATAATGCAATTTGAGAGGGGGAAGCATAACTCCCAATGTATCAGTATTGCAATGGAATAAAGGGAATTACAGAGGCATGAGAGAGGAGCTTACCCAGGTGGATTGGAGAAGGATACTGGTGCGCAAGACAGCAGAGCCGAGATGGTTAAGGTTTCTGGGAACAGTTCCTAAGGTACCGGATAGACATGTTCTATCCCAAATGACGGGGCTTGGCAACTGTGGCTGACAAGGGAAGTTAAGGACTGCATAAAAGCCAAGGAAAGGGCATACAAGGCAGCAAAAGAGAGTGGGAAGTTGGATGATTAGGAAGCTTTTAAAATCCTACAAGAGGCAACTAAAAAGAGATAAGAAGGGAAAAGATTAAATTACGAGCAGACTAGCCAATAATATAAAGCAGGATACCAAAAGATTTTTCAGTTATATAAAGAGTAAAAGGGAGCTGAGAGTTGATATTGGACCACTGGAAAATGATGCTGGTGAGGTAGTAATGGGAGACAAAGAAGTGGCAGATGAACTTAATGGGTGCTTTGCATCAGTCTTCACTGTGGAAGATTCTAGCAGTGTGCCAGAGATCCGTGAGTGTCAGGGACCAGGAGTGAGTGCCATTACTATTAATGCTAGGCAAGCTCAGTCTTAAGGTGGATAAGTCACCTGGACCAGATGGACTACATCCCAGAGTCCTGAGAGAGATTGCTGAAGAGATAATGGATACATTGGTCATGGTCTTTCAAAAATCACTTGATACTGGCATGGTGCCAGAGGACTGAAAGCCTGCAAATGTCACTCCACTCTTTAGGAAAGGAGGAAGACAAAAGAAAGGAAATTATAGGCCAGTTAGCCTGACCTCAGTGGTTGGGAAAGTGTTGGAGTTTATTATTAAGGATGAGGTTTCAGGGTACTTGGAAACCAATGATAAAATAAGTCAAAGGCAGCAAGGTTTCTGTAAAGGGAAATCTTGCTTGACAAATCCGTTAGAGTTTTTGGGAAAGTAACAAGCTGGCTGGACAAAGGAGAGGCAGTGGATTGTCATTTATTTGGATTTTCAGAAGGCATTTGCTAAGGTGCCACACATGAGGCTGCTTAACAAGATAAAATCCTATGGTGTTACTGGAAATATACTGGCATGATTAGAGGAATGGCTGACAGGCAGGAGGCAGCGAGTGGGAATAAAGGGGGACATTTCTGGTTGGCTGCCAACCTAGTGGTGTTCCTCTGGGGTCAGTATTGGGACTGCTACTTTTCACATTGTTTGTCAATAATTTAGATAATGAAATTGATAGCTTTGTGACAAAATTTATAGATACTGTAATGCTCTGGTCCACATCTTTACTGTTATGCTGTAGGTGTTTCATATGGCAGCTCTGTTTATTCTACTTTCAGCCTGCTTGGGTTATTGTTGAAGATAAGGGATGATGTGGAATGTGTGCCATCCAATTAGCAGAAGGTTTTTCTCAGTGAGGGACAATAAGGTTGGGCTTGGGCTTGAGTTTGGCTGGAGATGAAGAGAGATGACTCTGGGGAGAACCGGTCATTGAACACGACCCGGTGGGAGACCCACTTGTTCAAGATGGATGCGAGCAACGTGCGGAAAGTTGTGTGTGCTTTCACGCTGACCATAGCTAGGGGCGAGGACTTCAATGACCGGTTGCTCTCATTTCTATGGAGCGAGGGGAAGGAGTGCACTGATTTGAAATGTCTAATGAGTCCCCCAGGGAGAAGTGAGTTAGTATCAGCCCTTACCTCTCTGGTGAATAAATGACCCAGTGCACAGGCGGAGGGTCCTAGCAATCAAAAGCTGAGAATGTTCTCAGGGGTGAAGCTCACCCCCCTAGGGGGAAGAGGAGTATGGGACTTGGACAGAGCAGACCTCTCAGATGTTGATTGAGTGGCAGTGCTCTGATGCCATAAACAGATAGCGATTGGTTGAAAGTTTGATGAGACCAGCTGCTGATGTAATGAGATCCTTAAAGACACAGAACCCCTTTGCTACCTCTGCAAGCTGCATGCAAGCGCTAGAAAATGTGTTTGGTGTGAAGGAAAGCCCACTGGAGCTTATGATGGGGTTTCAGAACATGTATCAGGAGAAGGGGGAGAAACTTTCCGCCTACATTTTTCAGCAAGAGAAGCAGCTGAGTTGCTTGTGGTGGAGAGGGGGCATTCAAACAGCTGAGGTGAATCAGTTAAGAATGGACCAAGTGGCAAAAGGTGCCCAGTCACCGGACCTGATTGCTTGGGGTCTCCAAATGTCTTGTAAGTTATGCCCCCCTCCTTCATTTGTCGAGCTGATCAGAGAAGTAAGAGAGGCGGAGAATGTGATGGAGACACGGGAGACCTCCGTCCGCAGGGTACAGTCCTCGGTAGTGGTCCCCTTGGCTGAAGTGACCACTGATAACCCACCCTGGGGAGTGGTGAAGGAGCTCGTGGCAGAGCTTAGGACTGAGATGTTCCAGTAGTTATCGGCAGGTGCAGCCACCCTGCACAATAAAGCTGACAGGGAATCAGACTCCCTGCGGGGACGGGCTAAACAGAGTGAACAGGGTCCCGCGAGAAGGGGAGCAACTGGTATTGTCTGTTATAACTGTAGTGAAGTGGGACACATCGGACAGGAACGTGAAGGACAGGAAAACCCCCGGAGAGTGTTCCCCCGGGGACCTAAGCGGAGAGACTCAGTGAAGGAATGGCCTGGCGTCTTGGGGGCAACACGTTCCCAGCCATATATCACGGAACACCCTGAAGCAAAAAACCCTAGCCCTGAAGACTCAGTGGGGCCAAGCTCCTGTGTATATCTACGGATTGAGGGTAGTTATGCTAGAGCCATACTTGACACCGGCTCTCAGGTTACTCTGCTGTTTTACAAGCAATATTTGATGCATTTACCATTGACTTCACTAGAGATCTGGGGTCTTAGTACGGAGGACTATCCGTACGATGGCTGCTTGTCATTGAAGCTGGAGTTTTTGAAGGCAGATGTGGGAGTAGCTGAGGTCCTTCATACATTAGTGTTGGTTTGTCCAGACCCGGTTGAGAAGGACGAAGCTTCAGTTCTTGTGGAGACGAATACTCCTATTAAGAGGAGGCTAGTGGGAACCTGCAAGGAGAAAGCTGGAGAGAGCTTTCTGAAAACATTGTTGATTTACCCTGCGTTCCATGCTGCTTTTGAGAAAGTGCATGGCCACATTGGGCTGGATGGTGAGCATAAATGAGGGACTTTGCGCTTCGCCCAGTCAAAACCAATTGGGTTACAGCCTAGGGAGGTAGTGATGGGAAACCCCAAATTTCCCAGAATGCCTGATGCTGAGGCCCTGTTGGTGGATGCTCCAGAAGACCATGAATAGGAGTCCTGCTTACCTGCTAGGGTATTGGTGAGACCCAAACCACAGAAACCCTCGGTTGTACAGATGAACGGGATAACAGTGAGTGTCAGGAGCACTTCACAGCAAGAGGTCATCCTCAGACAGGGGATGCCAATGACACACCTCTTCCCAGTGACGTTAATCTCTAGTGTCCCTGTGAGTCAAGCCAGGGAGAAACTCTCTCCGAAAAGAGGAAAGTTGACTGCTGAGTCACTCAAATTTGAGGACTCTCTGGTACCTGGAGGTTGATAGAGAAAATATTGAAGCTGGAAGATGTCTTTTCTACTGACGAGTTTGACGTGGGTTGTTCCAAGAGCATTCGCCACACTACCCGGGTGACAGAGGACACCTGCTCAGAGAAAGATCACTTCAGAGGTGGAGAACATTTGGCAGCGTCTGCAGAAGTTGAAAAAAGCTGGGATCATCACTGAGTCCAGAAACCTTTATATGTCTCCAATATTGGTGGCCAGGAAGAAGAATGGAAAGGTACAGATGTATGTGGACTATTGGACTCTGAACAGACCCCGACCATTATACAGTCATGAGAATCGAGGATGCACGGGACTTCTTGAATGGTGTGAAGTGGTTTTGTATGCTGGACTTGAGGAGTGCATATTACCAGATTCCCATGAGTGAGGCTGATAAAGAGAAGATGGCATTCATATGTCCACTGGGACTTCTCCAGTTCGAAAGGATGCCCCATGATGTATCGGGAGCCCCTGCAACTTTTCAGCATGTCATGGAGAAAATGGTGGGGGATATAAACTTGCCAGAGGTATTGTTGTATCTGGATGATCGGGTCCACCTTGTAAGAACATGAAGCGAGCCTACTGAAGGTGCTAGGCTGCCTGAAAGCTGAAGGGTTAAAACCTTCCCTGGACAAATACCAGTTTTGCAAGATGTCTGTCAACTTCACTGGGCACATAGTCTAATGAGATGGAGTAGCTACAGATCCGCCTAAGATAGAGGTGGTAACCACACGACCAAGGCTCCAGACTGTGATGCTTTGCGCTCATTCCTTAGATCCTGTGGGTACTATCGGATGTTCGTGAAGGACTACTCTTAAAGTGAGTCACCCTTTAAATCAGCTTCTGTGTGGTTACTTTCCCTTGGGGAAGAAAGGGACGACAAAAGGAGAGGATAGTAAAGATTATCTTAGTCCTTTGGAGCCTTTTGGAGTGAGATGGGATGCAAAATGTGAATGGGCCTTTCAGTTGCTGAAAGAGCTGCTGGCAAGCACTGGTGCTGGCTTTTGCAGATCCCCGGTTGCATTCAGATGCCTGCAGAAAGGGCTTAGGGGTGTTCTGTATCAGGATCAGGTCACAGGGCTGAGACCTGTTGCGTTTGTCAACCAGAGTCTGTCACCCTCTGAGAATACTATCCCACGCACATGTTGGAGTTTATGGCATCGAAATGGGCTGTGGTGGATAAGCATACCAAATGTAACTGAAATTATGGAGGATAATCTTTTGATTGTGAAAGTGATGGGATGAAGGATGAAGACAAGGGGAGAGCCATCCTTACTCTGGGTTAAAGGAAATGGGTAGGGAATGGAAGAGGTGTGGTGAAAATCTTTTAAATCATGGCACAGAAGAAACCACCATTAAGAAATGTCTCAGAAGAAGTGCAAGGTACCAACACCAGAAACAGAGAAACTGTGTGAACAGGGAGCAAGAATACTCGAGGAAGCTATCAACTTGTAATGTTATTGGTCACAAATCCATCCCCCAAAATGGGGGGAGAAGTCCGGAGAAAGAGGACTCAGATGGACCATGTGAAAGCAATAGAAGGATGGATGTCGGTAGAAAAGTGATAGAATTGTTATGGTCCACACAGAAGTAAGAAATGGCACCAGTACATTATCAATCTACTGGGCAGATATGTGAGTACAATGGAACTCAACTTTTTGATATATCCCATAAGGAGATAGGCCAGAGGATTCAGAACTTCCAGTGGTGCAGTGAAGAAGCTGGTTAATGGTGGGTTGAAGTTCTAACATGGAGTTAAGCTACTTTAAGCATTATGCTACTTTATTTCACACTATTCGTCATGTATTGACTGAAGAAGTCAACTTCTAATGATCATTTTCATCTGGATTTTTCACTAGATAATACAATGCAAGAGAATAATGTTTGCTAAAGAACCTTAGAAAAACTATTGTGTGAAAAATCTGTTCATTAAATAAAAGGCACAGTATTAGGAAATTAAACATAGCAGCTTTCATAGTTCCCATGTCACCTCAATATTACTGTGGTGCTAGAGTTTGACAAATTGTTCAGTTCAGCTCTCCAGAAACTGCCAACATAAATATACTCTTCTATTCTCACACACAGAGCAAAAAAAAAGAGACAAATTAAAATGAACAAAATGCATTCTAAATTTAAAAATACAAATCCAGTTGCTTAGTTTTCATCACTCACCTTCCAAGTTTCTACTGTACGTGAACCTTCATTAAACCAATCCAGGCCAGTGAACATAGCAATCCCATATTTAACAGATGGAAATAATCCTGTATGACATTCAAATCTAGTTGAATATGCTCTAGTATTTAATCACTTAAATATTAAGTTCACTGCATTATAGATTCACAAGATCTGATGTGATAGTGTCCACCCAATTCCAGTTTCCCAAAGATATGATTCATTCCTACACCTGCAACTAGAGTAACAACCAATAAAATCCCAGTGCAGAATGTTTTACAATAAAGGCTGAATCTCTGAAATACAATTAAAGAGATGGAAGGATTTAATTAAAGTGATGTTTGATTCAGAAGGAAGATCGAAAAGCATTCTTACTCATTTCTTCTGGTCGTTCCTTTTCTTTTGTACATTGCTGCCTTCCCAGTCTGCTGTTCTCAGAACCTCTCCATTCTTCCTTCATTTCATGCATGCTTTCACATGCCACTCTTTCCTTTTGTCACTCTCACATCTGAGTTTTGGAATAGCACGGGAGGGAACATAGAACCTTACAGCACAGACAACATGGAACCTTACCTCAGCCTGTGGTGCAGAGACCTATTCCATCTGCCCACGTGTGGTCTGTGTCTCTCCATCCCTACTTGTTCATGTGCCTGTCTAAATAGCTCTGAACTTTTATGTTGTATCTGCTCCCACCAGTTCCCCTGGCAGTGTATTCCAGGCATCTACCACTCCCTGTGTAAATCATCTGACATTGTGGATCTCCTTTAGACTTTCCCCCTCTCATTTTAAAGCTAAATCCCTCAATATTTGACATTTCCTTCCTAGGGAAAATGACTTTGACTACCTCCTCTCTCTACAGCTTGCAAAATCTTACATTGTTCTACAAGGTTGCTTCTTAAGTTCCGACATTCCAAAGAAAAAATATTCAGTTTGTCAAACCTCTCCTTACAAGAAGTGAACTCCAGTCCAGGCGACATCCTAGTGAATCACTTCTGCACCCTCTCCAAAGCTTCCACATCATTCCTGCAATGTTGCGACCAGAACTACACACAGTACTCTCAACATGGCCTAATCAAAGTATTATGTAGCTGCAACATGACTCAATATTTTATATGAAGGCAAGTATTGTATGTTGTACACCTCTTTTACAATGCTATCTACTTGTGTTGCCAATTTTTGTGTCATTTACAGACTTACTAAACCGTAAACTAGACTTACCATATCAGAAATGACAGCACCATGCTGACTATTCCTAATATGCCAACCATTGTCGATATTATGTCTTTCACAGGTGCTAAAAGAGAGACTGAACAACCAAACAACCCAGCTACTAACCACAGCCACTGTCACTCATGCCCATACTGCACCAGGATAAGTGGATGCTGGATCTGCCTCGAGAAGACCCACCAATAGACAACCCCGTAGGAGAACATCATACTTTGCACTGCTACCTATCACTGTTGTATGGTTCATTTGCCTACGTTGCTGAGTTATCATGATTGCCTTTCTTAAATAAAGGAGTAACACTGGCTATTCTCCAATCTTCTGAGATAATGCCTGTGGCTAAAGAGGATACAATGATCTTGATCACAGGTTCAATAATTTCCTGCTTTGACTATCTCAGTATTCTAGCATGAATCCTGTCAGATTCTGCAGACTTATAGGATTCCCAACACCTCTTCTTAATATCACATGCACTAAAATATCAACATTCTCCTTCTTGATCTCATTATCATTCATCCCCTTCTCTTTGTGAACACTGATGCAAAAGTAATAATTTAGGATCTTACCTATTCCCTCTGGTTCCAGTCATAATGCACCAGCTTCATCACTGAGTGGAGCTAATATTCCCCTTGCTAACCTCTTGCTTTCAATACATTTACAAAATGCTTTGGGTTTCCCTTTATCCTACTTGCCAAGAATATTTCATGGACCTTTAGTCCCTTTCCTGTTTCTTTTATATTCCTTGAGAGTCTTGACAATGTATACCATTGATCTTGAACCAACTAGTTCTCATACTTCAGTCTTTGTCATATACTAATCTAATTTCCTGCAAATAATAAACTAAATTCCTTTTAAAGGCTTCTAATGAATCAATACTCAACACTCTCTCAGGAAGTGGATTTCAAATCACAGCCACAAACTGGGTGAAAATCTTTTCCTCGCATTGTCTTTGATCTTTTGTTAGACACTTTAAATTTCTGTCACTGGACACCATTAATCCAGTGCAGGGCCAAATTATGTTGAGGATTTTCTTTTAAAGATTAGCTTTATTTGTCACATGTACATTGACACTTGTGTCAGTTGCGTCACATCAAATCAGAGAGGGTTGTGCCCAGAGGTGTCGTCACACATCTTACTCCAACACAACATGCCCACAGCTTACTAGCCCTAACCATACATCATTGGAACGTGGAAAGAAACTGGTGCAACCAGAGGAAACCCCTGTGATTACAGAAAGAACATACAGACTCCTTGCAGCCAGCGGCAGAACTGAAACCAATCAGTGATTGCTGGCATTGTAGCCGTCACTTTTCAGTTCCGCCACACAATTTTCTGACAGATTTGCCAGCATTAACCAAATTTCAGAAACCGTTTTAAGCCCCTTTGAGGATGGTGTGAACATTACCCAAGTGACTTTTGAGCTGACTGTCAGGTACGTGAATGAAAAAGCAACCAAAATCTTTGAGTTCAGTCATTATTTATGATCCCTGTGCTTCCACGTGACAGCATTTATCTAAGTCGCTTGTGGCTCTCATGCCAACAGTGTTATTCCTGAGCTTGAGTCCTTTGGATTCCAACTTTGCGCTGGGAGCTGGGCACAAAACTCTAGGCTGAAACCCAGCTGCATTCTTAGAATTTGTCTTTCAAATGAGATTTTAAACTATCTGCTTTGGCCAGATAAGCATAAAACATCCCATAGCGCTCTTCTGAAAAAGAGCATGTGGAAATTTTCCTCATTGTTCTGACCAAGTATTTATCCCTCAACTAGCATCGCTGACAGAACAGATAATGCAGTTATGATCATATCTCTGCTTGCTTACCTGCGTTAACAGCTCTGCATTCTGCACTTACACTTCAATAAATATTTAATTGACTGTAAATTAAATTGACTGACTAGGAGGGCCGGAACGGCCTGTTTCCGTGCTGTGATTGTTATATGGTTTATATATGGTTTATATGGTTTAAATATAAAATTCTTTGGGATATTCTGAGGCTCGGGAAAGAACTATATGAATGCTGATCTGCCTGACTTTGTCCTTTTAATCCAATTTCTTTGCTTATTAATGCACAACTAATTTCAATGGACAATACTTTACAGTCATCCACATTTGCAGATTGTGATGGTTTACCAAGGACTAGGCAAAGAGCATTCTAACTGACAGATTAATTTTCAGATAGATTTATTCCTGGGGTAGGGGTATTTGTCTTCTGTGGAGAGATTAAACTAGCTCTCAAGAGATTACCAGGATAAGAGGTGATCTCATCAAACCATACAAATTCCTCAATTGCTTGCCAGGGTATTCTGCATACTTCTCCTGCCTGGGATTTACAAAATCAAAGTGGATCCACCAATCAAGAATGAGATGAGAAGACAATTCTTCACCTAGGGGTTAGCGATTTGTTGGAATTCTCCACTGAAGGCAACTGTAGAGCCTCTGTACATTCTAAATGATGACTGAATGATCACTGATTGTTAAGAAGTATGGAATTAGTGCAAGAAAATGGCATGAGGTCAAAGGTCTCCCATGATTTTATTGAAGGGTAGAGCTGGGCAGAAGGGCTAAACAATCTACTCCTGTTTCTGCTTCTGTCTTTGTGCCTTATAGCTCACAGAACCACCTGAGACAGTAATGATGCAGCCTGCAGTCAGTCCTAGTAAGAGGCTGCTATGGGGGCCTCAAACAGCTCCTCCATACATTCCACAAGGTTACCAGTATTTACGACATGCAAATAAATCAAAGTAAACTGCATTAAAATGGCAGCACTGCAACTGACAATGAAGAAAATATACAACGTACATGAAAGGACCCTCCATGAAATCAAAGAAATGCACTGCAGCACAGCCCACAGTAAATACTGTACATCATCTAGTGGTAGGAATGAGGCAGAGGAGGGTACCTATTGGAGATCTTAGATCACCAGTGTTTATTGCAGGAGTCATCTTCACCTTGTGCCAAAAATAATAACCTATAACACAGAGCACACGTTGAGTTCATTCTGTCTTACAATCCAGTATCCTGGGTCAAAAACAGAAAACACTGGAAGCGCCCAGCTTCCCTTATCGCATCTGTTCTGTGTCCGGTGCTCAAATAGCAGGCACCCTAAACAACAAGAGTTTTTGGAACTTACACACTGCTTCTTCAAGTGAAAGCTGTCAACGTGTCTTTACTTTACAAAGGAGCCTTCAAGTTAGTTGCTGGGTCAGTAGTCTAACCGGTAGCACAGGAGTGGCCATTAGCACATAAAATGTTGCATTTCCACTCTCCATACATCCCATTATTCCCTAGACTACAGATTTCATGTACCTTCCACTGTACTAGCCTTCCAGTTTGTAGACCTCAGTGTATTCAATGTCATTGCATAGAAAACATTGAGCCAATGCTTGCCTATACGAGGGCCTGTACTCTGAACACAGGACACATTCACAGATATGACACACAATGGATTCCACAATGATTGGGAAGGATGGGAGCTAGAGTCTTAGTAGTGTGTTAAGTTGGGTTGCCTGTATAACAGGTTGTATCTTATCTCCCTTTTTGAAATGGTTCATTTACAAAATGCTCTTCTCTGCTGAAAATTCTGTACAGAGATGCACGTGCACAAGAATGTCAGTCAGAATTCAAATCCTATTGGATATTGTTTGCAAATCTAGAAATTCTGCTTCTCAATACAAGGAGCATCATGATGACATGTTGGAGACTAATCCTAAGTGAAGTTCTTCCCACAGAACTACTGTCTCCTCCACACTTTTCACTCTCACCCCTCTTCTTAGTCGCTCTGCTGGGGCACCATACTAAGTGGTCATTCTTGCAAACCTTGACGTTCATTGTTGGTGGGCTATTTGGGTCTGCCCCCATTCACTCTGCTTGCCCAGACAGTGACTTGTTCAGCAGGAGTCATTATACGACAATTGGGAACTCAGCCTTTAACCAACATGACCCTCCCTGGATCATGGGCACCAAAACCAGTCACAATCCATCCCAAGCAGCACATATAAGATGCCGGAGGAACTCAGCAGGACAGGCTGCATCTGGTGCAGCCAGCCCTGCTCAGTTCCTCCAGCATTTTGTGTGCGTGAGCTTTGGATTTCCAGCATCTGCATATTTTCTTGTGTTTACAAACCATCCCATCTGAAACTCAAGAGCCACGTGCAAAGAGTGAGGCAAATGATGAGATATTGTTCTTGACTGAATTAGCTTAAACTGACAAGTTGACGTACCTCTTACAGTGATTGTACTGGACTTTTTAGCAGGGTTGCCCACGTTGTTGTTGGCAAGGCAGCTGTATGCCCCGGCCTCCTCAGCATTGATCGAGTGCAGTGTTAAAGTCCCTCCCTTCAGAACGCTCGACTCAGGAAGAGATCCTATAGCTTTAATCCAGGTGAGAGTAGGAGGGGGATCCCCTCCGGTTGTGACACACACCATTGAGACCGAATCTCCAGGGTTCACGACTATCTGCTCAGGAATCAACAGCTTGATGGAAGGGGAAGCTGCAAGATACAAAAGCAGAGAAAGAAACTTGAATGTAAATACATGCTCCTTCATCCTGACTGTAATGAACACACCTTGTATCAAAACTGAATGCTTAGTGTGCTGAGAGGAAGCTCTACAAACAACCAGTTGTTAAAAGAATCACCAAAAAGAGAAAAAGACCCGAGTCCATGATTGCTCTCCTTGGAGTAACTGATCGGTTCCATTGTTTAGCTTTTTCCAATCAACCACAACTTACTTCTCCTCTGTTCGCTATCCAATTTCCTCTTGAAAGGGAAACAGACAATGTAGGAAATCCTCATCAGGTCAGGCAACGTCCGTGGATAGGAAAACTCCTAACATTTCAGCTCTGAAGGGTCCTCAACCCAAAATGTTAATTCTGTTTCCCTTTCCACAGAGCTGCTTGACCTACCTGCTTTGTTTCTGCAGTGTTTTCTAGCTTTTATTTCCAGCATAGTTTTATTTTTAAAATTTCCTTTTGAAAGACCAGGTTAATCTATTTCCACTGCTCTTACAGGCAGAGAGTTCAATATCATCACCATCCTCTACACATGTAAGCTTTTTCTCACATCTTACTTTTGTGCTTTTTGACCTTCAGTACTTCCACTAGTTCTTGAACTATTTACTAATACAAACAGTTTTCCTCTACTTAGTTCATTTAAATCCATCCTAATCTGTACACCACTTTTCAAATATTCATTCCCTAAGCAATCTTTGTTCCAATGACAAAACACTCAGGTTTTCTAGTTTACCTTAAGGTTGAAATCCAATATTCTTATAGTACCATACAACACAGAATCAGTCCTTTTAGCTCTCTCTGTGTATGCATAACACCAAGTACCAAGCAGAGTACTTGTCCAAGAGCCAGTTTTGATAGATCTTGTGTATCATCCCTGATATCTTTGCATTCTTCCAAAGATGTAATCAACAGAACTAAACATAAATTCCATTCATCCAGGACCAACCAATTTTCTGAACTATTGAATGTTATTCCAGTTATTTCTTCAACACACTTATATTCTACTATTTTTTTAGATGTGATACATCTCATCTAAAGTGCTCCATTGCATCTGATTTAAAAAGAATGTGGAAGAAGTTGCAACTGAGCTCAGGAACCAGGTCTACAGTGAGTGGGATGGAAGCACAGAAACCAGGGCTGCAGTGAGTGAGGAGTACATACAGGAAATGGGCTTCCAGTGACTATGAACAAAGTATGGAAATCGGGGTTACAGGGAACAGGGAGAGTGTGCACAAACCAATGCCCTGTGATGATTTGGATGACAATGTAACAACAGTTGTACAATGAGTCACATACTGAATGATAAAGATTTCCAAATGGTTGCAAATTATCAGAGATAATTTGTGTGGTCAGAACAATCTGGAGCTAAATACGGTCAAGACTGTGGAGATGGCAGTGGACTTCAGGAGGAGCCCCCCAATACTCCCCCCACTCACTATACTTAACAGTATTGTCTCTGCTGTGGAGACCTTCAGATTTCTGGGTGTCACAATCTCCCAGGACCTGAAGTGGACACCCAATGTGGACACTCTTATCAAAAAGGCTCAGCGGAGGTTGTATTTCCTACATCAACTCAGGAAGTACAGCCTGCCCCAGGAGCTGCTGATCCAATTCTATTCAGGAATAATACAGTCTGTACTCTGTTCGTCCATCACTGTCTGGTTTGGATCAGCTACCAAACAAGACAAGAATAGACTCCAAAGAACTGTCAGGGCTGCGGAAAGGATTACTGGTGTGAAGCTGCCCTCGATCCAGGACTTATATGCATCTAGAGTCAGGAAGCGAGCAAGCAGCATTACTGTAGACCCATCACACCCTGGACATCACCTGTTCCAACTCCTTCCTTCTGGTAGGTGCTTTAGATCACTGTATGCCAGGACAAATAGGTACAAGAACAGTTTCTTTCCATATGCCATCAGTCTTATGAACACTTGAATTTTAGTCTATTATAAATCAAGTCCACCTGTACATTCAATGAGGTGGACCTCATTGTATATAGTTTATGATTATTTGCACTGTTGTTTTTGTTTGCTTTTAATTCTGTAGAGAGAGAGCTCAGGGAAACCAGCATCAAATTCCCCGTATGAGTCATCATACTTGGCGATAATAAAGGATTCGGATCTGATTCTGATTCTGATTAATTTGCAGATCAGAGGTTAAGGTAAAGCACATTGTTCAAGTTTTTGAGGGTTATTAGTTGTGGTCTGGCCAGCATTTCAATCTGGTACAATCTGACTACAACCTCCCTATACTCAGTAGCCTGAGAATCAAAAGCAGACGTTTTACATGTCACAGTTCCCTTAGAGATCTTGGGCTCCATAGCAGGAGAGAGATTTCAAAAGAAGTGAGTAGGAACATCCTGCAAGTCACAGTTCTCGTGGAGACATTGGATTGTGCATAATTAGGCACTTGCCAAGGGCTAATAAAAGGACGTTAGATTTAAGTGGGGTGGCCATTATGGTAGAAGCCATAGTGGAAATGCACCAGTGTTAGGGTGGGGAGCAGAGACTGTAGCTCACTGAGCCTTTGGTGAGGAGAGGTGAAAACTGTAGATTTTTTTATTTGCTTAATTTTTGACTGCACTCTGGATCATTTGGGAGGCTTGAGAAGTTGATCAATAAGACATACAGAGAGGAAGTTACTCCTAAGGTGCAAGACACCTTAGGAAAGATGTCAATACAATTGAAAGAGTGTACAGAATGCCAGGACTAGATGACCAGAGTTATAGGGAAAGGCTGAATTATTCGTCAGAGAGTAGAAGAATGCAGGGGGGATTTAATCGAGGTATACAAAATTGGAGACAGGATAAATTCAAGCAGATTATTTCCATTGAGGTTGGTCAAGACTCGAACCAGAGGTAATGGGTTAAGGGTGAAAGGGGAACATGAGGGGGAACTTCTTTACTCAGAGGGTTGTAAGAGTGTGGAACAAGCTTCCAGTGCAAGTTGTGGATGCAGGTTCGACTTCAAGATTTAAGAGAAATTTGGACAGATACATTAATGGGAGAGGTTTGGAGGGCTATGATCCGGATGCTGGTCAATGGGACTAGCCAGATGAATAGATTTGCACGAACTAGAAAGGTCAAAATGTCTATTTCTGTGCTGTAGTGTTCTATAACTATGACTCTAGACACAAATGCAGTAATGCATTGTTGACCAATTTGAACATGTTTCTACAAAAATTAAATGTAGTTTTTGATGAAGATGGGTTTTTTGAGTGCAAGGAATGCATGAACTGTTGCATTGTTTCTCTGGTGTCCATTTTATCCAAATGAATCAAATAGCTTGCATAAGACGGCCATGGAGCTGGAGGTTCCCAGCTGGAGCTAGGCCATGGAGGTTGCAGAGGCAGTAACAATTCCAATGTTTAGGAGACATTTGTTCAAGTGCTTGGGTAGGAAATGAGTACTGGGTGACGGAGGTAAATAGGATTAGCACAAAAAAGCATCATAGTCGGTAAGGACAATTTGGGCTGAAAGGGCTGTCTCCTTCCTGACTTTAACTTTGAATGAGTGTCAACGCTGGTACTTACCAGCAATGACAACCTGCAAAGTTCCTGAGGCAAAGTTTCTAAATGAGAACATGGCCCTGACTTCCACAAGAGCAGGTTGGGCACCAGTGGTTGCTGCAAGTTCACACAAGTGCATGCTCGCTGATCAAAATGAATTCCATGATATCGTTTCATGGTCATTTGTTAAAAATATGCTAATCAGGGTGTGTGTCAGTGGGCAAAGTTATTTCTTGCAAGGTGGTTATGAAAACAGATGAAACATTTCCTGACGGGCCAAACTTATTCCTGTGTGGAATTTATTCCCATTTCAAAATCTCTTCGCACAGCAGTACTGAAAAATCACTGATATTGAAGATGGAAAGTCCAAGCCTCAAGCAGATTTCAGTATACCATTCACTGATGCACTTGCTCCTGTAGGGTCAGTAACCAGCTTTAGACATGTATAGACACATTGTATAGATCATCAGAATAAGACGTAAAGTGGGAAAAAACTTAGAATAGGATCTTTACCCTGTTTCAGGTAAATGTGTCTTAACATATTGGTTTGGTCTTTATTTTAAACACTATCCCCTTTGTGATATTTTAAAAGCTGTACACATATGTTTATGAACGCTATATATTTATACAATAGCAATCAATAAAAGTCAATAGACACCCTGCATTCCTTTTTAATCTACTGAACATCTTCAAATCATTTCAGCGAAGTGTTATTAGTTTTCTGTTACACCATTGGTACTGTTTAATATTGATTTTTAGGAAGAGCAATAATGGCCTTTCTCATTGGAAGTCACTGGGAAAGAGCTGGTTCGAAGCTGATGATCTCTGACTATTTTTAGCACTGATTCCTCAGTGGGGTGATCTGGCCTGCAGGGAGTGAATGTCATTATTTATCTTCCCCGTCGGTAATAATCAGGGTGGCTGGTGTATTGTGGCACACAAAGGTCATCCTGCCTAAAGCATCAGCTTGTTTTCGTACTAATAATGCTGCTGCACACAGGGTCATAGAGAGATATTATTTGCAAGTATCTCATCTTGGCCTTCCATATTCACTTAACTTCGGCTCTGTCTTTCAACCGTGACGCAGGCTCTGCCAGGTGAAGAGGCAGAAGAGTGCAATATATAAAATATACCATCGATTATAAGAAATACTGCTTATAAAATATAAATAAATGGTGTAAAAAGAAAGCAAAAAATAGTGAGGTAGAATGTTCATTGCCCATTCAGAAATCTTGCAGTGGAGGGGAAGAGGCTGTTCCTAAAGCATTGAGTGTGTGTCTTCAGGCTCCTGTCCCTCCTCTCTGATGGCACTCCATTGAGCCCACTGGGAAAACAGCCTATTATCCACACTCAGCTTAAAGCCCAACACATTATCAAACAGGTGGGACTGCAGTGCAGGTTTTCACTGAAATGAAACCTCTAGAACACTGACATGATTTTCTTAACTTGAAGATATTGACATTTCAGATGTCCATGGGTTTGGATGATCTCAACCAGGTGAAGGGTATTTTATGGGGGGGGGGGGATAGTCAGAAATTCGCTCATTGTTGAAAGCACTAAACAGACATTGTAGTAAGTTGTTAACTAAACACCAAAATATGGTTCCATTGATTTCAATGTGTTCAACAAACATTCAATAGATATTATAAACTTCTATCCTTTCTGGTTTCAAAGCAGGTCATTGGTCAGGTGAAATATTTTCATTAGGTGTAAATCTTCTACCATAAACCCATCTTCACTGCTAAACAGCAATGAAGCAGAACTTGGGGGAAATCTGTCACAAAGTGCCAGAAATTCTTCATTTAATTGTTTATTCCACAGCAACTCAGGCTTCTTGTGTTTCTCACAATAACCTCCGGAGAGTTTTTTTTTCTGCTTAACTATCCTGCCTAGCCCACAGGGAAGTGTGATGTACTGTACAAAAGTCTAGAAAGTGAGGGGTGAGTAACAGCAGTGAGCAATTATGATGGGACTGGAAGGAAAAGAAAACATTTCTCCGTTCTTTAGGATGAGGAATATCTATTATTTTGTCAAGATTTGTACACCACTTCAAGTAATAACACAAATCCACAGCCTGGTAGCCAACTTGGGAAAAATACAATGCACTACTTTTCCATCACATTCATACTCAAACTATTGGGAATTCTCATTGAGCAAGACCAGTGCAAAAGTGGTATTCACTGGAGTCAGGTCTAATAAAAAGCTCCCATCATATGGCTGGCTCACGGTGCTTTTGCTGTACAATAAAAACTGAAAGAGCCACTCTGTTACTATGGCAGTCTTGGACAGATCATTAAGATATGTAGCTGGATGCTGAGTGAGGTTATTGAGGCTAATGAAAATTCAGTTGTATCAATTTAGCTCAGCAACCTCCAACTGCAAAGCGTTGGGGGTCTCCACCTTCAGGTAAATGACCCTGCATACAATTGGAAGGGTCACATCAATCAACAGAATAGGTGGACGTCATTTATGACATGAAACAAAAAGCTGAAAGGAATGAAATAAATTGGCTGGTTGATATCACTTTCTAATGCCAGATACCTTTGGTAATTATTGCTTGTAATTCAAAGCTCATCTTTCGCCATGAGCAACTAATATGACTCATTAATTCCTTTCAGATCATTCATCATTGGGTGTTGCTTGGCATCTGTTTTGGGGAATTATTGTCAACCTGTGTGGTAACAATTACATCAAAATATCAAGAGGGATGTCTAGCTTAAGAACAATTTTCAGCTTAAAAACTTTGTCATACATAGGAAAGAGTACAATTAAACATCTGAATGATCTCAATTCACATTATTCTTCCATGAATAGATAGGCAAGGGTGGAGCCAAAGCCAAGATGACACTATGAAAGAAAATTAACTTTCATTGTAATAAAATCCAACCATATTAATGTTTCTCCTTTATAATTCTGATTCTGCAGCAGATGTAATACAATTACCATAACAGCGGTACAAAAATATATAAACAGTATTATCCTTGAACTGAAGTCTTGATAATTTTTTAACGAAATATTGGCCAAGCCAGAAGGCAAAGCATTTGAATTGATAAATAATTTTAAAATCAAACACTTCTTGAACTTCTAAAAGAGTTGCACAGGCTAATTTGTCAACAATGGCATTGAACACACTCGAAATGCTGAAGAAAGTCAGCAAACCAATCAGCAGCTATGGAGGAGAATGAAGAATCTCAATGAAAGATCTAGTCCAAAACGTCAGCTGCTTATTCCCCTGCATAGATGCAGTCTGACCTGCTGAGTTCCTCCACCATTTTATGTCTGTTGCTCTAGATTTCCTGTGTGTGTAGAATCTCTTGTGTTTTTGACTGGCCTTGCTCATTTCATGTATAGTTTGCTCAGTACCTTTCTAGCTGGCTAATCGACATCTCTAATGATCTTGTGCCCAATTCTCCAGAGTGATGCTCACTACAGGGAATCTTTATCACTTGTGAGCAGATTAAGTACTTAGGAAGCTCTTCAGCATAGGCAGCAAAAAGAAAAATTAAGGGGCATAAATGGGATTGTAGCTGAGATGTTAAAGAATAAAACCAAGGTCCCTGTATAAACCAAAATTTAATTGGTTCATAGCATTTAAAAATATTTTGTTTTTCTACTCATTCTTCTGAATTTACAGCCCTTCTGACAGCTCCATTTCCCCGGTCTTCTTACATCAGCAGATCTGAGATGATACATTTTGTTTGCTTCTAAGTGATTAAAATGAATTTTGAATAACACAGTAGCTGAGAGATAGCTCTCCACTAGTTATATCTTAGTTCACTCTTTTTTTTTATTCTGTCTTTTAACTGAATCTTCACTTAGGCTTAAAAGCTGCACCAAACCTCATGAATCCTTAATTTAGGTAATAAAATTTCAATGCAGTACCTTATCGATGCTTTCTGAAAATCCAAAGACACTACATCAACTTCTTCCTACTTATTTACCCTGTTAGTTACCTCCTCAAGACTTAAATTTGCCAAAAATATCCCTTTCATAAAACTAATTGACTCTGTTTAATGATACCATGATTTTGTGTCCTGTTAATTAGTGAATTCAAAATATTTCTAAGAACTGATCTCAGGCTAAGTTCTCTATTTTTTCTTTTTCCTGCTCTCTTGAAAAGGAGTGTTGAACTAATTACCTAACACTCTCACACTGTTCCAGAATCTGGTGAATTTTGGATGTTCATCTCTAATGCATGGGCGTCCTCTGCAGCCAGCACAGAGTGCTAAAATTGTGCAGATGAACCCCAAAAACCTTTCAACAGGGTACTATCAGCAGCTGCTTGGAAATCACAGTGTTTAACCAGGCACTCTGGATAACAGTGGTTTCCCTCACCTTGCATTTGAAGAGGCAATGTGCTGATTGCCTCACTGACACAGACACCCACAAGCTCAGCCAGTGTTTTAGACTTGAAACAGGGTGATGGTGAAAATGCTAAACAAATTGAAGTGTGCCCCTATCACTTTGCATATTTTTCTCTCACTTCATTGCTTAAAATCTTCTAAAATTCTTTTTCTATCATTTGTGTTTTTCATTCCTCTGAGCCAATTAGGCAAGTTAGAGCTTTTCTCCTTGGGATGACGAAAATAAGAGCAGACTTATTTGAGGGATCTATGTTGATTAGAGGCATAGATAGAGTGGACAGCCAGCACATTTTTCCCAGGGTGGCAATGACTAATAAGAGAAGACATACTTTTAAGCTAACTGGAGGAAAGTATAAGGACAATGATGTCAGAGGTTTTTTTTTTATAGAATAGAGTGGTTAAGTGGAGCACCTGGCCAGGGATGGTGGTGGAGGCCGATACATTAGGGATATTTAAGAGACTGATCTTGGAGTGGGTGAAAAGGTTGGCACAATGTTGTGGACCAAAGGTCCTAGACTGTGATATACTGTTCTATAGAATGTTCTACAGTTTATATGCCCTACCCTTCTCCAGTACTGGCAGATAAGCAGGGTTAATTTCAATCTTCTGTGGTGTGATCACAGAATCATCCAACTCAGAAGAGACATTTTGTTCCACTTGAATTTATTTCAGTTTGATGTCCGACCAGTCCAACTCTGTCCTATGCAACAGCATGAGCACTGAAGTACACAATTCCAACAATGATCTGGATGAAAAGAAAATCTATCCACATACTTTTGAAACTTCTTTCCAATTATATTACACCTGTGCTACCTAGTTTTAGACATATTTGCTGTTGGAACAGTCTACATGATCTAGTTCCATCATAATGTGTGTACCTCAGTTCTCGTACAGTTGCACAGGAAATCAAACACCTTTCCTTTTACCTTGTTCCTTTCCACCCTTCGGCAACCAAAATATTACTTCCAGACTAAGCAACAATTCGTTTGTAATTTTTTCAAACTGGTGTACTGCATTTGGGGTTCACAACAAGGTCAGCTCTTCAGTGGTAAAAACCAACCACAAATTCAGTGAGTGCTTGCAGAGTACAGTCCACAGAAAGGAGTGTTCACTGCCATCTGCCCGTCACTTTAATTCTCCATCCACTGTTACAGTGTAATATCACTTCCTACATTTGTTTTAACAAGGCCGAACATAGATTTGGGGAACAGCATTGATCTACCATCTAGGCATATTGCAGCCTTTTGAACTCAACATATTCTGCAAGTTCAGGTAACTTAATGTTCTCTGTTAGTGTCACACTATGAGATTGATTCAGTTTCTCCTCTCTCTACTAGCACAGCCTAACACACTGGGCAAGTCCTGTGGCTCTGTATTTCACAGCTTTTGTACTCCTTTGCATTCTCATTCTCTAACTTCGCTCATTTCATTGCTTTTGTGGGGAAATAACCATGTTCTCCATCATCCATTATCCCCATGCACCCACTGACAAGATGGCCTCCTGTTTTGTTTAGTCTCAGACTGTCAGAGATATTTCCTTCTCCCTACTCATCCTGTGATTTGATACTCTTTTGTTTCCACTTGTCTCCAGAAAGATAATCTTTCTGATCCTTTTTGGGCATTATATAATTAACAGTTCTATCTGTATCATATTCAAAGCTACCAGAGGATATTTAGTATGTTGAAATAATGAAGTACCTTACTAAACTAAATAACTTACAAACAAAAAACAAGGCATTCCATTTTCAGTGTGCCATGTCAAGCAATTGGTTCCAGCCTGTCTAATTCTCAATTTGTCCTAGTGAGGCTGGATGGTCACATGGTACAGTTCATAAAGGGATACATCCCCACTATCAATGAGCATAATAATGTTATAGAACTTGTTGTTTGAGATGGCTCCACAATTGTCTTTGCTTTTTATGTCATGAAGGACAAGTCGGGTAAATGAAGGAAATACACTGTCAGTCACATATATTAAAAAATAATTAGAGTTCAAGGTTCAGGTCAAAGACCCACCTGAAAAAAGTCCTGACCAAGGGTCTATTCAATCTGAGCATAAGAAATTTGGAGCAGAATTAAGCTATTTGGCTCATCTAGTCAATTCCGGTATGACTGTTCTATTGTTCCTCTCATTTCTCCTGCCGTCTCCCAATAACTTAAATAAGCCATTTAATCACAGCTGTATATTTACCAAAGATGCAAAATATTTGCCTCTTTTGGATACAATCTGTCAATATCAACTATTAAGAACGATGCATATTCACAAATATCTAATATTTTACAATCATATTTGGGCATTCGTTAAAATTATCTCAAATGTTGCTATTTTAGAGTTTCTATGATAGGATGCTCTTTTATACCGTCAAATAAAAGTTGTGCATTGGTAGTAATGCAAGAACCAGCAAATATAATAACCTGTCTTTCCCTTCACAGCGGCTGAATGGCCTGCTGGGTAAATCAGCTGTTCATGTTTTTATTTTTAGACAAGAACTGGGCACATAATTTATGGAAGGATATTTCTGCCAAAACTTCTGCCATATGGCTGGTGATGCAGTACATTACGTACTAAAAGGATACAAAGTGATGTACCATGAAATGAATATTGGAATATTTCAGTTTGCTTTGTAAATAAGATATAAACCAACACACAGCTGAAAGGTTTGGCAGCTTTTTCAGAATTAAATCCCACTTCAACTTTCAAAGTAACAGTGATTACTAATAATACAAAACTATATTAGTCTGGTTAATTGAAAGTCAGAACCATTCAGTGAACCAGGTCATTTAGAAAGACACAAAGCTCCCAACACCTTTTAACTTTAAAGGCAGCTGGATTACATGAGTACCTCAGCTGAAATCCTTCTGAAGGTGGGATGAATTACATCTTTAATGAGTTCTCGTATTTTCAAATGCATAATTTTTCGGTTGAGGTTCAGAGAAAAGCATAAGTTTTGTTATTGTCTGGGTGTGTTTTTTTTCTGTACATCTAGGGTGTCCAAGTGAAGGGTTTTTCTCCTTTGGGCCTCCTGTCTGAACTTGAAAAGAAATGAGTTGATTTTACAAGTTAGTGTGAGCATACCCCTACAATCCATGGGATCAGTTAGTGCTTTGTTGTTATTTAATGTCATAACTTCTATCGCTGCTGATATCGCAAGGTTAAGGGGGACGTGGAAAGTCACTCGAATGCAGTGGGATGACCCGGATTCAACCACAACAATAAAATTTTGAGAGCTAAACACTGCTTCCTTTGTTAGAAGACAGTTCTAGAAGACAGTTAATTATTACACAGATCATCACAGTCTTGCCGAACTGGGTTTATTTAAACACCTTTCAAGAACAATGGTGACCACTGTCCTTGCACAGATCTATAATCGAACAGCTGCTCACTATGCTTGTCAGCTTCACCCATATACTAATCAACTCAGCAATCTGAGTTGCTCTTCCAGTCATCAGCATGCATGGCTTTTCTTGGAAGGCAGTCAACAGAATGAGTGTTTCCAATTGCCACCAGCCTATATCCCATCCCACACTAGATTCCTTGACCTTGCACAAGCTCCAAAACTATGAAGGAATGGCTGAAGCATGTGATCTCAAAATTGCTTGTTCTACAGCCGCAGCTAAACAAACAGAGAGTGAGCGACAGAGTGTGAGTGATATTTCGAGCGATGCAGGGACGGACATCTTCAATGACAAAGCCTTCACAGATAAGTATCCCTGAGTGCAATCGAGGGCATAATATTTATTCTGATCGTTGATCTTTCTTGCTCATTTGAGTTTGACTTTTAAAGCATATTTTTAAAATGGTGTTTGTAAAAAGATTATATTCTACTTAGTTATTCAATTCTATTAGAAAAGAATTGGATGGTACATTTCAATTTAAAAAGTGTTCCAGGTTGCTAAATTGCAGTGGAAACTTGGGAAAGCATTTAAAATCTATTTGAACTACAAATGCTTCCAAGTATAATTTCCATTATGTGTCAATATTACATGACCAGGAAAATCAACTTTATTCTGAAAACTACCTTAAAGATCAGTACTCAATCTGTTCATATTCACATACATAAAACCCACAGTGACCATTTCCCATTAGAAGTGCAATATATCAGTGAGTTTGACTAGTAGGAACATTTGGAAACTACCTATCTACAAAACACAACTGCAAATTGTCCCAGTGTTACCATTATAAACAAATTCATTGTGTCATTTTATTGTTTTACAGCTCATCCCTGTGAGACTCCAAACTGCAGAACCACGACCTTGAACCTACATCCTTTGACAACTTGTATTGAATAATATCAATGATACTCATAAAATTGCAGTGCCTGGGAAAAATATAGATACATTTCAAACCCCATCACACTAACACATCTATCTAGGAAATACAATTGATCTGCAAGACAGAACAATATTTGTTGGTGTTTAAGGTAATAATCAATGATGGACATTAGAACTATAAGGTTTCAATTATATGAACAAGGCTATTAGTTGTAGTGAATGGCTTACAGACACTATATTATCAGCTTCAAGAAGATAATCGCTATGTGCATCAGAAATGGAAAGCATGCCCCAATTAGATACATTGATCCCACTGATATGAATTGGGTTTGTAAGGTTATCATGGCCAATGATTGCATTATCATGATGCTCTGTTTAGGACACAGAAAACCATGGTACTGTGACAGGAATGGCAGTCCTTGTTACACTCTAGATTCCATGGCAAATTGCTCCCAATATGGCAGAAACATTAAGCAGAATTCCCCTTTAATACCAATACAACTTTTTCACCACATGGCTAAGCAAATAGTTCAGTGGTAGAACCTTGCCTACATGCTGGAGATAGGCTTTTGTATTCTAAATTCACAAAATCTATTTCAATCACTCCATGTCTACCCACTAGTCTGAATCTGGCTTTGCAGAGGATTAAATCTGTAGTAAATAATATTTGCAGTTGGCAGTTTGAGCAACCCCAGGTGCAGGTTTCCCCAAAGTTAGAACACAAGTCCATATGTGATCTGTGCTACTGGACCATGCTCCTTCTCAGTCTGCCTTCTATTCAAATGAAATTTTCTTATCCTTATTTATAAATCCCTCAGTGGCTTCCTCCTCCTACCACTATACAACTTCCTCTAGCTCTATAAGCTCATAAGATCCGTCACTCCTCCACTTCTTATCTCCTAGTCTTTCCTGATTGTTATCTCGTCACCAAATGCCTTGATCAAAAACTAGAATTCCTTCCCCAAACCACCCAACACTTGTACTTTTCTCCCCAATTTCTCCTTTGAAACTTGCATCTTTGACAAAGCCGTATTGAAGGATATAGGTTTGAATAAGGGCAAATAAAGTGAGATTTGTATAAGATTAATGTAAATTAACACAAAGGTCCTGTATTGTGCTGTAGTTTTTCTATGTTTCTGTATTTTGTTTGACACCTAAAACACTTGAAAACTTCTACAGATGTATTATGGAGAGTATTCTGACTGGCTGCATCACCGTCTCATATGGTGGGGGTGGGGAGGGGGCTACTGCACAGGATCAAAGTAAGCTGCAGAGTTGTAAAATTAGTTAGGTTCACCATGAGTATTAGCCTCCCTGGAATCCAAATGCTGAATATGTTCAGATATTCAAGGAGCGGTGCCTCAGAAAGTTGATGTCCATCATTAAGGACCCCCACCACCCAGGACATGCTCTCTTTTCATTGTTGCCATCAGGAAGGAGGTGCTCCAAGAGTACTCCAAATGGGGTCTGACCAGGGTCCTATGTAGCTTCAGCATTGCCTCTCGGCTCTTGAACTCATTCCCACAGTTTATGAAGGCCAATGCACAGTATGCCTTCTTAACATACAGTCCTTTGGACTTGGACCCCAAGATCTTTCAGACCCTTCACACTGCTAAGAGTCTTACCATTAATACTATATTCTGACATTATATTTGACCTACCAAAATGATCTACCTCACTCTTATCTGGGTTGAACTCCATCTGCCACTTCTCAGCCCAGTTTTGCATACTATTGATGTCCTGCTATAACCTCTGACAGCCCTCCACACTATCCACAACACCACCAACCTTTATATCATCAGCAAATTTACTAACCTGTCCCTCCACTTCCTCATCCAGGTCATTTATAAAAACCATGAAGTGAAAGGGTCCCAGAACAGATCCCTAAGGCACACCACTGGTCACTGAGCTCCATGCAGAATAGGACCCATCTACAACCACTCTTGGCCTTCTGTGGGCAAGCCGGTTCTGGATCCACAAAGCAAGATCCCCTTGGCTCTCATGTCTTCTTACTTTCTCATTAAGCCTTGCATAGGATACCTTATCAAGTGCCTTGCTGAAATCCATATACACTACATCTACTGCTCTACCTTCATCAATGTGTTTAGTCACATCCTCAAAAAATTCAATCAGGCTCGTAAGGCACGACCTGCCTTTGACAAAGCCAAAGGCATTACTATTATTAATCATATTATACCTTTCCAAATGTTCATAAATCCTGCCTCTCAGGATCTTTTCCATCGATTTACCAACCACTGAAGTAAGACTTACTGGTCTATAATTTCCTGGGCTAACTCTACTACCTTTCTTGAATAAGGGAACAACATCCACAACCCTCCAATCCTCTGAAAACTCTGCCATCCCCATTGATGATACAACGATGACTGCCAGAGGCTCAGTAATCTCCTCCCTTGCCTTCCACAGTAGCCTGGGGTATATCTCTTCCGGTCCCGGTGACTTATCCAACTTGGTGCTTTCCAAAAGCTCCAGCACATCCTCTTTCTTAACATCTATATGCGCAAGCTTTTCAGTCCTCTGTAAATCATCCCTACAATCACCAAGGTCCTTTTCTGTAGTGAATACTGATGCAAAGTATTCATTAAGTACTTCCGCTATCTCCTCCGGTTCCATACACACATTTCCACTGTCACACTTGATTGGTCCTATTCTCTTATGTCTTATCCTCTTGCTTTTCACATACTTGTAGAATGCCTTGGAGTTTTTCTTAATCCTGCTCGCCAAGGCCTTCTCATTTTATTCTTAATTTATCTCCTAATTTTATTCTTAAGCTCCTTCCTGCTTGCCTTTTAATTTTCTGGATCTCTATCATTACCTAGTTTTTTGAACCTTTCGTAAGCTTTTCTTTTCTTCTTGACTAGATTTTTAACAGCCTTTGTACACCATGGTTTCTATACCCTACCATCCTTTTCCTGTCTCATTGGACTGTACCTATGCAGAACACCATGCAAATACCCCTTGAACATTTGCCACATTTCTACCGTGCGTTTCCCTGAGAACATCTGTTCCCAATTTATGCTACCAAGTTCCTGCCTGATAGCTTCATATTTCCCCTTACTCGAAGTAAACACTTTCCTAACTTGTCTGTTCCTATCCCTTTCCAATGCTATGGTAAAGGAGATAGAACTGTGATTGCTATTTCCAAAATGCTCTCCCCCGCTGAGACCTGACACGTGACCAGGTTCATTTCCCAATACCAGATGAAGTACAGCCTCTCCTTTTGTAGGCTTATCTACATATTGTGTCAGGAAACCTTCCTGAACACACCTCACAAACTCCACCCCATCTAAACCCCTCGCTCTAGGGAGATGCCAATCAATATTTGGGAAATTAAAATCTCCCACCATGACAACCCTGTTATTATTACACCTTTCCAGAATCTGTCTCCCTATCTGCTCCTTGATGTCACTGTTACTATTGGGTGGTCTATAAAAAACACCCAGAAGAGTTATTGACCCCTTCCAGTTCCTTCTTCCACCCACAGAGACTCAGTAGAAAATCCTTCCATGGTGTCCACCTTTTCTGCAGCTGTAACACTATCCCTGATCAACACCCCCACCTCTTTTGCCTCCCTCCCTGTCCTTTCTGAAACATCTAAAACCCGGCACTCTAAGTGGCCATTTCTGCCCCTGAGCCATCCAAGTCTCTGTAATGGCCACAATATCATAGCTCCAAGTACTGATCCATGTTCTAAGCTTATCTGCTTTGTTCATGGTACTCCTTGCATTAAAATAGACACATCTCAAATCATTAGTCTGAGCACATCTCTTCTCTGTCACCTGCCTATCCTACCTCTCTCACTGTCTACAAGCTTTCACTATTTGTGAGCCAACCATCCCTTCCCCCATCTCTTCTGTTTGGTTCCCACCCCCCAGCAATTCTAGTTTAAACTCTCCCCAATAACCTTAGCAATCCTCCCTGCCAGGATATTGGTCCCCCTGGGATTCAAGTACAACCTGTCCTTTTTGTACAGGTCACACCTGTCCTAAAAGAGGTCCCAATGATCCAGATATCTGAATCCCTTCCCCCTGCTCCAATCCCTCAGCCACGCATTTATCCTCCACATCATTCTATTCCTATACACACTCTCACGTGGCACAGGCAGTAATCCTGAGATTACTACCTTCGAAGTCCTGCTTCTCAACCTCCTTCCTAATTCCCTGTAGTCTGTTTTCAGGACCTCCTCCCTTTTCCTAACTATGTCGTTGGTACCAATATGTACCATGACCTCTGGCTGTTCACCTTCCCACTTCAGAATATCGTGGACATGAACAGAAACATCCTGGACCCTGGCACCTGGGAGGCAAACTACCATCCAAGTTTCTTTCCTGTGTCCACAGAATCACCTGTCTGACACCCTAACTATAGAGTACCCTATCACTACTGCCATCCTCTTCCTGTCCCTACCCCTCTGAGCCACAGGGCCAGACTCTCTTCAAACTCCTGATGAATTATAGTCACTGTCTTGCCTTCTTTTTAGCTGCATCAATGTTTTGAGACCAGGTTAGATCCTCAGAGATATTGACACCCAGGAACTTGAAATTGCTCACTCTCTGATCCCTCCATGAGGACTGGTGGGTTTTCCCTCAACCTACGCTTTCCGAAGTCCACAATTATTGGTCTTACTGACGTTGAATGTAAGGTTGCTGCTGTGACACCACTCCACTAGCTGGTATATGACACTTCTGTATGCCCTCTGAGATTCTGCCAACAATAGTTGTATCATCAGCATTTGAGCTATGCCTAGCCACGCAGAGTCAGGGTGTAGAGCAGGGGTGTCAAACTCATTTTAGGTCACGGGCCGGATTGAGCAAAATGCAGATTCATGCGGGCCGGATCAGTCGGACGCGTGCGAACGCAGCTTTCGTTGCCTCCGTTTTTTCAGCCTGTTCTCATGTGTCTCAGTCTCTGCTATAACTACAAAGTGTTTCACTTTACAAATTCCGTTTCTTATGAAGAAGACTGCCGAGCAAGACTGCCGAATAAACACTAAAAACCCTGAAAACCTGGTTGGTACCTGAATAAACTCAGCATTAGCCATATCATACGCCATAGGCGCTTCGATTACTGGGGCCAGCTTTAATAGTAATTAGATATTATCTCGCGGGCCAAAGATAATTCCACCGCGGGCCGGATTTGGCCTGCGGGCCTTGAGTTTGACATATATGGTGTAGAGAGAGTAGAGCAGTGGGCTAAACACATATCCCTGCTGTGTGCCAGTATTATTGTCAGTGAGGTGGAGATGTTATTACCAGTCTGTTCAGATTGTGGTCTTCTGGTTAGGAAGCTGAGAATCCAATTGCAATGCACTGGAATCTACCCAAGCTTAAAATCATGTCGCCAAAGACTTTAGCAAATTTCAGCAGATGTACCACAGGGAACATTCTAGCGGGTTGCATCACCATCTAGTATCGAGGAGCCATTGCACAGGACTGAACGAAGCTACAGAGGGTTGTAAACCTAGCCTGTCCCAACACAGCCACTAGTCTCCCAGCAGCGAGGACATTATCAAAAAGTGATGCTTCAAGAAGGTGGCATCCACAACCCAGGATATGCCCTCCTTTCATTAACACCATCAGAGAGGAGGTACAGAAGCCTGAATATTTTAAGAACAGCTTTCCCCCCTCTGTCATCAGGTTTCTAAACAGTCCATGAACCCATGGACACTAGCTCACCATTTTTCCTCTCTTTTTACGAAACTTGTTATAGTTTTATTTATTACTGTAATTTATAGTATATTTTCTTTATTGTACTGTATTCCTGTCAATAAACAACAAATTTCATGACATACATCTGCCAGTGGTTATAAACCTGATTCTGATTCTGAATTCAAGGTTAAAAACAGTGAATTTTCCAGTTTCAGTTAACCGACACCTCTCCTCCTCCTCCCCCCCCCCCCACCCCAGTGCTCTCCCTCCCATGCACACCCACCTGCCCACCTAGGTGCCTTCTCAATTTGTTTACCTTTCCCATCCCCTCCCTCATCTGGTTCCATTTACCCATTTCCTATCCCATCCCTCATTCTGTTCAACCTACCAACTCCACCCCACCCTTCCATTCTCCTGCGAGATGCTGGCAATGTTAATGTTTCTCCCTGAATCCTGATGCAGGATCTCAGTCTAAAACATCAGCTTAAACCCACTGCCGCCACAGACTGTGCAGTTCTCGTTCTTTATTTGTTTGTTGAGCTACAGGGTGGAACAGACCCTTTCAGCCCTTTGAGCCCCACAGCTCAGCAATCGCCCAATCCAACATGGGTCAATTTGCAATGACCAATTAAAATACCAACCAGAGTGTCTTTGGGCTGTGGGAGGAAGTTGGAGCACCCGGAGGAAACCCATGCGGTCACGGGGAGAACGTACAAACTGCTTACAGGCAGCAGCGGGAATTGAACTTGGGCCGCGAGTACTGTAAAGCTTTGTGCTGGCCACCATGCTATTCTGGCAGTCTGTTCTTGTTCCAGGTTCCAGCCCCCGCAGTCTGTTTTGTCAGCATTAAAATCAAAACTGCCTGTTCTGTGCTGTGCACTGATACAACCAAGAGAATAGTTTGACACAGCATGGATGGCATGCTGGAGACTGGTAATGACCCTATACCCATTCCAAACACACACATCGAGCATTAGTTCCTCTTAGAAGCCTATCACCTTATACTTGTATAGTCCTGCACTGAGAAGTTGCAGAGTTCTTTCTGCAGTACAATAAATCTTTAAAAAAAACTTGGTTGATGTAGAATAAATATCAAGAGAACACAAAGTCTGTGACTGGACAGGCATCGTCTTTCTGCACAGGCTGATAACACCACCTACCTGTCGCATTGCTGAGCTTGAATGAGACCATCTTGTCAGGGATGTTACAAACATTTCTGACTGACGCGATGCAACTGTAATTTGCGTAATCCTTGGGCCGAAGATTCTTCAGTTTCAGAATCTTTATTTCGCCCTGTTGAAAAAAGCAATCATTGATTTAAAATCAGCTGATTGTAAAAGTAGTCTAAAAGCATAATGGAAATCAGTATTGGTTAAAGTGCAATAATCAGAGCCATTAAGTGAGGTTTTGAGATGGAGAGGATCCAATAATATCAAACCTTCACTGTGGGAATGTAAATCATATTCTTCAACTGATCCCATTTTACATTTCAGAAAAAATGTAATGCTTAGAAAGAAAAGTCAAAATTGTCATATGCACAAGTAAATAGGGTCATAGAATGCGATAGTGTACAAACAGACCATTCAGTCCATCTAGTCCATGCCGAATTATCATTCTGCCTAGTCGCATTGGCCTGCACTCAGCCCACAGCCCTCCATTCCCCTTCTATCCATGTGCCTATCCAAAGTTTGCTTAAGTGCTAAAATCTAACCCACATCCACCACTTCCACTGACAGCTTGTTCCACATTCTCGCCGCCCCCGAGCGAAGAAGATCCCCCCCATATTCCCCTTAAACACTTCACCTTTCACCCTTAACCTCGAGAACCTCTAGTTCTAAATGCATCATTGCATTTGTACATGTAGCAGTCACAGGAACAAGCAACAAGTTCACTGCTTTTTGGACTCTAAACTATTCAATCTGAAGTCCTGCAAGAAGAAAGCATAATTGGTGAAAATAAGGTTAAAAATAATTGTGGTTGTTTCATCCTGAAATATACACGAAAACCTTACTCAGCTTTTTCCCATCTTTCAGCTACTTTCCTGATAGCAGCTTCCTCTGCAGTTCAAAGAGGATAACACATCACTGTCACATGAACCCTTGGGAAATGAGTCAGACTCAGAGTGCACATGGATGCCTCAGTAAAGCAGCATAAACGTTTGCCAAGGAGCTGAGGAAAAACATAGTGAAGGGGGTCTTCCACTACATTGTGACCTGATCCATTCCCCTGCAGCAAATAGACACAAGCCACTTTGAGCTACGAGTTCATAAAGGGGGCCAGTGATCACAGAACCTTGTACAACATAGACACACTGCCATCACTGCCAGTGATGCTTCTGGACAAAAGTGGAGTACTGAAAAAATAAATCTAGTGTCCATGGTCTGAAATTTGCAACTATTAATACCCCACATCTTCAACAGTCAATTTCTCTTCATAAATATGGAAAAGTCCACTTGCACTGAACAATGTCATTAGATATGCATCTTACATCAAGCAATTATCAGATATGTGAAAGTGACATACCCCGGCCAATTTTCCCAATCGACACAAAAATGATTGCTTGCCTGGTCTAACGTGTATAAATGGATTTTGCATGTAAATTGCAAACAAAACAACATTTAAGAGGACATAATTTTAAAGACGCAATAGCATTACACATGAATTGATTGCATGCTGTCAACTTTTCTAGATATACTCAAATTCAATTTTATTTTAAAATTTCATCTTAATCGCATGCATTGCAAAGTGTTAATAATGTGTTGATAAAGCTCGTCAGTTGTATTGGTTTTAGGAATATAAACATGCACTTTCTTAATATTTTGAACAGCAAAAGGTAACACAGGTAATTATCCCAATAAAGCTGAAGTTCAAGAGTGGCTGATGATTAGGATTGCTCATCTTATATAAAAATATTGCAAACAGTGAGCAGTTTAGGGTATTTTCCAGAGAGAAAGATGGAGTTATTGCTTCAAGCTGATGACCAATTGACTATCCTGATACAGAGTCCCTGGCTTGAAGCATTAATCCTATATACTTCTCTCCACCAAGGCTGTTAGATGTGCTGAAAGTTATTTATTTTCATTTCACATTATGCAGAAACTGCAATATTTTATATTCAACTCCTTGCCTCACCATCTTTGATTAAAACCATACACTAGGATTGAACTTTGCTGCAATATTTCTCAGCTCATTTACCCGTGGCTTGAAAATGGAGAATACAAGCTGAGGTTGATTTGTGAAACGGCTGAGTTTTGGTTTGTGCTGTGCTCTGGGATCTACCCAGGTTCAAGAGTAAATCATTTTAATTGTCAGACTGATTTAGTGTGAATGAGACTCCAATGGAAATTACAACTCTGGAGCAGAAGACTGAGAGGAGATTAACTGGGTGATCCATTCGGTAAGCAGCTGGAGAGGACAGATCTGGGGTAACGTGGCCTTATTAGTTTGCTAGAATTCATGCATCTTGGGTCCTTTTAAACTTGAAAAGTTCACTTACTTTCAAAGCCTCTGCTTCTGTTCTTGCTGATTTTATTAGTTGGGCAAGTAGGTCACATAAACTACCTGGAATACCTTCTGACTGACACTCTAATGAAATATCCCACACTAAAATATTACAGCAGTAGCATCAGGGTAACAAAATGTTCCACAACAATGTTTTGTCATTGTCACTGCTCCTGCTTAGTGATAACTCCTAAAAATAATTTTACGAGAACGCAGGAGTAGTACACTCAGTTAACTTTGGTTAACCTAGTCACACATTTTAATTCCACATCCCATTCCCATTCTGATATGTCTATCCATGGCCTCCTCTACTGTCAAAATGAATCCAAACTCAAGTTGGAGGAACAACACCTTATATACCAGCTGGGTAGCCTCCAACCTGATGGCATGAACATTGACTTCTCTAACTTCCGTTAATGCCCCTCCTCCCCTTCTTACCCCATCCTTGACATATTTAGTTGTTTGCCTGTTCTCCATCTCCCTCTGGTGCTCCCCCCCCTCCTTTCTTTCTTCTGAGGCCTCCCATCCCATGATCCTTTCCCTTCTCCAGCTCGGTATCACTTTCGCCAATCACCTTTCCAGCTCTTAGCTTCATCCCACCCCCTCCGGTCTTCTCCTATCATTTCGCATTTCCCCCTCCCCCCACTTTCAAATCTCTTACTACCTTTCCTTTCGGTTAGTCCTGACGAAGGGTCTCGGCCTGAAACGTCGACAGCACTTCTCCCTATAGATGCTGCCTGGCCTGCTGTGTTCCACCAGCATTTTGTGTGTGTTGTTGTTTTAACCTGGTCAGAATGCTTTTGGGAAAATGTTGAAATTCATCGCCGAAGAAATAACAGAAGAGTAAGTAAAAAAAATTCTAAACGGATTAAACGTGGCTTTATGAAAGCAAAAAGTGTTTGACAAAATTTAGTAGGCCTTTGATGATCACCATTGCACAGAGCTGCAGTATTTATAAAAAGCACTCTAGTTATTTACCTGGGCTATTCTGATAGTACTTCTCAAACTCAAAACCTCTATCTCCAATTGCAAGGGCTGCAGATGTACAGAAGCACCACCACATACCCTTGCCACCTCCCAATTTGCACATCACACTCACCTTACAATATATCCCTATTCATCTGTTACTGTTGGATGGAAATTCTGGAATTCCCTTTCCAACAGTACAGTGGGTATACCTTTATCAAAGGAATTTCACCAGTTATAAGTATGGATGGATTCACTGATGGACAAAAGGATACATCAATGGTATCTAAAGGGGAAGTTTTGCTACAACTACAAAAGGTATTGGACCACTGCAGATTCACCATGTTTATTTATGAATTTACATGCAATAGAGATAGTTTTGAGAAGATTCACACTGTTGATTCCTAGAATGAGAGGGTTGGTTTGGGAACAGGTCAGGTCTGAATAGAAGATGGAGGGGTAATCTTTTGAAACATAAGGCTCTGAGTAGGATTGGCTGGATGGATGTTGAGAGGATGAGGCTATCTCAAACAAGGAAGCTGAATAAGCAGTTTTAGAATGTGGGGGAGAGGGGAGCTGCAGATGTCTTTCTTGTCTTGGGATTTTGCACCCTAAGAATTCTCTACCACAGTTCTGAAGCATGGGTCATGGTTAAGTGGGATGCATTTTTGAACTATTGGGAAATAAGGAGCTTGGGCAGCAGAGAGAAAAGTAGGTTTGAGACCATGGTCAGAGATATGAATGGTATCTAAATAGTAATATAATCAAAAAGGTCTGCACGGCCTACTCCTGTCCCTAAAAAAGCTCAGCACCTGAAGAGATCACAGTCTGAGATCAAGTAACTGATAAGTGGAAAGGGTGAGTGTTAATGATTATATTTCAGGTAATATCCAAAATTCCAGTTCAAAATCCTCTAACCCATTCAGTTACATCCAGAAAAAAACAAAACTTAAAAATAAAACTTCTGTTGTAAAATAAAATCTTTTAAATTTTGGGTTTTCTCCCCCTCAGCTCCTTATCACTTGAGGACTGTTAGAATTAGAACAGTTACGTTGTTATCATTCTACAATAGAAAAGTACTCAGAAGTCAGTAAAACATTAAACTGTGAATTCAGAGTATCTCATTCTCAGAACCATCCAATCAGATATTAATTTTATAGAACAAATAACTAAAAGTAAAATTCAGATCAAAATCCTTGCAATATTATATAATATTACAAGGGTTTGTAAATTTGTATTTAATTGTCAAATTATTTTCTCTGCAGTCTGGCCGAGCGGCTGCAGGTAATTTTTCAACTCAAGTATTGAATTCATAACACTAACGGTTCTGTATTTTTAAATGTTAATTTGGCTATCAAAACAAAAGATGTAATTATACGTTAATCCAATTTGCCATATTATTTATTCTACTGTAAGCACAACTTCACAGACTGAACTACAAATTAAACTTGGTCAGCAAAATGACTCCTGGGTGCAGATGTTTTTTTCTAAATTGCAAGTCAAAGTGTTAAGCTGACAGCTGGAGCAGGTTTGAGGAGCTGCGATGCTAGTTGTTGTGGAATGCTGCAATTTTTAAACTAAATTATAGTGGTGGGACCTTCCTTTGAATCAACGAAATCTAAAACACAGATGAGTAACCGATACCATGAAAGCCATAATAATAGGTTTATAGTGAATACCCTCACCATTCATTCCCCACAATCAAGAGCAGATTATAACACATAATTTGTCACACAACAATAAGCCTCTCTTCAGTCCCATTTTTATGAAATGGACAAGCTGATTAATACATAACGTGAATACAATAGCGAGTTGAACACGGGTTAGAAAAAATAAATAAGCACTAGGTATTGTTCGTCTATCCTGCCATGTTCACCTGTGCCAGGCCATAAACACAGTCTGATCTATTCCCCAATGCATAACTAAGTGGATAACTCACAGGTCAAACAGAATGCTTTACTTGTGGATCACGGAGTCACTTTGTAAATAACTCTGCCACGGTATTTTTAAGGAAGAGAGAAATTTGCAAATGAGTGAAATCCACCTTCAAGGAGAATAAATCTTCAATCGGTATTTAGACATTTTTAACTGGAAGCTAACTCTTAATAGAAAATAAAGAGATCTTCCATATTTGCCTTTAATAGAATTAAAGCCAAATGAAACAAAATTAGTACACTAAGATATTTAATTTCACGTAATAGCACAATCAATGTCACAGTATTCATATTGTGCTTTGTATTTTTTTTATCAAGACAAATAGAAAGATTTAGATTTAGTAAGCCTTTTATTTCATGTTGTGGGGAGGAACAGTAGACCAGTGGCTAGCACAATGCTTTACAGCACCAGTGACCCAGGTTCAATTCCCGCCACTGCCTGTAAGGAGTTTGTATGTTCTCCCTGTGTCCACGTGGGTTTCCTCCCATAGTCCAAAGACATACCGGTTAATTGAAAGGTTAATTGGTCACTGTAAATAGTCCCATGGATTAAATTGGGGGATTTCCCAGGTGGCATGGCTCAAAGGGTTGGAAGGGCATATTCCACATTGTATCTGAATAAATAAATAAATAGATTTACTTAAGGCATCTCTGAATGCTGTTCAGCCAATGGAACAGGTTTTGGAGTTTACTCATTACAACCATATAGGAGATGTGGCAGCTAAACTATGCACAAGAAGCCCCAACGAAAGCAATTATGATAGATAGATAGATACTTTATTGATCCCAAAGGAAATTACAGTGTCACAGCAGTATTACAAGTGCATAGATATAAATATTAGAAGAGAAGTAGAAAGAATAAAAAATGTTACCACAGTCTAACAGGAGGGGTTATCACTTCCCATCTATAGATTTACGTATTATAGAGCCTAATGGCCGAGGGTAAGAATGAATTCATAGAGCACTCTTTGGAACAGCACTGTTGTCTTAGTCCATTACTAAAAGTGCTAATCTGTCCAGCCAATTTGGCATGCAAAGGGAGAAAAGCATTCTCCAGAATTGCCAGGATTTTCTGTAGGGTCCTTTGTTCTACCACAGCCTCCAGTGTGTCCAGTTTGACTCCTATAACAGAACCAACCTTTCTAATCAGTTTATTGAGCCTGTTGGTATCACCCATGTTGATGCCATTGCCCCAGCATACCACTACATAGAAAATTGTACTGGCGACAGCAGACTGGGAGAACATGTGAAGGAGAGGCCTGTATACTCCAAAGGTCCTCGGTCTTCTCATGAAGTAGAGGTAACACCGGCCCTTCTTGTACACAGCCTCTGTGTTGGTGCTCCACTCATGTCTGACATCCAGGTGCACCCCAGGTACTTGTAGGTCCTCACCATCAATAGTAACAGGGAGCAGTGCAGACTTAGTTTTCCTAAAGTTTATCACCATCTCCCTTGTCTTACTAATGTTGAGCTGCAGATGATTCAGCTTGCACCATTCGACAAAGTCCTCCACCAGGGCCCTGTATTCATCCTCCTGTCCTCCCTTAATACACCCAACTATTGCTGAATCATCAGAGAATTTCTGCAGATGACATGACTGTGTTGTACCTAAAGTCCGAGGTATACAGGGTAAACAGGAAGGGAGCCAATACAGTCCCCCGTGGGGCCCCAGTGCTGCTTATAGCCATATCCGATACACAGCCCTGAAGCTGCACAGACTGTGGTCTGCCAGTCAGGTAGTCCATTATCCAGGACACAATGGAAATGCCAATCTGCATTGAATGGGACTTCTCCCCCAGCGATGAGGTCTGTATGGTATTGAAGGCACTTGAGAAATCAAAAAACACAGATCTTCACAGTGCTGCCCTGCTTATCCGTATGGGAGTAGGCTCTGTTCAGCAGGTAGATGAACGTTTATTTGTTATGCATTGCTGTCTGATGGCGAAACATTGGCCTGGATATATTTTCATCTTTAAAATAATGCCAGGAAGGAGTTTGGAAGGAGTAAACAAGAAGAGTTTTAACAGAATGGACAAAATCAAGGGTATAGCTTGAATTTATTGGAAGAGTTAAAGGGCAGATGAAGAAAAACATCTTCCATCCAAAGGATGGTAAGGAATTGGTACTCATTGTCTAAAAGCAAAATAGAAAGAGGAAGCAGGATATAGATGTGTACGGAAAACCGTGACCTGTAGGGCCTTGGCCCTAGTGCTGGAAGGTAGGAACAGGTTGGGAAACATTTCTTTCCAATCACAGCATGCACAATGGTCTGAATGGACTCCTTGTCTATCATAATTTTTTATGAATCATCTACATTTAAGCACAAATAGAGATTTAGTTACAGGTCTCATCTTTCTCACCCATTCAGCACCGCACTGGAGTGTCTGCTGAGAATTTCGCACTCAGGTGAATGAAATGCCATTTAAACTCACAGCTTTCTGACTCATAGAAAATTGTGCAGAAACTGCAATGCTCCTCTAGTCTGTAGAAACCTAATTTGCTGTTGCTTTGCACCATGACACTATATTTTGCAGTAGTTTCATATGATTAAACTGTTAGCTAATAACAGACAATTGTCTAGAGCAGGAGTTTCCAACCCTTTTTATGTCATCAACTAATACCATTAAGAAAAGTGACCGGGGGCCCTGGGCTGGGAGCACTGGTCTAGAGACCCAGAATGAAATACTAAAGTAGTTTTGATGGAGATTTAATAGTGTGTCTATCAGCCACTAGTTTCAACTGGAATATTATGTCCACCACAGCATTGCTAGTGAAAGAATATTCAAATACTTTGGCCATAGAAGTAAAATTTTGAAACGTACCTGGGTAAAAAATGGCTCATAGATTTCCACCCCTTTGTCTGATCCTTGTGACAGAATTTCCCTTCCACGACGCCAGCTGTATCGGACTGGTGGATTTGAATTGACTGAACACCGAAGGAACACAGTCCTCTCAAAGTAAAACTGTTCCTTTGCTTCACCTATACTCTGATGTACTGTCAGCACAGGGTCGTCCAAATCTGGAAAAGACAAACAAAAATTGAAGTTTACTATCAACCATTTCTAATATTGTAAGTGAACTTTAAATCTTAGGTAATAGTCTTGATTTCAAAGGTAGAGGATTTTGATGTGCAATTGATTTTAATCTTCCACAACTTCTTTATATATTCATCAGTATGATTCATGTGAATAGACAGGAGGAGTTGTACTAATTCACACTAATCTATTCCCAGATAGCAGTAGTTTCCTGAATCTTGTAGCTATGAAAGAATGTCCAAGATGCATCAATGTTGTATCAGGTACTCCATTGCCTTTCTGATCAAATTTGCCATTGTGTATCCTACTAGAATGCTATTGGCAAAATTCAAACTATGATGGTACAAACTAAATATGATGCCTTCTAACATGAGCGTACATATGCAAAACCAGTATAATCTGGATATATTGTGCAGAATTTTATGCCTTAAAACAGATGAGAGGACTCATTTAAAGGAAGTCTTAAACTGAGCCCATCTCAAATTGAATTTATCCATTTTTTCAGTTCGAACAAGGGGTAATTGGCCAATGTACTCCCAGGAGATAGTTTGGTCATTCATGCATAGTGATGAAACAGTGCTTCAATGGTTCAATGTAATTTATACAGTGTACAACCTGAAATTCTTACTCTTTGCAGACATCCATGAAATTAAAAAAAACCAAGAATGAATGACAGAAAACGTCACAACCTCAAAGCCACGCTCCTCCACTCCCCTCCCAGGCACAAGCAGCAGCAAAAACATCAGTCCCCCACCACCCAGCATGCAAGCAATCTATGATCTAGAGTCCATCAAAAACTATTGTCCATCCCAACACTTCAACATCTCAGACAGGCTCTCTCTCACTAGCAAGATCTTGAATTTTATTCTTTCGATTACTCTTTCTGATTCTAGCAGTTAAATATCTTGGACCTCAGGGACCTTAACAACTAAAGAAAGAGATGAGGACTGTTGTATGCAATAGTTTAAAATCCAATAGCAGGAATACTTCCCATTGGCTCAGCAAGAAAGCCTGTTAGTATCTCTAAAGATCAGACTTCTAAATAATCTGATGCCCTCTTGATGTGCTCCCCAGACCTTCCCCAGCTAAAATCTATTAACAATAGTTGGTGGTGAACATCATCCTCCTCTGTATCCAGACGGTTGCTCAGCTTGGCAGACAATGGTCACCATACTGGTTCCAAAAAGGTTTACCAGGTCCCACCATTAAATTGACTGCAGTCACTGAAACCTATGCTTTTTGATTCCCGACTGCAGATCCAACACTGAATCCAAGCCAACATCAGGGCAATACAGATGCAATTTATGGGAACAACAGATTGTAGTATGATTGTAAACACAGAAGAACTCAAATAGAGGATTTGGAAAACATTAGAGACTTAAATTATATGTTCTCATTCAAGTGATGACAATTTACTTCAGCCAAAACAAAAGAGAGGAGGGAGTGATTACTTCAAATCTCTCTGCTGGTAGTTAGTTTTTGAAAAGTGTGAAAAATGAAGTCGATAATAAATTGTTTGATAATTTTAAATGCTCTGATTAGGCTGAAAGGACAGACTACCAAATTGCAAAATCAGAATAAAAGAGAAATATACGACATAAGACATCTAATTCAAGCTTTTACTGAAGAATAACATCACCATTGCATTCATATAAGAACTAGAATTGTTTTTTCAGCCTTGTTTGCAATCATTACATTTCAGACTAATTAAAATGTATCGCTGATTATGATTGATAAAAGACTTTGCGTAACTTTTTAGCATATCTAATTATTTAACAGAGGAAACAGATAATAATTGCAGAGAGTTGGCAAACAAGAACTTGCAGCTGAAACACTTAGTTATTGGTCAATACCTGTATATCAAAGTCATTGAAAGTCAGTTTAGACTGATGGCTAATGCACAATACTCATGACAGTACAGTATATTAAAAATAGAATACTGTCTTCTTCCAATAATGAAGTAGCATGCTAAAGAGATGAGTGTTCACCTCATTACACAGGAATCACAGGTTTCACTTCGATCTGGCACAGCCTATCGTGAGAAGTCTAATTACAAATCCTTGGTCAGGCTGCACCTCATTTAACTGCAATGTTTCATGCTGCTGGAAGATGAAGCACCATCACTTTCCTATGTAATAAATTGAGATCCTTTATATCATATTCTTGCACAATGTAAGGCAGACAGTCCAGGTATGTTTTGGTCAGCAATATCTAGACAAGAAGCTCATTGCAATTCTGGAAAACAGACTGCAGCCAGGCTATCCTAGTAACAGGGTTTCAACACGAGCTGAACAACTATTGTAAGGCAATGAATATTTTATTGCTTAACCTTAAGTTTCATTGATCTATCAAAACCTTGGTGATCGATGCATGAAATTGGAACACATAATATTGCAACATTAAATGAAAGAAGAAATCCTTGAGATTAAAAAAAATGTTTTTACTTATTATATCATCCTCCAATTGGTTTGCTTATGCTACACTTCAGAGATTTAAGAAAATAATAGCAGAAAACATAACAAAAATTGCTCTATAATTGAATGCCTTATTTCCTAATACATCCTGGGCATCAGGTTCCGTGTTTAAAAAAATGCAATTAAAATCTTATGGAAAGTGATTGTACATCAAAAATAAATATGACACTTACAAAAGGTGAGAAAAACACGATTAGAAAAATAGGCTGGTAATTACTAAGTCACAACATGATTGACTCAATACAAAATGCTGGAGGAACTCAGGAGGCCAGGCAGCATCGATGGAAAGCGTACAATTGACATTTCAGATTGTTTTTAAAAGTAATCAGCCATAGAAGAAATTCTAACTTTAAATATGGATAAATTGATTGTAATGTATTAATAAAACCATAAATTATAAAAATACAATAAAGTCATAAAAATAACTCAAATCTCTAGTTTGAGTTGAATAAAGCTTCTTGATTCCCTTGAAAAGATTCTTGAAGTATACACAGGGGGAAAGTTTTCAGTGCATATCTATCAGTTAAATATTACATTACAGTTAGATTGATTTGAAATTCCCATTTTAGAAATAAGATGAATGACTAATCTAACATTGCTGCATCACTGCATCAGTTTTACACGTGTTTGAAACAAAACACATTTTATTTTTAAAGTTCCAATTTCTTCATCACCTCATTCTATCATTTCATTAACTTCTGATAATGTTGGCCTCCTGTATCTTTCTACTTTATCTAATCGAGAAATGGATGCTGGACTATTCATAAATTAGTTTCAGAATTATGTATCAACATTCCTTCACTGTACACGCATGTGAAAGGTTCTGCCTCCCCAATTTCATTCTGCAAAGAAATATACACAATCTAAATTGGATTGCTAAAATGCTTCTGAGAATATTAATTTAGAGATTTTATCATCTATTCTTTAAATAAATATGCCATTGAGTAATAATCCCTCTGATGGCAACCTAAAGACTCTCAAACACAAATTTAAAAAAGACATAAAACACTGCAGCACAGAAACAGGCCCTACAGCCCATCTAGTCTGTGCTGAACCATTATTCTGCCTAACTCCATTGACCTGCACCTGAACCATACTTCTCCCATCCATCTACTTATGTAAAATAGTGTCATAGAGTTTGAACACTAGCCCCAAATATTGAACATACCACTGAACTTAGTATTGCTGCAAGTTCAGAACACTGGGAGTTCTTATCCTTCAGGGAGTGGGGTCTTGAATGATTGTGAATGGATAAATAGATACATCATTAATATTTTCTTTCCAAATAACTCTGCAACAGAGCCATTTTGGGATTTGAGCAACATGTACAAAATGTTTCAGGAACTCAGCAAGCTGGGCAGCATTTATGGAGAGGAATAAACAGTGAATTCTTTGGGTCAAGACCCTTCGTGAGCATTAATGAGAAATTCCCCTCCATAGTCTCTGCCTGAGTTGCTAGGTTTCCCCAGCATTTTGTGTGTCCTGCTAATGATATACAGCACCTGGAGAATCTCTTGTGTTTATTATGGGATTTCAACTCAGTTTCTAGATCATGAGTGCAGAACTTTAGATTTCTGACCCAGCACCTTAACTACCAAGATGTGCACATTGTACACAAAGTACTCTGCAGATGCTGTGGTCAAATCAACACGTACAAATGTACATCCCACTTTCACTCTGTCTCCTCTTCCAGCTGCTTATCACCTCTCTCATGATCCTGCCTTCTTCTACTACCCATAGTGCTTTCTCCTTACATTCCTTCTTCACCTTTCCTGCCTATCCCCTCCTTGCTTCCCCTCCCCCACCCCTTGATCTTTCCTCTGATTGGTCTTTCACCTTCTGCCCTCCCCCCACCTTCTTTATAGGGCCCCTGCCCCCTCCTTCTTTAGTCCTGATGAAGGGTCTTGGCCCGAAACATTGACTGCTCATTTCAACGGATGCTGCCTGACCTGCTGAGTTCCTCCAGCTTGTTTGTACGTGTTGATGTGCACATTGTACACATTGTATTATGTTATTTGGTGCTTACAATCATAGAAACAAAGCACAAAAGGTCCAATTGCCTCGCTTGCCTGCACCCACTCTGAAAGATATCTTTTTGAGTTAGAATATCATATCGGTTTTTTTCTCAAACAACTCTGCAACTTGGTTCTTTTCCATTACATTCTCTCCATTATCTTTTTAAAGGTCGATGATTTCCCTAATTTTCAATGTCGCAACATACAGTCTTGTGCATTTGACCACTAGCTCAGCTTATTTTCCAACTTGTCAGCCTAAATCTGAAAGCTAGCTAGATGTTGCCACAGGTTAGCATGGGCTACTTCAACTCTCGAGAAGCTAAGTCCTGCGCTGAGTACTGTACATTCATTAGCGGAGAGCCCTGTTCCAAACTTCTGATGAAAAGATGGTTATGGATAAAGCAAATGAAGAGGGTTAGCTCAAGAAGATTGTGCTGAGGTAAGCGACTCCTTCCATTCCGTTCACAACCAAAGGTCAAAGTTCAAATTTATTGTGACTACATATATATCACCATATGCTACTCTGAGGTACATTTTCTTGTGGATTAATCACTGTAGATACAAAAAAACCTCAATGGAATCAATGAAAAACCACACACAAGATAGATGAACAACCAAAGCAAAAAACTGTGCAAATACAAAAGCAAAAACAAAAACAAAATAATAAATTAGCAATACATATTGAGAACATGTGGTGCAGAGTCTTTGAAAGTGAGTCCATAGGTTATGGGAGCAGGTCAGTGTTGGGGTATTTGAAGTTGCATGACATTATCCCCTCTGTTTTAAGAGTCTGATGGTTGAAGGGTAATTACTATTCCTGAACCTAATGGTGTGAGTCCTGAGGCTCCTGTACCTTCTTCCTGATGGCAGCAGCAAGAAGAGAGCATGGCCTGGATGGTGGGTGCCCTTGATGATGGATGCTGCTTTCCTGTGGAAGTGCTCACTGTAGATATGCTCAGTGGTGGGGAGAGTTTAACCTGTGATCCGTTTCTTTCCGTAGGATTTTCCATTCAAGGGCATCGGTGTTTTCATACCAGGCTGTGACGCAAACAGCCTCTACTGCGCAAATATAGAAGGATATCAGAGCTTTAGATGACATCCTGAATCTTCGCAAACTTCTAAGAAAGTAGAGACGCTGTTACACCTTCTTTGTAATGACACTTATGTAGGTTATAATGCTATGCCTTCTTTGTAATGGCACTTATGAACTGGGTTGATAGCAGCGCAATCTTCACAAATTGTACTAAAGGTACTGTTGTTTATTATTAAATTGCCATGGAATTAGTTAAAACTTATTTCTTGCTAAATGTGCAATAAAGGCATAATAAAAATGAACTCTTCATTGTTTTCAGCACTTTGAATTTATTGAGTACACTGACAGTTTAATACCCATACTACTAAGCCGTTGTCAAAATCAACTCAAGAGATAAATTACCCAGTATACTAATAGTATCCTGGAGTTTATACTGATCACGACTCTTAAGCTTCATGCCCATCAAGGTTCTTTGCATTTTGATAGTGACAGCATTAAATGCTACCCATTTTTCCATTGTCTGGCCTTATCTATATTATAGCCATAAAATCAAACATGTGACAATGCAAAACTGTAGTTGCAATGTAAGTGCTGCATTTTGAAACTCCATTTTTGTCTTATCTACTTCTTGATTGCCAATCCCATCTACAGTGTGATTAAGAGGCTGGTCTCAGCATTGTCCGGACTGTTGAGCAAGAAGCAGCATTGACGATTTTTAAGGATGAGAGGAAGATTCTGTGAGAAGGTTCTCAGAAGGCACGTGTAAGGAATGAGTAGGGAGGATCCATCAGAGAGAGTAGAGAAAGGCACATGGTTTGTTACTGATGAAAATTGGTTATAAAATCAGAAAAAATGCCACGGATGGAAGAGAGAGGAGAGTGAAAGACATCAAATGTATTTCAGTGGGCTTTACAGAAGGGACTTACACTGCAGAGGTAGCATTTTCTATCTAATATTACAGAAAGGAATAAAAGTGCCCTATATACAGCTGAGAACAAAGGAATTAAGAGACCACATAAAAAGCCCTGGTGGTGCAGTGGGAATATTGATAGCGAATTCATACTTCGGAACAAGTTAAGGATGGACAGTGAAATCAGGCACTAAGGTGAGCAAACATGGAGATGGAAAAAGAGATGGGCAATGAAGGATCACTTAGTTTAGAAACAAAGAAGGAAAGGAAGAAATTATGGATCAAGGTCTTAAGTTAAAACCACAAGTTCATAAGACAAAGGTGCAGAATTAGGCCATACGGCCTATTGAGTCTGCTCCACCATTCCATCATGGCTGAATTATTATCCCTCTTAACCCTATTTTTCTGTGTTTTTTCCATAACCTTTGATGCCCTGATTAATCAAGAACCTATTACTCACTCCAGCACCACATTCCAGGTGCCTACCACCACTTTCTGTGTAAAACATCTTGCCCACATATTGCTTTTAAACTCACTCCTCCTCACCACTCCCCTACCAGCGCAATTTCATAATATGAGCCACACTTCGACCCCTGTGGGCAGGGAAAACAACACAATTGCTTCAGCAGGTGTGAAGATTCCTGGCATATGTTCCAGATCCTCCTCATTTGTTCTGAGGCTATCTCTTCCACAGCCAAGACTCTGCCTTGTATTGCATAACCATCTGAGATTAGATCAATTTGTAGTAGGCAGACAGTTATAACTGTAACACTTAACCAACAGGCTGGTATATGTCTAGGGGAAAAGGAGATCCAGCCACACACCAACCCCACCTCCCGTACACGCAGGTGCTGTGAGAATCAAGTTTATGCCTCGCACCCGCACACAGTATCAAATTCACACCAGATACCGTTATGAAATACACTTTAAAGAGTTTACTAAAACTAAAAGAGTACTAGGCAATACAATATATATGAAAGGAAAGAAAAAAAACAAAAGGCGCCAACTTATCAAAGTTCAGTCAGTTTAGTGCACATCGTTGGAGCTCAACCATCGAACCATTCGACCCCTCGTCGCTTGCCTCCGACCTCCACGTCTTTGCACCTGGGACCACCCCCGGTGGTCAACCAAGCAGTGCAGCGCACGTCCACCTTCCTCGGCATCTTCCTCTCGACTCTCCTCAAAAGACCGTGAAATCCACACCCCCCCCAAGTTCCCAGCCTCACAAGACAAAATAACATTCCCCATTGGTTAACAAATGAATACAATCCCCATATCAGCAAGTCTAAAGCTAAACAACTGCGAGAGAAACATTTATCAGACAAAGAAGCATTCCTACTCTTAACAAACCAAAGAAGCCATTTTGAGTAACATACACAGGACATTGTACATAACAACAAAAATAAGCTCAAGTGGAAGAGGCAGGGAGAAAGTGATTACCTAAATTCTTCAATTAGAATACATTTCACATCCATTACATGGATGACTTACGGTGACTTTAGATAAAGACGATACTATTCATAGTAATTGTAGTTATTTAGCTATTAATGCATGCATTTCAGAGTTAATCATGCACAAAATAGATCAGTTCACTTAACAGTAGTGTCTCCCATTTAATTGTTTGAGTCTCTCCTTCCATTATTTCTGATCCGATTTCTTTAATTTAACAGCATTATTTGCACAAGGCAATTAGATCTTGCTTTTAAAATTGATTCTTGTCAATTTATTTGGATGAACTACTCTTTGTTCAAACAACTTTGAGGCAGCATTCCATTTGGAATATTATTTGCATATGGGGATATTTAACATTATTCATCTGCCATTTCAATCCTTCGATCAAATGAAACAGCGTGAAGGAGCCAGTTCAATAGACAGACCAAGAAAATATTAGCGATCAAAGAACTTCCAAGGCTTTGAAGAAAATCCAATCAGGAAAGCAGCAAATCTGTTCGAAATCAGTTGAGCCAAACTGTTTGCATTCTCTCCAAATTCATATTCTGACCCCTACATCCTCTGCTTAACAAACACCACCTGCTTCTACCACCACTACATTACCCAGATTTACCCATCACATTATGCTGCTAAAACCCTTCACTATGTTACTGCTACCACCAGTGTTGACTATACGAATGTTCTCCAGGGTCACCATTCATATGAAATAATTCATAAACATCAGCACACAGACTCTATAACCACTGCCGAATGCTCCATTTTTTATGCTGGTTCACATTAGCTCCTCGTCCCCGAAGCCTCTTATTCCTACTGCTGGCATCACCTGTGGTGAACTACATATACCTGTCTGGACTGCTCCTGTGGCTCCTCCCACAGACCCCCGCTGACTGCTCCTGTGGCTCCTCCCACAGACCCCCTGCTGACTGCTCCTGTGGCTCCTCCCACAGACCCCTGCTGACTGCTCCTGTGGCTCCTCCCACAGACCCCTGTATAAAGGCGACTGAGGCCTGTTGCCCTGCCTCATTCCCCAGGATGTAGTGTTGTTCATTCTTCCAGTCAATAAAAGCCGATACCTCGCTTCCTACGTCTCAGCGTGAGTTATTGATGGTGCATCATCACCCTTATTCTAGATCTGTAACTCTCCAGTGGTATGATCACAGCCCTTGCACTTTCCCTTCCTTCTGACAATTAGTTCCTGTTTGCTGCATGGTCAAAGACTTCCTGTCTTGAGTTCCATGTTGTGGAATTCCCTTCATAAACTCCTGATTTTTCATCTCTTTCTCCAATTTAAGGCCCTCTTGCAAACTCTTCTTATCACTCCAAATCCCTTTGGCTGAACACCTTGGTTGTCTCTCCCCAATCCCTCAGAGAATCCCCTACAATTTGTTTCAACACTAAATTTCCCCATCATCATCCTGATGCCCTGTTGAACCAAACTCGTGAAAAAGAACTAAATAACAAACAACAGGACTCCTACTGTACAAATCAGAGAAGATGATTTCCCTTTCACAGTGGTAGAAACTTTGAAGCAAATGTATGATTATGTACTCAAGGGATAATATATTTGAACACAGGTCACTACTACATGAAGTAATTTCTTCACAAACAACATGAATAATCTGCCAATTAAGGTTGCAGATATAATGCATTTCAGAACTGTTTAGGCACAACATTCTAAAGTATATTTTTAGATAGGGACGTGACCGGCAAGACTATTCCAATGTGCTTACAGAAAGAATCACTGTGAAGAAGGAATGGGCCACATTTTGGCTCTCAGTGATACTTATTCAGAGAGACTAAAGTCGAGCATGAGCAGTTAATAGAGAAATTGTGCTCTTTTTTTGAAATAATACATGGTCTGTCTTTACAAGACATTTCAGAAAAATGGGTCCATAGCCAGAACAATTCAGTTCAAACAATTATTGATGAGTTATGATATAAAGTGCCATTCACTTCTACTTCAAATGGGGAAGTCAGTTCCTACAGTCAAGTAGAAATTGAAGTGACAAGAAACGGAAGAGCGAAAAAAAAATTGCCCATGAAACATCAACAACTGGAGAGTTGCAGTGAAGAGGAAGAATGACTGGAGACGAACAGAAAGAAAGGGCGAGACACCAGACTACAGGAGAGAGGAGGCAACACCAGACTCTAGGAGAAGGCTGCAGGGCGGAAGAGGAAATAACTGGTCACCAATAAATTCTGCAGAGTGTTGCAATGGGGAGAGTGGGCAAGAGTGAAGCCTATGGAAAATTGTAGAAGTTATAAAGCTGGTAAAGGAAATCGAGTTCAGGAAAGTTACAGAAATTTTTATCATACGTCTCAAAATATCAATAAAACCTTTCAAAAAAAGAGAAGTTGGAGTCTCACTAAATTATCTCCCTGAAAAGAGGGCTCCATTGCTCCAAAGAGGGGTTCCCAACCTGGGGTCCATGGACACCTCAGTTAATGGTAGGGGTCCATGGCATAAAAAAGGTTGGGAAACCCTGCTCTAAAGGAATTCTGCTGTGATGCAGTAACAGAAGAGCTGAAAAAAAAAGATAGAAATCGGATATAAAGACAAAAAAAGCAATGTTAACTGTGTTTGGTTCTCTGATCTGTTCTGTATTTCCAGCATTTTTGTTTTTTACACATCTGAAAGACATCTGTCAATGTACTCAAGGCCTCATAAAATTTTTGAGCAATAAATATACTTACTTATAATACTTAATTAAACACATATGGGAAGCGTGGTAACCGGCAATCTAAAAGACTAGACTAACAATTCAAAATCAAGCTCAAATCCAATGTAGCAGATGTAACATTTAAACTGTATTAATTAAAGTAGAATAGTATAGCACAGGCATAAGATGTTCAGCCAAAATGTCTGTGCTAAACACAATACTAAATTAAGCTAAATCTCTTCTGCCTGCACAGGATCCATATCCCTGTCTTCATATGTCTATCTAAAAGCCTCTTAAATGCCACTGTTCTGAAATGAAAACCAATGTCAATGATGGTGATAGTCAATAAAACTCATCTGATTCCCTGATGCATGCCATGGAAGGAAATCTGTCATCCTAATCCCATTTAACCAATATGTAAATCCAAACAACATAAACAAGTGGTGTTTCATTCTTCACTGCACTTTGATATAGCCCAGCAAGCTCTTGGGTTCAAAACCAGTCAGGATGATCATTAAATGCTGGCCTTGCCAGTGATAGTGGGTGAATAAAAGAACGTTATAAAAGGCTGCAAATCGTGACACCGCCAATCTTAATTTTAATCCAGATATTAGAATTCTCCTGTCAATCACACGTAAAAGACTACATTGCTGTAAGTGACTGTGTGAACATAATTGGCAAGAACTAGTCCCCATTTTCCTGGTGAAGTTGTCCTGTTTTTATCAGAATATCAGTCACAAGTTCTGTTTCTTGCAGTTCATGAAGGTGTTTACTTAAGTTTCATTTATAGACTGCTTGCTGTAATGTGCTTTTTAAACAGGCTTCACCTGCAGTACAAGTCAACAGTGGTTGGAACAAAATGCATTATTTGCAACTTTTCCTGTTTTAACCTCATCTATTAAATTTGTTGGCTGGAACATGGGTACCAACTAACATTCTACATTTAAAATCCTCTAGTACAAGCAAATTGGTCCAATTACAGAAAATAGCAAGCCATGACAATATTTAGACACATTTTAAATCATGTTTCATAACATAGAGCTTGCAGTAAATAAGGAATTATTTTTGTCCAGTCCTCATTGAAGGATTAGGGGTGGAAAGGGGGAGTAGTTGTGGTGAACTACATATACCTGTCTGGACACGCCCCCCCACTGACTGCCCCTGTGGCTCCTCCCATTGACTGTGGCTCCTCCCACGGACCCCGGTATAAAGGCCATTGGAGACTCCGCCCCGGCCTCAGTCTCCAGGATGCAGTGTGGTGGTCAATTGCTGCTTGTTCTTTCTTCCAGCCAATAAAAGCCTATATCTCGCCTATATCTCGCCTCATGTCTCCAAGAGTTATTGATGGCGCATTAGTAGTTTCAAGCTCCTGGGTGTCAACGTCTCTGAAGATCTATCCTGGGCCCAACATTTTGATTTTTTTTATAAAGAAGGCACAATAGCAGTTATTTTCATTCGCAGTTTGAAGAGGGCTGGTATATCACCAAAGACACTTACAAATTTATTCAGATGTACTGGAGAGAGCATTCTAAATGGTTGCTTCACTGTCTGGCATGGAGGGACTATTGCACAGGATCAGAAAGTTGCAAACTCTGCTGCTCCATCTTGGGCACTAGCCTCCCCAGCATAGAGGACATCTTTAAAAGGCAGCATTGGTTATTAAGGACACCATCACCCAGCACATGCCTTCTTCTCATTACACCCATCGAGGAGGAGGTACAGGAGCCTAAAGGTACACACTCAACATTTCAGGAATGGATTCTCCCCCTCTACCATCAGATTTCTGAATGTACAATGAACCCATGAACACTATCTCACTATGTTTTCCCTCTCGTTTTGCACAGCTTATTTAATGTATATACTTCTTATTGTAATTTATAGTTTTTGTTCTTATACATTGCAATACACTGCCTTCACAAAACAATAAATTTCACAAAATATAATCCAGTGATTAATTTTGGTTTTAAAGAAGAATGATGTGATAAGTCGAAAAATGACCTACCTTACAGACATTGGTGGAAACAGGTGATTGAACTTTCAGAAATACAGTAAGCCTTGTAATCAAAGGTAGTGACAAATCGTCATATAGGAGGGAGACTGAAGATCTGGTTGAATGCTGCCATGGAAACAACCTCTCATTCAACATCAGCAAAACCAAAGAGACGATTATTGACTACAAGAGGAAAAGGTCAATGAGCCAGTCCTCATCAGGGGATTGGAGGTGGAGTGGGTCAGTATTTCCTCAGTATTATTATATTAGAGTATCTGTCCTGGGACCAGCATTTAATTGACATCACAAAGGCGACATGACAGTGCCTCTGCAGTCTTAGTAATTTACGAAGATTAGCCGTGTCATCTAAAATGTTGACAGATTTCTATAGATGCACAGTGGAACATCTTCTGACTGGTTACATTACAAACTGGTATGGAAACACTAATACCCAGGACCAGAAAACTTTACAAATAGTCCACGTTTGGGCATATTTATAAGCAGCACTGCCACAAGAAAGTAGCATCCATCATCAAGGACCCTATCATCCAGGCCATGCTGACTTCTCATGACTACCATTGGGCAAGTGGTACAGTAGCCTTAGGTCCCACATCACCAGGTTCAAGAATAGTTATTACCCTACAACCATCAGGCTCCTGAACCAGCATGGATAACATCACTTACATCAGTGTGCGTGGAGCTTCTTAGTTAGGTACACAGAGCTTAGAAAAATAGAGGGCTATGTGCTAGGAAAATTCTAGGCAGTCTCTGGAATAGGTTACATGCTTGGCAGAAGATTGTGGGCCAAAGGGCCTGTAATTGCTGTAAATGTCTATGTTCTATGTTCATCATTGAACTGACTTCACAACCTATAGACTCACTTTCAAGGACTCTGCAACTCACGTTCTCAGTAGTAATTATTTACTTTTTAAAAATTAATTTCACAGTTTATCTACTTTTGAACTTAGGCTGTGTGTCGATCTTTGTGATGTATAGTCTTCATAAATTCTATTGTATTTCTTTATTTTCCTGTAAATGCTTGCAAGAAAATTAATCTGAAGATAGTATATCATATACAGTACTTTCTTTGATAATAAATTTACTTTGAAATTTGAATTGTGGAGAGCATCTTATTAAGTATCAGAAGGAGCGCCAATCGAAGATATTGTACTCTTCCCCACTGACAGCAACTTACCCCTGTACTGCTAGTTGTCTTAGAAATCAAATAGATCAATATTGTTTGAAAAGTTCTATACTCCCACAACCCACACCTCATTCTTAGGAAGTACAGTGGGATATTGATTATGACAAAATTATTCTTATGGTAGTGATCCAGCAATACAAGTTCAATGGCAACACTGCAGCATAGCAGTTAGCACAATACTTTACAATGCCAGTGAGAACAAAAGTATAATAGAACAGATGGTTAAAAGTTAGAGGTGAAGGATACCAAGCCTTTCTCTTGCATCCATTTGCAGATGAATGATATGTGCCAGAACAACCTTCCTGCTTATGGGCATCAACATTGATGGAACAAGACAATTGTTGTACACAATAAGCAGAGTACATTTTCTTCCATACTGCACTTGTAGCATTTCCAATGAACCAGAATACCTCTTGTATCCTTGGTTCACGATGCTCTGGATCTTGAGTTTTCCAAGTCAAAAGAAAAATAGAATCAACTCTTAATCCATCAAAACTCATCTCTCTCTCTCATCTGAAATCCATCTTTTGTTTCCAAGTTTGTTAACCATTCCAGAGTTTTTAAACAGTACACTTTTATTAAGGGAAAGAGAAATATTCTCATGACAGTTATATATTTATGACAAATGCTCAACAGTTAACATTTGAAAAACAGTTAAACTTTAGGAGGTTTTATTTATTATGTGCTAAAGCGTGACGTTCTCTGTCATTAACACAGGTCGGTGAAGCAGTCTCATTAGCACTAAAAAATGATGTATTGTTGACTTAATAAATGAATAATGAGACCATAATAACAGCCTGGTAAAATGCCAATTGTTTCATTACCTTCACCAGAATTTTGTTCATCTGCTAAAACTGATCAGTTCATCCATTCATCACCAACAATTGTCATGATTTTAACACCAGCGTTTTATCAGAAAATCAAAATCTACATTACTGAGAGCTGCAAATTGAAGAGAAGCATTTGAAAATATGAAAAATTACTGATTTTGTGTACTACAGAGATCTGAATTCCTACGAAGAAAAAAGCTGAAGACTAAAATTAAAAACTCATACTGTTGTGTATCTGAGCACCAACTGCTGTAGTCATGGTAGTGAATAAAAGAGACAGCAAGTGATAATGAATCAAAAGATGAAAAGACCAGCATTCGACACAGAGTCTTACTGAGGAAACATGACCAACTTCGTATCATTCCAAGGACTATTACATTCTAGCGCTGTCATTAGCTACTGGCAAAAAAACATGCTTGACTAATCTACCTTAATAACCTTGGTCCTCAGTTTAATAAAAGTAAGCCCATAAAACCACTTCAGACGTCACTTATTACCTGTTAAGTTTATCTTTTAAAATTACATCATCAATTTTTCTTGACAATCTGGAACTACTATTAGATTTATGTCTGAGATAAAATGAATTATCCTTAATTTTAATTATTTAGTGGTGCATGCTTTTTGTATACTTTAGAGTTCAGTTGGAATACAGGTCCTTTGATAATCCCACCTTGCAAGTTGGAAACAGGAGAATAAGACCATTAAGATAAAGAAGCAGAATTAAGCCAGCTGGCCGATCAAGTCTGCTCCACCATCATGGCTGATTTATTACCCCCTTTTCAATCCTATTCTCTTGCCTTCTACCTGTAATGTTTGATGCCCTGACTAACTAAGAACCTATCAGCATCTGCTTTAAATACAGTATACTCAATGGCATGCCTCCACAGCCGTCTGTGGCAATGAATTCCACAGATTCACTACTCACTGGCTAAAAGAATTCCTCCTCATTTCTGTTCTAAATGGGCATCCCTCTATTCTGAGGCTGTGCACTCTAGCCCCAGACTTACCCACTATAAGAAACATTCTCTCCACATACATGCTAGGCCTTCCAATATTCAATAGGTATTAATGAGACTCCCATTCATTCTTCTGAACTCCAGCAAGTCCAGGCTCAGAGCCATAAAACACTACGCATACATTAACTCTTTCATTTCTGAAATTATTCTTGTGAACCTCCACTTGACCCTCTCCAATAGGGATTGCATCCTGGGATTGGATCTCCGAGTGGTCACCTGTTTCAATTCTGCTTCCAATTTGTTACTTAGGAAAGGGCCCAGAACTGCTCACAATACTCCAGTGCCTTACAAAGCCTAAACATTACACCCATTACACATATTCTATTTCACTTTCCAATTCTCTCAAAACGAATGTCAACATTGCGTTTGCCTTCCTTACCTCCGAAGCAATCTTAAGGTTAATCTGCACATGGACTCCCAAATCCCTTGGCACTTCTGATTTTTGAATTCCCCCCCCCCCCATGTTGAAAATAGTCTACGCCTTTAATCTTTCTACCAAAGTGTATGACCGTGCACTTCTGTTGTGTATTTAATATTTCAGTAATATTGTAAATACATTGATTAATTAAGCATTCTTTGTGTTTACATAATGCATTGCAGGTTATATGTAAAAGTGCGTAAATGGCATATGTTATCAAGCCACCACATGATAGATATGTGCCTCACTTAAAGTTAGACTTGCGTTCCGGACTCCCTTGTTTATTTTCCATTTTTGTTTCAAGGTTAGAAATCATTATGGTGGTGACAAGTAAGTTTTAAAATGACACTTGTTCCTCCCGACAGATCTCCCTCCTGGTAGTTATCTTTGCAAGCAGAACAAGTGCTACACCTGTACCTACGCCTCCTCCCTCACTACCATTCAGGACCCAAAACTGTCCTCACAAGTGAGGCGACACTTCACCTGTGAGTCCGTTGGGTTCACGTCTCATATCCGGTGTTGCCTCCTGTAGATCCGATGTAGATTGGGAGACCGCTTCGCCAAGCACCTTGGCTCTGTCCGCCACAAAAAGCGGGATCTCTCAGTGTTACCCATTCCAATTCTGCTTCCCATTCGCATTCCAACATGTCAGTCCATGGCCTCCTTTGCTGTCATGATGAGGTCACACTCATATTGGAGGAGCAACACCTTATATTCTGTCTGGGTAGCCTTCAGCCTGATGGTATAAACTTTGATTTCTCGCACTTCCAATAATTGCCCCCCTCCTCTCCTTCATCATTCCCCATCCCTTTTTTCCCTCTCTCCCCTTATTTCCTATCTGCCCCTCACATCCCTCTGGTGCTCCTCCCCCTTCCCTTTCTTTCATGGTCTCCTACCCTCTCCTCTCAGATTCCCCCTTCTTCAGCCCTGTATCTTTTTCAGACAATTTTAACAGCGAAATACAGCAATCAATAAATAAGCCCTACTGGGCGTGTATGTGAGAAAAAGCAGAAGAGCCAGGTTTGTGGGGTCATAATTGGCTGAAACAACTACAACTTGATTGGAGATCCATCCACTATTTGCATCTCGTATCCCTTGCAATAGAGTCAACTGAAAGTGAACTCGGATGATCTCACAGCAGTGTTTCAAGGATGACATTGGAAAACTCAGACATATTAAGGGTAAAACAGTGTTAAATTAAAATTCCATACCCAAGTTTTACCAAGCCTGTCTGGTTCCTTGTACCACCTGCGATAAAGTAGCCAGTGAGCTAGATCACATGGAGGCTTAAAGAATTCTTTCCAAGGTTTAGTGGAGCCCATGAGCAACACCAGTGAACCCAGCAGCCGAGGAGAATAGGTCTGTCAGGCTCAGTGGTGACCTTGATGTCCCTATCAACCCAGTACTGAAAGGAGATCAATACCTTCTGCCCAGTATTGAGGATATTTTTTGCAAACTTTTTCTGGAGGGAGGCACTTCAGCAAAGTGGCTCTACAGATGGAGATGGAAGAAGAGTCCAAGGTGTTTCTCACCATAACCACTTACAAAGGTTATAATAGGCTGCTATAATAGGCTTATTTTTTTGAGGTAGCATCTGCACCTGCATTCTGGCAGAAAGCTATGGACCAGGTGCTGCAAGGCTCTCCAGGCACTCAGTGTTACCTGGATAACATCGTTGCTGCGGGGAAGGATGACGAGGAACATCTCCATAATCTCGAGGCAGTGTTAAAAAGATTATAAGTTGATGGACTCAGAGCACCACACAACAAGTGCAAATTCCTTAAACCAAGCATCACTTGTTGTGGTCACACCATCAATGCACAAGGGTTACACAAGTGTGCAGAGAAAATTCAAGCAGTGGTGGTTGCCTCAAGGCCAAAGGACATGTCACAGTTGTGGTCCCTTTTTAGGGTTCATCAATTACTATAACAAGTTCTTGCCAAACCTGGCTACTGTGCTCCACCCATTGAAATCATTACCTCAAATCAGGAAGAAATGGTAATGGACAAGGCACTGTGAGGTGGCTTTTCAAAAGACAAAGGAAATGGTGATGTAAGACATTGTACTCACACATTATGATCCACATTGTCCAGTGAAGCTTGCCTGTGATGCCTTATGTTATAGGTGCAGCCGTGTCACGTTATGAGTGATGGAAGTGAATGCTCCATAGCCTTTGCACATTCTCTTACCACTGCAGATGAAAATTATTCACCAATTGACAGAGAGGTCTTGAGCCCGGTCTTTGGTGTAAAATGTTTCAATTAGTACTGGTATGGAAGAGAGTTTACCCTCATTACTGACCATCAATCACTGGAGTCCATTGTCAATCCACAGAAGGGTGTTCCTCTGACTGCAGCAGAACTAATGCAGAGACGGGCTCTGTTACTTGCAGGACACAATTACAAGATCAAACCCAAAAGGATGACATATCATGGAAATGGTGATCAATTGTCCCATTTACCCATGGAAAAGTAGATACCTGAAAAATTTACAAAAGAGGACACTTCTCTTGATATATTCTCATTATAAAAATCAAAAGTCTCCCTATTATGGAGAGATGATCCTCAGGGAAACAAAAAAAGACCCCACACTATCTCAGTTCTACACGGCAACCCAAAATGGCTGAAATATGCGGCAGAAATCCCAGAGTCAACTCATACAACCACCACAGAGGAGGCTTCAGAGCCTGAGATTGATTCACAGCCACAAGTCTCACCTGCCAAGAAGAGTGATCCCCCCCCCCGTCAGGAAAGACGTTATCCCACAAAAGTAAGAAATCCTCCACGCCATTAAGTCCTTAGATTTGAAACTTACTATGCTGTTAACGTCTATATGGCAGTTGTATTATATAGTATACAGTGTATATAGTTGAGATGCAATCTATATTGATTTGGAGTTTATAGCTAAGCAGGGAGGAGTACTGTGTATTTAATAATTCAACAATATTTGAATAATATTGTAAATATATTGATTGATTAAGCATTCCTTGTCGTTTTCATAATGCAATGCTGGTTATATGTAAAAGTAAGCAAATGGCAGACATCACACCACCACGTGATACATATGTGCCTCGCTTGAAGTAAAAAATGAAATTAGACTCGTATTCCAGATTCCCTTGTTTTTTCTCCCCAATTTTTTTAACGTTCTGGAGTTACAAAACATAAGACCTTCCTGACACTACATTCCACTATTTTTGTCCATTCTCCCAATTTGTCCAAGTCCTTCTGCAGACTCCCTGCTTCCTCAACACTACCTGCCCCTCCACCTATCTTTGCATCATCTGCAAACTTGGCCACAAATCTATGAATTCTGTCATCCGCATCATTGATGTATCACGTGAAAAGAAGCAGCCTCAGCACCGACCCCTGCGGAACACCACTAGTCAGCCAACCAAAATAACCCCCCTATATTCTCACTCTTTGCCTCCTGCCAGTCAGCGAATGAGTATATCCATGCTAGTGTCATTCCTGTAATACTATGGGCTATTCTCTTGTTTAGCAGCCTCCATGTGTGGCACCTTACCAGGGCTTCTGAAAATCGAAGTAAACAACATCCACTGACTCTCTTTTGTCTGTTCTGCCGATTATTTCCTCAAAGAATTTGAACAGATTTGTCAGGCAAGATTTCCTGTTAAGGAAGCAATGTTGATTCTGGCCTATTTATCATGTGCCTCCAAATACCCCAAAACCTCATCCTTAATAATGGACTCTAACATCTTTCCAACTACTGAAGCCAGACTAACTGGAGTGACATTTGCAATTTTCCAGTCCTCCAGAACCATTTCAGTATCTAGCAAGTTATAGTCCATCTGGTCCAATTGACCTGTCTACCCTCAATCAGTTTCCAAAGACCTTGTCCTTAGTGATAGTAACTATATCCACTTCTGCACCCTGACACTCTCGAATTTTTGGCTTACTGCTAAAGTCTTCTGCAGTGAAGACTGATGCAAAATACTTAATAGTTTGCCCACTATTTCTTTATTCCCCCTTTACTACCTCTCCAATATCATTTCCAGGGGTCAGATATCCAATCTCGCCTCTCTTTCATTCTTTATATATCTAAAAAAAACTTTTGGTATCCTCTTTTATATTATTGGCTGACTAACTTCATATTTTATGTTTTCTCTCCTTGTTGCTTTTTAAGTTGCCTTCTGTTGGTTCTTAATAGCATCCCAGCCCTCTAACTTGTAGACACTATGCTGTAAAATTATTATGCTCTATCCATTTCAGTCTTGTTCTGTCTTGCCAAGGTTTGTTGTTTTAATTTCAGACCTGCTCCCACTGACTTTCTGAAGCTTTTTATTTTTTATTTACTTGATGATATGTTATTGCTATTGGACATAAAATAAGATAGTATAGGAACAGGCCCTTCAGAAGACTATGCCTACACCATCCATGGTGCCATCCTAACTAATCTTATCTGCCTACATATGGTCAACATCACTCTGTTCTCTACCCATTCTTGAGTCTGTGTAAATACACTGCTGTACCTATCTTTACTATCTTTCCTGGCAGTGCATTTCAATATTTCCTTTGACAATATCCCTCTCACCTTAAAGCTTTGCCTTTTAGATTTTGACACATCTACCATGTCTACCTTGACCTTTATTATCTACAAATTCACCATCCTCTGGCTAAAAAAATTTCTCCACATCTCAGTTTTAAATGGGCGCCTCTCTATCCTGAGGCTGTGCCCTCTTGTCCTAGGCACCCCACCATGGGAAACATTCTTTCCACATCTACTCTGTCCAGGTCTTTTAACATTTGAAAGGTTTCAATGAGAGTGCACCCCCAATTCTTCTAAATTCCAGCGAGTACAGAACCAGAGCTATCAAATGTTCCTCATATGATAACCCTTTCATTCCTGGAATCATCCTTGTGAACCTCCTCTGAACGCTCTCCAATGCCAGCACATCTTTTCTTTGATAAAGAGCCCAAAACTGTTTACAAAATTCAAGGTAAAGCCTCACCAGTGCCTTATAAAGCCTCAGCATCACATCCCTGCTCTTGTATTCTAGACCTCCTGATGTGAATGCTAACATTGCATTTACCTTCCTCACCACTGACTCAATCTGAGAGTTAACCTTTCGTGTTCTGCATGATTACAAAGTCTCTCTGCATCTCAGATTTTTAGATCTTCTCCTCATTTAGGAAATAGACTGCACATTTATTTCTACTACCAAAGTACACAGCCATGCATTTTCCAACACTGTATTTCATTTGCCACTCTCTTGCCCATTCTCTTAATCTGTCTAAGTCCTTCTGCAGCCTATCTGTTTCCTCAACACTATCTACCCCTCCACCAATCTTCATATCATCTGCAAACTTGACATCAAAGCCATCTATTCCATCATCTAAATCATTGATACACCTCATAAAAAGAAGTGGTCCCTACATTGACCCCTGTGAAACACCACTAGTCACTGACAGCCAACCAGATAAGGATCCTTTTATTCCTACTCACTGCCTCCTACCAATCAGCCAATGCTCTAACCATGCCAGTAACTTTCCTGTAATACCATGGGCTCTTAATTTGGTAACCAACCTCATGAGTGGAACCTTGTCAAAGGCCTTCTGAAAGTCCAAATATACAATATCCACTGCATCCTGCTTATCTATTATACATGAAGTCTCTTCAAAGAATTCCAAGAGGTTTGTCAAGCAATAATTTTCCCTTAAGGAGACTATGTTGACTTGGTCCTACCTTTTTCTATGCCACCAAGTACTCCATAATACAATACAATCCAGGTGATAAATTTCTGCATCCTCTCTAAAGACTCAACATACTTCCAACCAAACTGCACAAAATATTCCAAATGTGGCCTAACCGAAGTTTTATACAGCTAAAATGTGACTTTCTGACCCTTATACCCATACCCCAACCAATGAAGCCAAGCGTGCCCTATACCAGCCTATCCACGTGTGCTAACACTTTCATGGAGTTATGGACTTGTACACCAAAATTTCTCTGTAATTCAATGCTCCTAAGGACTCTGCCACTTACTGTATTCTTTCCTTTTGCATTTGGCCTTGCAAAATGGACGACTTCACCCTTGTCTGGGTTAAACTCTGTCTGTCACTGTCATATAGAAGTTCTTTGCTTTCAATGTGTATTTTTTTCTGGACTGACAAGGTGTTTCATATCACTTAAAAGTCGTCCTGCTTTCCGCTAATGCACCCTTAGGTTGATCCAATTGGCCACCTTTGGTCTTGAAGTCTGCTTTCATTGTAATCTGACCGCCTCAGTACGCTCTAAACACTAAACTGCAATTTTTTTCAGATTCTGATTGCACATTAAAAATCACCTGCCCCATCTACTTGAATGCAAGTGATAGCATATATACATGCACATCAGTTTCTGCTTTTCTATCCTATTAGTTTATTATATTAATGAATAACTATTCTGCTAAATTTCAGTTCAAGCGCTCGCAAATTTTAATCAAATCATTATTTTACACACTGTCTAATCCTTGGGATGTCTTTTTCTTTTACTCGGGACCTTGAATTTCAGCACATGATATTAGTTATACAGTATTCCTAAAAGACCAAATTCTCGACACGCTCCGCTTTACAGAAACTACATGTATTCGTTGTGAACACAAAGGTGTAGCAATCACCGTCTATGTCCTCAATAACAAAAATATCTCAATTGGCTTCCAAATCAGCCTTTTGAGCTGCATAACATCTTGCATGGATCAGACCTGAAGTGGATATCAAAGAATGAAACGACGTCTCCAAGGATGAAATTATGAAGAGAGATAATATAAATTAAGGCTGCATTTCCTGGATTTTAGAATGTTAAAGGGTGATTTGATTGAATATTATTAGATATTAAGAATAACTGAGAGAATCTATTCCTGCTGGATGGCAATTCTTGAATTTTGGGGCATGGTCCTAAAATTCAGGCATATTTAGCAAACAGGTCTACATTTACACTATTTAAGTGGCCATTCATTCCCCTTTTAAAGTATTCAAATCAGCTCCCAGAATGTATCTGAGAATGCATTCAAGACACACTACATGAAACTACTTCTCTTATAGAGTCACAGAGCAGAGTTAGAGGACAGCAACAAATGCATAGTCCATGTCGCCCATTTTGACTGCATTGGCCAGTCAAGCTTGTCCCATCTGCCTGCTTTTGATCCACAGCCCACTAAACCACTCCTATCCATGTACTTCCCAAATGGATTTTAAATGTGGCTTACGTGCCTGACTCAATCACTCTTTCTGGCAACCCATTCCAAACCCATTCCACTCTTTGCATGAAGAAGCAGACGTTGATGATACTTTTAAATCTCTCACCTCTGCCCTCCTATGCCCTCTTGTTTTAGCACCTCTTCCTTGAAAAAAAGAAAATGTGCTTTCACCCCATCTATGCCCCTCATGATCTTGTATACCTCCGTCAGGTCACCCTTCAATTTTCTATGTTTCAAGGAATAAACTTCTGGTTTACAACCTCTCCTGTGACTTAGGCCCCAACTCCAGACAGCATCCTGGTAAATCTTTTCTGATTTCTTACTGGTTTAGTAACATCTTTCCTAGAATAGGGTGACTTAAAATGGACACAGTACTCCAAGTGTGGCTTCACCATCTTATTTACAGTAACTGCATCATAACTTCCTAACTCTTGTACTCAGTGCCATGATTCATGAAGACCAGCAAAGTGTCTTTTTCACTACTCCATCCAACTGTGATGCTGCTTTCAGTAAGTGATGCAGTTGCACTCCAAGTTCCTTCTGTTCCCTAATGCTTCCCCAGATTCTACCATTCACTGTATAAGAGAATACCCTGGTTTGAACTTCCACAATGCACCTCACATTTATCTGGATTGAGAGTCATTCGCTAATCCTCAATCCACATACCCAGTTGATCGAGATCTCCCTTATAGTTTTTCATAATCTTCTACTCTGTCTACAATATCACCCATTTTAGTATCATCTACAAACTTACTAACCATACCTTGTACATTCACACCCAAAATTGTTTATATAAATTACAAACAGTAAAGGTCCCAGGATCGAAACCTGTGAGACACCACTAGACATGGGCCTCCAGTCCGAGAAACAATTTTTGACCATCAGCCTCCACTTCCTATGCTTGAACCAATTATGAATCCAATCTGCTATCATCCCCTGGATCACCACACTATTGAAGACTTATCATGTGGTTGATGCTTCTTTCACTGCAAACAATCAACAACTGAAAGATCTACTCCAGTTCAGGACCTTGAAGTGTGAATAAACCATATCTTTCTTCATAACTGTTTTAAAACCAATTTAATTGTGGTCACTGGACCAAAAGTGCTCACTGACAAACAGCTATTGCTCTAACTCATTCCCCAGTAGCACCCCCCTAAGGTGAATCCCTCTGCATATTGATCAAAGCAGCTTTCTTGGACACATTCACAAATTTCACTCCATCCAAGCTTTTCACAATATTAGGAGAGTCAAAATCTCCCTCTGTTTCTGCCCTATTATGTTTACAAGTAACAACAACCTCTCTACATATCTGCTCTGCCAAATTCCATTGGGAATGGCGGGGAGGGTGATCCAGTTAGAGTGACCATCCGTTTTCTCTTTCTACCCCAATGACTAAATGTGCTCTCATTGTCAACAGTACTATCCTCTGATCTCTCATCAGCCACTCTACTGCTCAGTACCCCACAACTGTTCCACTCTAATTGAAGCCCTGCTGAGTAGCACTGGCAAATCTCCCAACCACGATATTGATTCTCCCTGGTTGAGGTGGAACAGGTGCTCAGGTCACCTCTATATTAGAAGAGATCACCATGATCCAAGAACTTGAATCTTTGAATCCTCAGCCACGCATTCATCTGACGTATCTTTCCATTTGTATTCTCACTAGCAAATGGCGCTGGAAGTAATCCAAAGGTTACTAGCCTTGAGGTCCTACTTTTAGGTTCTCTCCGAAATTCTCGCATTCACTCTGTGGGACCTCATCCTCTTTCTGTCTATGTTGTTAGTCCCCACCATGACCTCTCAATAATGGTCTGCAGCTGCCTAGAGACATCCTGGACCCTAGCAACTAAGAGGCAACATGTCATCCTGCCATTTCTTTTCAGCCACAGAATCTCCAGTCTTCCTCACTACCTCTCGTGTCCTATTACTACCACCCTACCTCCGTTACCCGCTGAAATTCAGGGCCAGTCCCAGTGCCATCAACCTGGCTATGCTGCTGTACTCAGAAAGGTCACTTCCCCAACAGTATTCAAAGAGGCATACTTGTTGCTGAGATGAATGGCCACAGTGGTCCTTGCAATGGTCTTTCTCTTCCCTTTACCCATCCTAGTGGTTACCCATCCATACAGCCTGCCTCACCGATGCTCCTGTGTATAAAATGATAAGAGGCATTGATCATGTGGATAGTCAGAGGCTTTTTCCCAGGGCTGAAGTGGCTAACATAAGAGGGCACAGTTTTAAGGTGCTTGGAAGTAGGTACAAAGGAGATGTCAGGGGTAAGTTTTTTTACACAGAGAGTGCGTGGAATGGGCTGCCAGTGACGGTGATGGAGGCGGATACGATAGGGTCTTTTCAGAGACTCCTGGTTAGATACATGGAGCTTAGAAAAATAGAGTGCTATGGGTCAGCCTAGGTAATTTCTAAAGTAAGTACATGTTTGGCACAGCATTGTGGGCCGAAGTCCTGTATTGTAATTTATGTTTTCTATACTTCTATGTTCTATGTTTCTGTTTATCATTTCCTCAGTATCCTGGATGATCCTAAGTACGTCCAGCTTCAACTGAAGTTCCTTAATGTGGGCAGCCAGAAAGTGCAGCTGGCTGCACTCCATCAGATGAAGTCATCTAGGACATTGGACAACTCCCTGATCTCCCACATGGGCAGGAGGACCTTCCACTGCCTGAACTGTCATCCCTGCTACTCGAATAGGGAGAGTAATTCTAAGGAAAACATTAACAGCACTTAACTGCTCAACCTCCCCTCACAGAAGCCTCCTGAGCCAAAGCCTCAGGACTTGTACTCAAACAGAGCACTTGCAGCTCAAACATGGTCACTCCAAGAAAATGGCCGCTCCACTAGAGCCAGAAACTAACATGCTCCTGGCTCCTCCCCTCTGTTACTCTGGCTTCTGCAAAGGAAAAAATATCCACATGCAGAAGGTGATAAAACCAAACTATCCTCTGCAAATGACAACTGCTCCGTTACCAATTGCTAATTTAACTTATGAGACAAAGTGTTTTGTTAATGTAACATATGGGGTGCAGGCAGAAATAGGCAAATATTATTTCACAAATCAGCTACGATTTCAATGAACTGCAGAATAAGCCTGAAGGATTCAACTCTCATTCCTGGTTCATACTTATCAGTGAATATCTGACAACATGGTCCCAATGCATAGAATAACATGGGTTGTTTTTCTCTGAACTTGTCCAATATATTTATTACAAAAAAGAGAAAATCTGCAGATGCTGGAAATCCAAGCAACACACACAAAATGCTGGAGGAACTCAGCAGGCTGGGCAGCATCCATGGAAAACAGTAAGAGTTGATGTTTTGGGCCGAGACCCTCCACTTTTAAAAATGTGATGCCTTGAATATATACTGGTTCCCTTTCTTTCCTTCTTTATATCTGCTCAGCTAGGACAGTAGAGATGCCAGACAAGATAGTGCAATGCTCCTCTTGCAGGATGTGAGAAGGCAAGGAGATCTCCAGTGTCCCTAACATCTACAACTCTGAGAAATGCATCCAACCACAGCTTCTAACAAGCAGTGTTAAGGAGTTGGAGCTGGAACTGGATGAACTTTGGATCGTTCGGGAGGTTGAGGAGGGTGATAGGACATAGACAGAAGTAGTTTCACCCAAGGTGCAGGACACAGGAAACTGGGTGACAGTCAGGAAGGGGAAAGGGGTTAAGGAGCCAGTGCAGAGTACCCCTGTGTCCCTCCCCCTCAACAACAGGTATATCACTTTGGATACTGTTGAGGGGGCGGTGGGTGACCTAACAGTGGTTGGGTCTCTTGCACTGAATCTGCCTCTGTGACTCAGAAGGGAAGGGGGCAGAAAAGGGATTCATTAGTTAGAGGAATAGACAGGAGGTTCTGCGGACAAGATCGAGATCCACGGATGTTATGTTGCCTCCCAGGTAAAAAAGGCCTGGGACATCTCAGATCGAATCCTCAGAGTTCCTAAGTGGGAGGGTGAACAACCAGAGGTCATGGTCCATGTAGGTATAAATGTCATGGATAGGACAAGTGACGAGGTTCTGCATAGGGAGTTCAGGGAGATGGGTGCTAAATTAAAAGGTAGGACCTCCAGGACTGTGATCTGAGGATTGTTATTTGTTCCACATGCTAGCAAGGCCAGAACTAGATTATACAGTTTAATACATGGCTAAACTGAGGGAGGGCATAAGATTTTTGGATCATTGGGCTCTCTTCCAGGGAAGGTGGGACCTGTACAGAAAGGACGATTTGCATTCGAACTGGAGGGGGACTAATATCCTAGCAGGAAAATTTGTTAATTCAGCATGGAGGGGTTAACCTAAAGTTTCAGGGGGTAGGAATCAGAGTGACAGAAGGTTAGTGGAGAGGCTGTGGAGGCAAATGTCAGACAAAGTTAAGAATCAAAATCCTTTTCCTTCTCCAGCTCTGTATCCCTTTTGTCAATCACCTTTTCAGCTCTTAGCTTCACCCCATCCCCTCCTGTCTTCTCCTATCATTTGGGTTCCCCCCCCCCCCTTCTACTTTCAAATCTCTTACTATCTTTTCTTTCAGTTAGTCCTGACGAAGGGTCTCGGCCCGAAACGTCAACAGTGCTTCTTCCTATAGATGCTGCCTGGCCTGCTGTGTTCCACCAGCATTTTGTGTGTGTTGTTAGGAATCAAAAGGCTGAGCATGGTGAGTCCATTGTCCTACACTGCATATATTTTAATGCAATAGTGTGGTAAGAAAGGCAGATAATAGTGCTGAAGATGAGGTAGCTGGTTTACAAACAGAGGCAATGTGTAGTGATAGGGCAAAATTGCAGGGAACAGTATGAGTTGCAATGACAAAATCAAAAAGGATGAATACAGTAGTGAAGATGTTATAGTGAATCCGTGCAGTATAAGGAGTAAGATAGATGAACTTGAGCACAGTTCCAGATTGGCATGTTTGGCATTGTAAGCATCACTGGTTGAAAGATTATAGCTGGGAGCTTAATGTCCAAGGATACATACACATTGTAGTAAAATGACAGGCAGGAAAGAGAGGGGGTGTCATTGCTCTGTTAGCAGAAATTGAAATCAAATCATTAGAAAGAGGTGACATGGGGTTGGGAGGTGTTGAAACATTGCGGATAGAGCAAATGAACTGCAAGGGTAAAAAGATTCTGATAGAAGTTATATTAAAATCCCAAAAAGTAGTAAGGATATGGTCTACAATGGGGGATAGAAAATGAATGCCAAAAGGACAATGCTGCAATAGTCGTGGGGATTTCAATATGTGGGTAGATTGGGAAAATCAGGTTGGTGCTGGATTCCAAAGATTTCAAGAGGAGAAATTTCTAGAGTGCCTACAAGATATTTTTTAGAGCAGCTTGTGGTTGAGCCCATTAGGGGATCAGTTACTCTAGACTGATGTTGTCCAATGAACTAGAATTGATTAAGGTAAAAGTACACTTAGTGCAGAGTAATCATAATATGATTAAATTCACACTGAAATTTGAGAGGGGAAGCTAAAGTCAGATGTATCAGTATTTCAGTGGAGTAAAGGGAATTACAGAGGCATGATAGAAGAGTTAGCCAGAATTGATTAGAAAAAGAACACTGGCAGGGATGATGGCAGAACAGCAATTGCTGGAAATTCTGGAAGCAATTTGGAAGGCACAGGATATATACATCCCAAAGAGGAAGAAGTATTCTAAAGGCAAGGTGCCATAACCATTGCTAACAAGAGAAGTCAAAGCCAACATAAAAGCCAAAAAAAAGGGCATATAATTCAGCAAAAAATAGTGGGAAGTTAGAGGATTGGAAAGCTTTAAAAACCAACAGAAGGCAAATAAAATAGTCATTAAGAAGGTAAGGATGGGATACGAAAGTAAGCTAGCCAATAATATTAGGAGGATATCAAAAGGTTTTTTCAGATACATGAAGTGTAAATGAGAGCCCAAGAGTAGATATCAGACCGCTGAAAACCAATGCTGGAGATGTAGCAACGGGGAACGAGGAAATGGCACTCAAACTGAATAAGTATTTTGCATTAGTTTTCACTGTGGAAGACACTAGCAGTATGATGGAAGTTCCAGGAGTCAGGGTTCATGAACTGTGTAAAGTTACCATTTATAGAGAGAAGGCTCTTGTGAAACTGAAAGGCCTGAAGGCAGATAAGTCATGTGGACCAGATGGACTACACCCCAGGGTTCTGAAAGATGAGGCTGAAGAAATTGTGGAGGCATTTTTCAAGAATCACTAGATTCTGGAATGGTTCTGAAAGACTGGAAAATTTTAAATGTCACTCCACTCTCCAATAAGGTTGAGAGGCAGAAGAAAGACAATTATGGGCTAGTTAGTCTGATCTCAGTGCTTGGAAAGATGTTGGAGTTGTTTATTAAGGATGAGGTCTCAGGGTACTTAAAGGCACATGATGAAATAGAACACAGTCAGCATGTTTCCTCAAGGGAAAGTCTTGGCTGAGAAGTCTGTTGGAATTTGTTGAAGATAGGTTCCTTAAGATTGGTATAGCTGAGGAGGTAGTGGGGATAAGCTCCCACTAGCTATTAAGTGCTCCCAATGGTGTGCATCTCAAGTAGCCTCTGACAACCAAGTCCAGCTCTTGGCCTTCACATATCTACTCTTAGCTACTAAGCCCAGTGGAACCATTTCTACTGACAGGAGAAGGGGCAAAGGCGGGTTACTGCTGCCTTAAAACCAGTTGCTTCGGGCAGATGAGGCTCGTCAGCCATGGTTGGCAGCTCACCTAGGAAAAGAAAAACTCTGATCTCAAACCTCTGCTGCCTTACGGCTATAACCACTCATGGGGAAGGCTACAGGAGTAAACCCTGAAGGAAAATTCCAGAGCTGGAGTTCCTTACGCAGCCCTACGTTGAGTTCAACGCTGACTGGCAACTCCTGTGATGCTGCTGATGCCAAACTGTATCGGTCTACTTCGGGTTCAGCAAACGCATGGAAAAGGGGAGCTTGCTACATGGGCAACAACTTGCTCTCCATATTGTGGTGCCCTGGCTTGCGTATCTAGATGGCTTAGATGCAAAATCCACGTTAACCTTCATCTTTGAAGAAATAGCAAGCAGAATAGACAAAGGACAATGCTATGTACTTAGATTTTCAGAAGGCCTTCAACAAGGTGCCACACATAAGACTGCTTAACATGCTATGAGTTTATGGTATTACAGAAAAGACTCTAGCATGGATAAAGCAGTAGCTGAATGTCAGGAGGCAAAGAGTGGGAATAAAGGGAGCCTTTTCTGGTTGGCCATTAGTGGCTTGTGGTGCTCTACAGGGGTCTATGTTGGGACCGATTCTTTTTTATGTTATATGTCAATTAATTGGATGATGGATTTGATGTCTTTGTTGCAAGGTTTGCGGGTGATATAAAGGTAAGTGGAGGAGTAGGTAGTTTTGAAAAAGTAGAGAGTCTACAGAAGGGCTTAGACAGATTAGGAGAATGGGCCAAGAACTGGCAGGTGGACTATAGTGTCAGAAAATATACAATCATGCACTTTGCTAGGAGACATGAAAGGGTTGACTATTTTGTAAATGGATAGAAAACACAAAAAAATTAGGCAGAAAGGGACTTGGGAGTCCTCGTGCAGAATTCCTTAAAGATTAATTTGCAGGTTGAGTCTGGTGAGGAAGGCAAATGCAATGTTCACATTCGTTTTAAGAAGACTAGAATTTAAAAGCCAGGATGTAATGTCAAAACTTTACAAGGTACTGATGAGGTCTCACTTGGAGCATAGCGAGCAGTTTGGGCCCCTTATCTTAGAAAGGATAAGGCCACAAGAACATAAAATATAGGAGCAGAAGTAGGCCATGTGGCTCATCGAGTCTGCTCCGCCATTCAATCATGGGTTGATCCAATTCGTCCAGTCATCCCCACTCTCCTGCCTTCTCCTCAAACCCATTGATGCCCTGGCTATTCAAGAACCTATCTATCTCTGCCTTAAATACACCCAATGACTTGGTCTCCACAGCTGCTCATGGCAACAAATTCCACAGATTTAACACTCTGCATATTTATTTTAAATGCATGCCCTTCAATCCTGAAGTTGTGCCTTCTTGTCCTAGACTCCCCTACCATGGGAAATAACTTTGCCATATCTAATCTGTTCAGGCCTTTTAACATTTGGAATGCTCCTATGAGATCCTCCTTCTTCTCCTGAACTCCATGGAATACAACCCAAGAGTTGCCAGACATTCCTCATATGGTAACCCTTTCATTCCAGGAATCATGCTAGTGAATCTTCTCTGAACCCTCTCCAATGTCAGTATACCCTTTCTAAAATAAGGAACCCAAGACTGCACACAATACTCCAAATGTGGTCTCACGAGTGCCTTATGAAGTTTCAACATCACATCCCTGCTCTTATATTCTATACCTCTAGAAATGAATGCCAATGTTGATTTGCCTTCTTCACCACTGACTCAACCTGGAGGTTAACCTTTAAGGTATCCTGCACAAGGACTCCCAAGTCTCTTTGCATCTCTGCATTTTGAATTCTCTCCCCATCTAAATAATAGCCTGCCAGTTTACTTCTTCCACCAAAGTGCATGACCATACACTTTCCAACATTGGAAAGGATCTACTGAAACTGAAGAGGGTTCAAAGGAGGTTCACAAAAATGATTCTGGGATTGAATGGCTTTTCATATGAATAGCGTTTGATGGCTCTGGGCCTGTATTCACTAGAATTAATAAGAAAGATGGGTGACCTCATTGAAACCTATCAAATGGTGAAAGGCCTGGATAGAGTAGATGTAGAGAGGATGTTTCCTATGGTGGGAGAGTCAAAAACCAGAAGGCACAGCTTCAGAATAGAGAGGAGTCCTTCTAGAAGGGAGATGAGGAGGAATTTCTTTAGCCAGAGAGTGGACAATCTGGGGAATCCATTGCTACAGGCAGCTCTGAAGACCAAGTCATGGGTATATTTCAGGCAGAGGTTGATAGATTACTGATTGGTCGGAGCATGAAGGGATAGAGGGAGAAGGCAGGAAACTGGGGCTGAGAGGAAAATTGGATCAACCATGATGAAATGGTGGAGCAGTCTCAATTAGCCAAATGGCCTAATTCTACTCCTATATCTTGTGATCTTATGTAATTATTTCTGAAAAGAACTCCAAGCATTTTATAATGTTTAACCTCACATTCATGACGGGAAAAAATTCTGAAATGCGACTAGCTATGTGGATTTCTAAATAGGTTCCAACTAAAGGAAATCGAATATTTGAACTGATGGAACAAATCCACTCCATTTCAAATTCCAGTCCTGGGGCCAGCAATCATGTAGGCAGCAGGCTGTGTCTTCTTACTCATGTTAGGAGTCAGGTGGTCTCAAGATAATCTCATTGTTTGATCTGGCAATGGTTCAAATCTCCAAATAGTGTTTTGAATTTCCCTTTATCATTGGTTTTAGCTTTTTTTAAAAAAAAAATAGCCACCAACTCTTGCTTGAAGATACTTTATAATAGAACTTCCCCATTCATTCACTGTTTGATGAACAAGAGCCTCTGCTTAAATCTGCTCACCACAGATCAGTCCATAAAAAGTTCCCCACAAATTAGTTAGACTTGCACAATCCTCCTTAAGGGAACCATTCAGTTTTCACTCAAGACTGAAAGCAAAGTCTGCAATAATTACTCGTAGCCAAGAGAAAATGGGTGAAGGGAAGATACACTCTGGCAAAGAAAATCACCTCTGATCAGGAGATCTATTTGTGAAAGGGTGAAGGAATACCCCTTTACTGTCCTATCTATTACTTTGATATTTGTGGTATATCAAATCCTAAAGAAGTGTCTTGCCCTGAGATGTCGACTCTTTATTCAAAGTTTGAAATAAATCTATTATCAAAGTACATATATGTCACCATTTACAACCCTGAGATTGATTTTCTTGTGGGCATACTCAATAAATCTATAGAATAATAACCGTAACAGGTTGAAGAGTAATAACTCTTCTGGAACATGGTGGTGCAAGTCCTGAGACTCCTGTACCTTCATCCTAATGGCAACAATGAGAGGAGAATATGTCCTGGGTGGTGGGGGTCCCTGACAATGGATGCTGCTTTCCTGTGACATTACATGTAAATGCACCCACTAGTTGGGAGGGTTTTTTCCTGTGATGGACTGCGCTGAATCTATCACTCTTTGTAGGATTTTCTGTTCAAGGGCATTGGCGCTTCCATACCAGGTTGTGATGCAACCAGTCAATATACCTTCTCCACTACTCATCTATGGAAGTTAGTCAATGTTTTAGCTATCACTCCAAATGTCTGCAAACACCAAAGGAAGTAGAGGCGGTGCCGTGCTTTCTTAGTAATTGCTTTTGCATGCTCTCCATAGATGGCGCCTAACGTGCTGAATTCTTCCAGCATTTTGCAAATGTTAATTTAATTGCTTAAAGTAATCCTTTTTTAATTGTAAATGTAGTAAACATAACTAGTTTCTTTTAATTTCACTTTCACTTTCTGTAATAGCACATATTGTGTAATACGGCCGGCTCCAGAGTTCGAATCCAGCCGGCTCCAAAAAAAATCTGGAGAGGGATGGGCTCTGCCAAGTTTCAGATTTTCCCTACTGGAGGGCAAAACGATGCCTCCTTCAGGGGTGTAGCTGTGATCAAGGATCAGAGTGTTCAGACCAGAAACAGCCTTTGTTCCAATGCTCACTACATTCTCAGTGAAAGTAGAATTCATTTGAAAGACATGGAGGAAGACCTACATTTATACTCTTGCTTAACATTTTTAATAGTCCACCACTGTTGCGGAGATGACTGCTTGGCAAGACCTATAGCTGAACTTGTGTACTGTCTTAATCGGCAGTTTATAGTCTTTCTGTAGCTTGGACAGGAACCAACAATATCAGTGTTATTGCTGTTCCTGCTTCCTGCTCATGTAAACATGAGGACTGCTGTGACAAGATCATCCAGTCAACAAACCTGATCCTTCATTACTACAAACCATTCAGCCTTTTTCCCCACAGACCTTGAGTTTACTTAAAACCTTTACACAGTGACATGTGCAGATATTGAATGAAGTCCATTTCAAAGCATTATTAGGCCCCTCGGTAACTATTCTACTTACTTAAAGATCACAACCCAGAGTATATGGGAATTCGCTTTGTCTATTAAAATAATCACTGGCCTTAGTTAAGTCTGTATGAAAGCAGAGTCCCAAGGGATCAAGAAAATGGGTACATATAGTCAGGTGAAGAGTTCTCCTATTTATCAACACACTATAGCATAGAATTGATAGAAACACTTATAAAATGTATATATACCTTTATTTTACCCAATCAATCTGGAATATACCAAAATAATCAGGTACTTTTAACTACTTGGGTAGTGTAGAAACAAAATTAATTGTCTACAGGTAACACATTTCAAGATAAGCAATGCTATAGATTTTCTGCCAGTTAATTAGAAAGGAATAAAATAAAATCACCCAAAGGATATTTTATCTCTGAAATTAGCACAGCCTTAAAGTATAATCTCTTTCCAAACAACTTGTGACTTTAAAATAAAGCAGAGGTGCTGGAAAATGTTTTATTCCGGGCAATGTAAATTGGCTACAAGGGAGAGTGAATCCACTGTGCAGCTCAGAGATCAGCTGCCAATTATCAGTCCCAAACAGCCAAAGGCACAAGAATATCTGTAGACAAATAAGTTCTGAAAACAGGAGCTGGAGATTACAAAGAGAGATACATTGTGTGGAGAAAGCACACCTGAGTTACAGGGAGACATGGAACAGATTGGGATATTTTTTCCCTAGAGCGTAGGAGAATGAGGGGAGTTGGCTGAGCCTAAAGGAATTTGAAAGGTGAGTTCTTCACTCAGAGGGTGGGTCAAGTGTGGAACGTTTGTAACAAATGGTGTAACATTTGTATAGGTATATGGATGATGGAGGTATAGGGGGCTGAGATCCGGGTACAGGAGGATGGGACCAGACAGGCATAGACTAGATGGAAAAAGGGTCTGTTTTTGTGCTATAGTACTCCATGACTCTAGATGGAGTTCAAACGCAGTTTTGGGGATGGAAGAGTGGTGGCTGTTGAGAAGTTATCCTTTAGAATCTTAGAGTCATAGAGAAGTATAACACAATAACAGGCCCTTCAGTGCATCTAGTACATGCCAAAATCATTTAAAATGCCGATTCCCATCGACCTGCACTAGGATCATAACCCTCCATATCCCTGCCATCCATGTACCTATCCAAACTTTACTTAAACGTTGAACTTGAGCTCACATACACCACTTCTGCTGGCAGCTCGTTCCACACTCTCAAAACCCTGTAAGTGAAGATGTTTCCGTGCATTTAAGTTCTCCTTAAACTTTTAACCTTTCACCCTTTTTTGGTCTTTAAAGACACAGGTTGGATTCCCTTCCAAATAATAAGTCTAATAGCTTCAAGTGGAGCAAAGGAATTGTGTCTCCACGTGTGTTTGCAAAAAGTAACCAAAAAGGCTCATTTCAGAACAGTAAAGTAACAAAAAAATTAGCAGAATCTGAAAATCTTAATTTAAAAAAACACAGTAGTTTTGAAAGCACTCAGCAGGTCAGGCAACCCATGTTTCTCTGGCAGCTGGTAGGCATCTGATGGGTCAAGTAGCCTCATTGGTATTGTTATGAGATAAATGATATTATACTTGGAATTTTTCATCAGAGATGTCATGAAAGGTTATTGGAAATGATCTCATTTGATGTGTGACAGAGACATAAGCAAAATTGTGCAGGGTCAAATTTCTGGAGAATCCAAAATGATACCAAAATAGTTACAATTGTTCATTGTGTAGTGAATAGGCCTCCTGTAGTGCCAAAATATACAGCACTATGCAAACTGACCACTCAGATATTAATAACCTCATCAAACTGAATGTAGAGCCCCACCTCTATATGGGCTCTGCTCTGAATCAGAGGTGTGTGCAGGACAGAGGCCTCCAGAAACATTTGCATGCTCATTATATTGAACACGTCAAGGGCACACATTTATGTCCAACAGGTGTACACTTAAAATACCTCCTGAAATGGACACATCTCTATTCCCCCGTATGTCTACAACTGAGTTATTTATCATTACAAATTTTCACCACTGACAGGATGCCAATGGTTCCATCTTCAACCTTAGGATGCCAAATAGAGTTTTATGTCCATATAAGACTAACTAAAACAATTACTTGCTATGGTGTAGGTACATAGCAAGATCCCACAAACAAAACTTGTGCAATCTGTTTTCCTAATATCAATTAGGGAATGGGTATTGGCCAGGATATTGGGACAAGTTCCACTGCTGTTACTTTGAATAGAGCTTTGAGATTCTAGTTTAACACATAACCTCAAATGCAGCACTCCTTCCGTATGTCATGGTGTGGCACTGACATACAGCTCTGAACCACACTTACCATATGTTCCAGACATAGGAGAAGAATTACATTATCTTGACTGATTTATTATCCCTCTCAGCCCCATTCTCCTGTCCATAACATTTGATGTCCTGAATAATCAAGAATTTATCAACCTTCACTTTAAATATACCAAATGATTTGAACTCTACAGCCATCTGTGGCAATGAATTTCAGAGATTTACTACCCTCTGGCTAAAGTCATTTCTCCTCCTTTCATCTCTAAATGGTTGTCCCTCTATTCTGAGGCTGTGCCCTGTGGTCCTAGACCAACCCCCCCCCCCCCCCCCACATTATTGGAAATATCCTCTCCACATCCACTCTATCTAGGCCTTTCAAGGTTCAATAGGATTCAGTGAGACCTTCCCCCCCCCCCCCCAAATAATTCTTCTAAACTCCAGCAGGTACAGGCACAGAGCCATCAAATACTCCTCAAATATTAACCCTTTCATTCCCAAAATCATTTTCATCGATCTCCTCTGAGCGCATCTTTTCTTGGATAAGGGGTCCAGAACTGCTCACAACATTTCAAGTGAGGGCTGACCAAAGCCTTGTAAAGCCTCAGCATTACATCCTTGCTTTTATATTATAGCCCTCTGGAAATTAATGCTAACATTGCATTTGCCTTCCTTACCATGAATCATTCTGCAAATCACCCTTTAGGGAATCCTGCATAAGGACTACCAAGTCCCTCTGTACCTCAGATTTTTCAATTGTCTCCCCATTTATGAAGTAGTTTAAATGTTTATTCCTTCTACACTAAATTCCATCTGCTATTTCTTTGCCCATTCTACCAATCTGTCCAAATCCATCTGCGGACTTAGATACCGTGCTTCCTTAACACTACCTGTCCTTCCACCTATCTTCTTATCATCCTCAAACTTGGCCATAATTCCATCATTGAAATTATTGACATATAACATGAAAAGTCATTCCAACACCAACCTGTGCAGAACACCGATAGTCATCAGCAGCCAAACAGAAATGGTCCCTTTTATTGCCACTGTTCCCCTCCTGCCAGTCAGCCAGTTTTCCATTGATGTAATTATCTTTCTTGTAATACCATAAGCTCTTATCTAGTTTAGCAACTTCGTGTACAGCACCTTGTCAAAGGCTTTCTGAAAATCCAAGCTCACATCATCAACTGACTCTCTCTTGTCTGTCCTGCTTGTAACTTCCTCATAGGTTTGTTGGGTATTATTTCCCTTTAGGAAACCATACTGACTTTGGCCAATTTTATCATGTGACTCCAAATACCACGAATCCTCATCCTCAATAATGGACTCCAATGTCATCTCAACCATTTAAGTCAGTCTAACTGGCCTATAATCTCCTTCCTTCTTTCTCCCTCACATCTCAAAAAATGAAGTTACATTTGCATTTTCCAGTCCCCCGGAACCATTACAGAATAACAACTATCACCCAGTAGCACTCACATGAACAGTGATGAAATGCCTTGAGAGGTTGGTCATGACTAGACTGAACTCCTGCCTCAGCAAGGACCTGGACCCATTGCAATTTGCCTATTGCCACAATAAGTCAATGGCAGATGCAATCTCAATGGCTCTCCACACGACTTTAGAGCACCTAGACAACACAAACACCTGTGTCAGGATGCTGTTCATCGACTATAGCTCAGCATTTAATACCATCATTCCCACAATCCTAATTGAGAAGTTGCAGAACCTGGGCCTCTGTACCTCCTTCTGTAATTGGATCCTCGACTTCCTAACCAAAAGACCACAGTCTGTGCAGATTGGTGACAACACCTCCTTCTCACTGACGATCAACACTGGCGCACCTCAGGGGTGTGTGCTTATCCCACTGCTCTAGTCTGTCTATACACATGACTGTGTGGCTAGGCATGACTCAAGGAACCATCCACAAATTTGCTGATGATACAACTATTGTTGGTGGATTCTTAGGTGGCGACGAGAGGGCGTACAGGAGTGAGATATGCCCACTAGTGGAGTGGTGTCACAGCAACAACCTGGCACTCAACGTCAGTAAGATGAAAGAGCTGATTGTGGACTTCAGGAAGGGTAAGATGAAGGAACACATACCAATTCTCACAGAGGGGTCAGAAGTGGAAAGAGTGAGCAGCTTCAAGTTCCTGGGTGTCAAGATCTCTGAGGATCTAACCTGGTCCCAAAATATTGATGTAATCATAAAGAAGGCAAGACAGCGGCTATACTTTATTAGGAGTTTGAAGCGATTTGGCATGTCAACAAATATGCTCAAAAACTTCTATGGTTGTACCGTGGAGAGCATTCTGACAGGTTGCATCACTGTCTGGTATGGAGGGGCTACTGCACAGGACCGAAAGAAGCAGCATAAAGTTGTAAATCTAGTCTGCTCCATCTTGGGCACTAGCCTACTTAATACCCAGGACATCTTCAGGGAGCGGTGTCTCAGAAAGGCAGCGTCCATTATTGAGGACCTCCAGCACCCTTTTCTCACTGTTACCATCAGGTAGGAGATACAGAAGCCTGAAGGCACACACTCAGCAATTCAGGAACAGCTTCTTCCCCTCTGTCATCCGATTTCTAAATGGACTTTGAAGCTTTGGACACTACCTCACTTTTTAAAAAAAATACAGTATTTCTGTTTTTGCACATTTTTAAAAATAATCTATTCAGTATATGTAATTGATTTACTTGTTTATTTATTATGTTTTATTTTACTTTTTTTTCTCTCTGCTAGATTATGTATTGCATTGAACTGCTGTTGCTAGGTTGACAAATTTCAAGTCACATGATAATAAACCTGATTCTGATTCTTTTACTCTTTACATATCTGAGGAAACTTTTGGTATCCTCTATTATACTATTGTCTAGTTTTACTTTGTACTTCATCCTTGAAATACTTTCAATGGACCTTGAACACATGACAAGAGTGATACGGAGCTCAGCAATGATTAAAATTTCTTTACCATTTTGGTTCATGCATCACTGGCAGCTGTTCTATGTTAAAAGCTATAAGGAAAATTCTACATAGCTTTCTAGCACAGCCTCAGGATGTTAATTTGTGATTATTTGTTTCTGTTAAATACTTATTCTCTTCAGTTTTAAATGCATGTGTTTGTCCATTTAGGAGCAGCAGAGTCTGATTGAATTAGCTCCTGCTGTGCACTGTGGAGTGACTAACGTTAAATAATAACTCACTTGTTTTCCACATATACTCATCAGCTGCATGTTCCATCTGAAAGATAATGGCCACATTGGGCAAATGGTCTCAAAAGCAGATTTTTACAATAATTAAATTCAATAAATTTTATTTGACTTTTTGCATTGCCGTTAATGGCGGTCATTTTTAAATATCTTCGGGGAGAACAGTGATCCAACTGACTTTCATTGTAATAATAAAGGAGGGCAGTTTGACCATATTCACCAGCAGATACCAGGTTCAAGCACAACTTACTCCCTTCCACCGTTCGGTTCTAGAAACAACCTGCACAACTCTAATCATGCACAGTATAGCAATGCACGACCACTTCACACTGCAATGGATTTCATTTTTCTTTTCTAATACGGTAGATGCAAGCAGGCTTTTGTTCACTGAGGTTGGGGTGAGACTACAACTGAGGTCATGGGTTAAGGGTGAAAGGTGAAATGTTTAAGGGGAACATGATGGAAAACTTCTTTCAGAGGATGGTGAGAGTACGGAACTAGGTGCCATTGCAAGTAGTGGATGTAATTTCAATTTCAACATTTGAGAGAAGTTTGGATAGAGACATGGATGAGAGCAGTATAGAGGACTATGGTCCCCGGGTGCAGATCAATGGGCTAGGCAGTTTAAATGGATTAGAGGGGCCAAAGGGCCTGTTTCTGCTCTGTAGTGTTCTATGTCTCTAATTATGTGTTTTTGTCTATGACTTTTATTGTATTTATGTTGTATCTCTAATCCTATATGACTGTTACTGCTATTGCAAGTAAGTTTTTCATTTGTATTTCTACATACATGTACTTGTGCATTTGACAATAAACTTAATTTTGTGAAACCAGTTTCTGATGGGTTTGTTGAGTTCTAACTGTAGTTGGAATTGCACCAGAGTGAGGAACCTTTCCTTATGTAACATATGTCTTTCCAAAGATAAAAAGCTGGTGAAAGCTTTCTGCTTTCCTTTAGGGGCCCATGAACAGTCTGTCTCCTGTGCCACAGTTGTAAAGGTTGGACCACTCTACCCCATACTGCTGCTCCTCTCTCGATCCAAAAATATCCTGAGAACCCTTCATCACCACACTTACTTGACAATTACTTCTTATCTACTGTGGGCATGATTCCGACATGTCAAATTAATTAAGTGCAGATACTAAAACTGCTAGATCCTCATTTTTCAATAAGAGAAAACATTGGAATTAAAAACAAATAACTCATATACAAGAACAGCAAACATCATTTGCTAAATAATCATACCTAACGCACTTCTCAATGAAAAAAAAAGAAATGCAGCAAAATTACAAAATACATTTCAAGTCTGGTGAATAATAAGCTTTACAAATTAATCTCCACATTCACGTTGAGGCCAGCCAGCACCACCAGAGTTCAATTCTAGGACACAGATGGATTAAAAACTAATTGCCAAGTAGCTACAAATGAGCTTTCATAGTCAAGAAACAATTATTTTGGAGATGAGCGAACATCCTGCAGTCACCAGAGGTGCAAACAGCACTCTTGATGAAAAGTAGTTATTTAAAAGGTGTTGTGGTTTCAGAATAAACATAGGTAAATCACTTTTCCCTGATAGAAGACAGAGAAAAGCCAATCAACAGTTTGGCCACAAGGTCAAACTTGTTTACACCTTCGGGGTAAAAATACAACTCTACTGATCGTAGATGAATGGTGGTCATATTATTGACCTGATGTTCCTTCCCATTACGTTAGAGTAAAAAGCATTAAATGCAACCTGCTAATTTTAAATTCACAATTAACAAACCATGGTGGATTCAGTACATCGAGCTTATACTAGCTTGTTAAAAAATCTATCCAAAGTTCAATTTCCTTGATCTTTCCCCATTGTGCTGCTGATGTCTCCTTGGTAAATACCCACAGTATCCAGGTGCCTCCTCAGGGGGAGCTCTGTCTACCCGTCCATGGTATCCTCATGGCAAAATCAGTCAGCATTAAGAAATAGACAGGTTAAACGTAGTCAGCAGATCATGGCTGAAGATTTATTTGCAAGTGAGAAATATCACAATGGAATAAGTTTAAAATTAAATCAGAGATATCAGAAAAATTAAAGATGTGTGCCTTAAAAAGAAATTAAAGAAATTTGATAGATCAATTGAAGCTAAATGTGAATGCTTCTTTACTTGCACTATGGAATGATTAGAAATAAATTCATGCTGTTTGCTCTTGACATATGGATGCCTTGCATTTTGACAACATGAAACTCCATCTCAGAATTTGTTAATGTTTCCAAAGCAGGCAAAAACCCAAAGCCTTCAGGAAACCATTGCTCAGCCATCATTATAATGTTCTGGAGATATGTGTGGGTGGAAAAACTAGGAATACAATTTTATAAATTTCATATTCAATAAGAGGAAGTTAAACAAAATACAAATCATACTGGGCTGTACAAACTGAAGGATAGAGTGCAAGAATGGAGGAATAATTTCTGCATTAAGTACTGACCTGGCCGCAAATAGAGATATCAGTGTGCTCTCAATCATTATTTAAATAATATCAAATATTTTGATTCAAGTAGATGGAGAAAGTGAAGGGCCAACAAGGAGGTCCATTAATTTAAAATTGTCATTGAGTGCAACTGGAGTCATTAGTAAAATTAGTAAAAATGGTTCTAGATATCAACTACTATATCTGCTACTTTAACAGAGACATTAAATACTGAATTAACACACTGAGCAAGATTATAGGCAAAACAATAGTGCATTCCACATGAATGCATTAAATAACTCCAACATCAGGTCTTGGCTCACCGTGGACAATAGCTTAGATTGTCATTCCCATAGATTTCAAAAACAGGATGCAACATATTGTACCTTCAATACTTAAAATTACATTAAAGTAAACATTTACTTTAAAACTATATTGTATTTACTTTAAATAAAGAAAATCAACTTGCAATTACAGAAAGTAATTAGGAAGGTAAATGAAATCTTGACCATTTGCAATGGAGATGGTGAACAGGAGCACATAGTCTTGCTGCAAATATACAAGGCTTTAGTGTGCACTATCACTTGCAATTTTGATCTCCTTATTTAAGGAAAGATACACTCATTGGCCACTTTATTAGATACTTCCTGTACCTAAAAAAGTGGCCACTGACTGTATGTTTTACAGATGCCTCTTGTATGCAGACACAGACATTCCAATTGATGCACTAAGCTGCTTCAGCAATTGATAATGTCTCATTTTCTGTGGCACAAGTTTTTCTGTTCAGAAACCACAGCACTTGGTGCATCAGTCTCCTTTAGAAATATGGCTGCTGATAAGATCTGACCTTTAATCTTATTTGTAAGGTTTTAAATCATTCAAAACAATTATACCATTTTGATAATTTCAATGCATTAAACTGAGGCCAGCTTTGTTTTAATTAAGAAACAGATATTCAGAATTAGAAAGACTGAAGGTCAGTGCCAATGTGTAATGTGGAGAGATAAGCTCATGATGTTTATATTTTAGTTATACACTCTGCACCAGAATTATTATTTTCAGCAACTGTACCTTTCTTTTTATCTTTGCATTTACACATTCAAAATGAAAATCTAAATCCAAACTAGTTTGTGTGCAACTGTGACTCTAACAATAATGACCCTCACAGATGAAGATCCCATTTCAATCCCTTGGTGTGCACACCGTTATAACACTAGCTACTGTCCCAATTACAATATGCCACTTGTGTCCTAGGAGGCTCTCAGCTCCACGGCATATCTCCAAACATGATACAGAAAAGGTAATTTGTGAATAATCAATTCCAGATTTCTCTTCTGCCACTTATTTCAGTCTCACAGCCTCTTTCTTTTCACAATAAAAGCAAAAAAGACAAGTACCAATCCTCCACACAATCATGAACTTTACTGGGATTGGATCTATGTAGTTCTGAACACAGTGGGTGAAAATGATCAATGCACCTGGTTGTTACTTACAGTATACATCTACTCGGATGGACTTGATTGCAGGGGTGCTCAAGCCATTGTCGGCCTTGCAGTAGTAGCGGCCTCCCTGATGGCGCTGTATTCTGGTGATCCGCAGGGTCTCGTTGAAAACACTGTTATCATGGAACCGGTCAGAGGCACTTCCTGCTGTTTTGGTCCATCTGATCTGAGCAAGCATCATTAGAAATGGTTATTACACTTGATACGGAAGGCTGAGCCACAGAAAAAGCACCTTCATTCAATTATTTACAATGCGTCACTTTTGTAATACATCAGCAGGAAATCTAAATTTGGTGCAAAGCCTTTTAGGTCAACATAAATCAAACTATTGAGTACAAGAGATGGGATGTTATGTTTAAGTTCTGTAAGATGGTAAGGCCTTATTTGGAGTATCATGTGTAGCTTTGGTCACCTACTTACAGGAAAGATCTAAATGAGGTTCAAAGAGTATGGAGAAAATTTACAAGGATGTTGCCGGGATTGGAAGACCCAAGTTAGAAGGAAAGATTAAATTGGTTAGGACTTTATTCCTTGGAGAGTAGAAGATTGAGGGGAGATTTGATAGAAGTATACAAAATTATGAGGGGTATTTATAGGGTAAATGCAAGCATGTTTTTTCCACTGAGGTTGGGTGGGACTACAACTAGAGGCCGTGGATTAAGAGTGAAAGGTGAAAAGTTTAAGTTTAAGGGGAACATGAGGGGAAACTTCTTCACTCAGAGAGTCATGAGAGCGTGGAACAAACTGCCAGCACAAGTGGTGCATGCAAGCTTGATTTCAACATTTAATTGAAGTTTGGATAGGTACATGAATTGTAGGGGTATGGAGGTCTATATTCCTGGTGCGGGTTGATGGGAGTAGGCAATTCAAATTGTTCAGCACAAACTAGATGGACTGAAGGGCCTACTTCTGTGCTGTATATTTCTATGACTTTATGCCTCTATAAGATAAAAGGTACTAAGGAACATGCTGACAAAAACAAGATAGATCCAAAGTTCGAAGTTCAAGATTCTTGTTAATGCAACAAGAGCAGAAAATACTGAAAATATCCAAGAGGTCAGGCAGCCTCTCTGGAAAGAGAAGCAAAGGTAACATTTCAGGACTGAGGCATTCAGTCTGGACTGGAAAATTTAGAAAAAGAAGCCCGTTTAAAGTTGCAGAGGTGAGGGATGTGGAGAAAAAAAAAGGAATGCCTGTAATAAGGTCAAGACCAAAGAAACTGGGTTGCACAGTTCATTGTTGACTAAGAAAAGGTGAAGGCATGGTATGGACAGTTAATTAGTCCTGGAAAGGTGTTTACAGGGAGGTCTGAGGAAAGCAGAAGAAGCTGAGGGACTGTGAGATACAAAGCAGTAATAGTTGCCAGATATGTGGAATAAAGGGGGATGATAGAAAGTCTGGTAGTTCAGGTGCAATCTTTGCAGAGTGGAAAACTGATTTACATCATAATCATCCAAGGACTGAAAAGCAAAAAGAAACACATCAGACACCAAGAAAACAACAGAACCGAGAAGAAAGCAATACAGCTAGAAACTCTCAGCAAGCTAAGCTGGATCTGTGAGAGATGACTAATAATAACACTCTGGGTTGTGAGCCTTCCCCCATGGAAAAGTCATTACTGAAATATCAACCCACCACGCTCCCCTCACAAAATCATAGTCAATCCCATTAGACTCTCTCCACAGGTGCTGCCTTACCTGCTGAGGTCTTACAGTATTCTTTATTTTGGCCCACAATCAGCTGCTGTGTGGGATAACTCACTAATTTGTGTGTTTTTTTTTAAGTTTTCCTCCCTCATGTGTCTCTCTTCTACTTATTGCCTCCATGTAGTTAAAGCTGTAATCAACTTATCATTAGTACCCTCTCCAAGTCAAAATGTGTCACTTGTCTTTGTGGTCTGCATTCTATCACGGAATTCCCTATGTTCTCTCCAAAGATGTCTGCTAAAAAAGAATGGTCTCACGTGCAAACAGGAAAATAGGGAAGTTCAACAGATATAATATGATCATAAGACCATAAGCAAGCAATAGAAGTAGAAGTAGGCTATTCAGTCATTCCACCATGACTAATCTGTTTTCCCTCTTAGCCCCATTCTCCTGCCTTCTCTCCAAAACATTTGATGCCCTTACTAATTAGTTATCAACCTCATCTTTAAATATATCCAATGACTTGTCCTTCATTCTGTGGCAATGAATTCCACAAATTCACCACCCCCTGGCAAAAGAATTTCCTCATTTCTGGACTTCTGGTCCTAGACTCCCCCACTATTGGAAACATCCTCTGTATGTCCACTCTATCTAGTTCTTTCAATATTCAGTAGTTAAAATAAAAGTTTAATAGTGGCATCCGTGGCTCAAAAAAAGGAAGAATGGCATCTGTATCTCCCTTCACAGATGCTGCCTAACCTGCTGAGTGTTTCTGCCATTTTCTGTTCTTCATTCTTCCAGCAATTGTACAATTCCTGTTAACAGGATGGGTTTAGATACCATCATCACATTAAGTTCTGTCAAACTGAAAGCAATTTGCACCATTTTACGACTTAGACCAATGAAAACCACGAGGAGAATTAGTGATCACAGAACTTAGAAGAACACAGTGGTATACTCCTTAGACAGTTACACTTCCATTCTCTGGTTTAAATCTTTTGAATCAAGCTGCTGCATTTGTATTACAGGCTATTATGCTGCTTCTGGATTTCAGTTTGACATTCAACAAGTCAAGTCAAGTCACTTTTATTTTCATTTCGACCATAACTGCTATGTACAGTGCATAGTAAAAATGAGACAACGTTTTTCAGGACCATGACACATGACACAGCACAAAAACTAGACTGAACTACGTAAAAAACAACACGAGAGAAAAATAAAACAACTGCACTAGACTACAGACCTACCCAGGACCGCATAAAGTGCACAAAACAGTGCAGGCATTACAATAAATAATAAACAGGACAATAGGGCAGTAAGGTGTCAGTCCGGGCTTTGGGTATTGAGGAGTCTGATAGCTTGGGGGAAGAAACTATTACATAGTCTGGTCGTGAGAGCCCAAATGCTTCGGTGCCTTTTCCCAGATGGCAGGAGGAAGAAGAGATTGTATGAGGGGTGCATGGGGTCCTTCATAATGCTGTTTCCTTTGCGGATGCAGCGTGTGGTGTAAATGTCCGTGATGGCAGGAAGAGAGACCCCGATGATCTTCTCAGCTGACCTCACTATCTGCTGCAGGGTCTTGCGATCCTAGTTGGTGCAATTTCTGAACCAGGCAGTGATGCAGCTGCTCAGGATACTCTCAATACAACACCTGTAGAATGTGATGAGGTTGGGGAGTGGGAGATGGACTTTCCTCAGCCTTCGCAGAAAGTAGAGACGCTGCTGGGCTTTCTTTGCTATGGAGCTGGTGTTGAGGGACCAGGTGAGATTCTCCGCCAGGTGAACACCAAGAAATTTGGTGCTCTTAACGATCTCTAACGAGGAGCCATCGATGTTCAGCGGGGAGTGGTCGCTCCGTGCCCTCCTGAAGTCAACAAACATCTCTTATGTTTTGTCCACATTCAGAGACAGGTTGTTGGCTCTGCACCAGTCCGTTAGACGCTGCACCTCCTCTCTGTAAGCTGACTCATCTTTCTTGCTGATGAGACCCATCACAATCGTGTCATCGGTGAACTTGATGATGTGGTTTGAGCTGTGTGTTGCAGCACAGTCGTGGGTCAGCAGAGTGAACAGCAGTGGACTGAGCACACAACCCTGGGGAGCCCCCATGCTCAGTGTGACGGTGTTGGAGATGCTGCTCCTGATCCGGGCTGACTGAGGTCTCCCAGTCAGGAAGTCTAGGATCCAGTTGCAGAGGGAGGTGTTCAGGCCCAGTAGGCTCAGCTTTCCAATCAGTTTCTGAGGGATGATTGTGTTGAATGCTGAACTGAAGTCTATGAACAGCTTCCGGATGTATGTGTCTATTTTGTCCAGGTGGGTTAGGGCCAGGTGGAGGGTGGTGGCAATGGCATTGTCTGTTGAGTGGATGGGACAGTACACAAACTGCAGGGGGTCCTGTGAGGGGGGCAGCAGGGTCTTGATATGCCTCATGACGAGCCTCTCGAAACACTTCATAATGATGGATGTGAGTGCAACGGGACGGTAGTCATTTAGGCAGGACACTGAAGACTTCTTCGGCACGGGGACGATGGTGGCGGCCTTGAAGCACGTTGGAATGGTAGTGTTGCTCAGGGAGATGTTGAAGATGTCAGTGATAACATCTGCTAGCTGGTCTGCACATCCTCTGAGCACTCTACCAGGGATGTTGTCTGGTCCAGCAGCCTTCCGTGGGTTAACCCTGCACAGGGTTCTTCTCACGTCAGCCATGGAGAGACACAGCACCTGGTCATTTGCAGGAGGGGTGGACTTCCTCGCCGCCACGTCATTTTCCACCTCAAAACAGGCATAGAAGTTATAACACTATTGTCCAATGAACTTTGGTGAACAAACTCCTATTCCTTGGTTTAAATACACCACTGTGCAATTGGCTGTTGGGCTTCCTAACCAATAGACCTCAGATAGTCAGGATGCACAACATTCCTCTCTCCCGATCATCCTCAAAATAATCGTTCCTCAGGGCTGAGTGCTGAGCCCATTGCCGTACACTCTGCTCACACGTGACTGCATGGCTAATCACCCGAGTAATCGCATTGTCAAATTCGCCAATGACACAACAGTGGTGGGGCTCATCAACAACAATGATGAGACAGCCTACAGAGAGAAGGTGGAAGATCTCAAGGCCTGGCCAGGCAAATGATCTCTCCTTCATTGTCGCCAAATGGTTATTTACTTCAGGAGAACTCACAACGCCCTCTCCCCTCTACATCGGCGGCACAGCAGTGGAAAATGTGAACAGTTTCAAACTCCTAGGAGCGCACATCTTGCACAAACTCTCATGGTCCTAAAACAGATTCTACACAATCGGGAAAGGTCATCCATGCCTCTAATTTCTGAGGAGGCTGAACAGAGGCGGACTATGTACGGAGGTGCAGAAGAGAGCATCCCTAAAATGTTCCATCATTGCACGGCATGGAAACAGCACCGCAGCAAGACTTTACAACGGGTAGTCAAAGATGCCCAACGCATCACCGGTACCAGCCTACCCACCATTGAGGGTGTATATACAGAAAGGTGCCAGAAAAGAATCAGTAACATCTTAAAGGATCCTTGCCACTGTGCACATGGACCACTCGTATAAGGGAGGAGGCTATGTAGCATCCTCGCCATCAGACTCAAAAACGGTTACTTCCCACAGATGCTGTTCAAGTCACTGAGCAGATTGGTGGTTGTTCTAGACTCCACCATTTGCTGTCCCTAGTGTTTCTGTACATTTCCTAATACAGCTGCCGAGTCAGCTATAAATGGTGAAAAGCCTCAGAAAGAATACTTCCAGTTGTACCAATAATAACTGAGTGTATGAAGAGAAAGCAGGAGCTGACAAGTTTTGATTACCCCATGTGCAATGACTGTGAATGTATAACTTTATTGCAACTTCTTTTATTTGAAAATGTATTGAAGTAAAAAGTGTAACACTGCTGAGAAGTGTATTCGACCATCTGTTAAGAATTTCAGAAATTATGACTGGAATGTTATAAATATATTATATAATTATAACATTGAGGACCTGACTTTTAGGGAAAGATTGAATAGGGTAAGACTATATTCTCTGGAGTGTTGGAGAATGTGGGGAGGTTTGTTAGAGGTGTTCAAAATTGTAGAGTAAATGCACAAAGGTTTTTTCCATTAAGGCTTGGTGAGACTAGAATGAGAGGTCATAGGTTAAGAGTGAAAGATGAAATGTTTAAAGGGAACATGAGGGAGAACCTCTTCACTCAGAGGATGGTCAGAGTGTGGAATGAGCTGCCAGTGAAAGTGGTGCATGTGGGTTTGATTACAAAACATAAGAGAAGTTTGAATAAGTACATAGGTGGGAGAGCCGTGGAGGGAGATGGTCCGGGTGTGGGTCAATGGTTCTAGGCATAATAATAGTTTGGCACAAAGTAGGTGGGCTAGAGGTCTGGCTCTATAACTCTGTGGTTCTAAAAGTATCAAACAGTTGAGACAGATTTCCAGACAGGAGAAGGCCAGTCAGTGACAGTCAGGAAGGGGAAAAGATAAATTATCAGCATAGGTTAGTACTGGGACCATTCGCAAGGGCTGTGTTCAGGAGGGATGACATGGTCAGCCACCAGAAGTCATGTTTTAGCTGGCTGTCAGCAGATTGAACCCAGGACAGCTTTGGGCGTGTGTATGATTCAGCAGAGCAGCAATGAGATATTCACCAGCTGCATCAAGGTTACCGCGATCTCTCAAACTCAGTTAAAGATAATTCACCCACAAAATCAGGTTATGTTTTTGGTCATTTACTAAAGGTTCCTTGGTCATAACTTCAATACAACCAGCAATAATTATTTACTGGCCTGTTGGAACTTAAGTAGGCAGGGGAAGACTGTTGTCTTGCACAAAGCACAGATGTCAGGCCTGCATCAGTGTTTATTTGTGAAATCTTTCATCTTGGAACATAGAATGGAGCATAACACAGTAAACAGAGCAAAGCAAATGGGCTGCAGTCAGAATTACAAAAGGACCACATGACTCAGAATATATCATTCTGGTCAGAAGATGTCGGAATTTTCCTGACAAGATTTTTCTTTGAAGAAAGAGAGCGTTCAAGTTCTATCAGCTTCAGAAGTCATTTTAGAAACAAGTTGATTATAGCTTTTTTCTTTTTGTGACAAGGCTAAATTGTTAATTCAGAAAATGGGAGAAACAAAGTCCCAATATATCTCTGAATCTAGTGCAAACTTCAAAGCTAATTGAAAACATTCCAAGTGTTACCAGTGTTATGTAAGCTCCAGATAAACCAAATCAATATTTTGACTGAACTTCCATATTATCTTGTTTTGATTTCTATCAAAATTATTCAAGATTTAAGTTGCTCCCACAGCTCCAGAACTTGCAAAAGTTAGCTGCCGTAGGCTCATCTAATCCAATGTGCTCGGAAATGTTTACAAAACTGGTGCTTCATTTTTTGATGGATGAAATAGCAACTACTAGAGTGCACTGTAGATTCACTCAACATGACCCAGGTAATGGAGAAAACTGGAACTATATTAAGTGGCGACCAACTGGGATTTCATGACGGAATGAGGGGTGGATTGAATTGGCTGCCCAATCAAAAGGAACAAGTAGAGGCAAATTTAGGAGAATTTAAGGGAAAACAAGAAAAAGTATCTTTACTCTAGTAGTAGTAATTGTGTGGAATTCTCATTTCAAAAAATTTGTTGAAGTAGACTCCATTAATTCTCCCAAGTGAAGACAAAAGAAGAGATAACAACCTGTAAGACCATAAGATATAGGAGCAGATTTAGAGCATTTGGCCCATCGAGTCTGCTCCGACATTTCACCATGGATGATCCATTTTCCCTCTTAGTCCCAACCGCCCGCCTTCTCCCCGTATCCTTTCATGCCCCGACTAATCAAGAGTCTATCAAACTCTCTCTAAAGTATACCCAACAACTTGGCCTCCATGGATGCCTGCAGCAATGAATTCCACAGATTCACCACTTTCTAACAAAAGAAGCTCCTCGTCATCTCCATTCTAAAAGGACACCCCTCTATTCTGAGGCTGTGTCATCTGGTCTTAGATTCTCCTGCCTTAAAAAACATCTCCTACCATAGGAAACATCTTCTTCATATCCACTCTATCGTGGCTTTTCAACATTCAATAAATTTCAATGAGGTCACCCTCATTCCTCTGAATTCCAGTGAGTACAGACCCAGAGACATCAAACTTTCTTCATATAACAAGCCTTTCAATCCAGGAATAATTCTCGTGAACCTCCTTTGAACTCTCTCCAATGTTAGCACAACCTTTCTAAAATAAAGGCCCAGAACTGCTCACAATACTCCAAGTGAGGCATCACCAATACTTTATAAAGTCACATTACATCTTTGCTTTTATATGCTCTTAAAAGGAATGCTAACACTTCAATTGCCTTCCTCACCACAGACTCAACCTACAAAGTACCCCTTAGGGAATCCTGCACAAGGATTCTCAAGTCCCTTTGCACCTCTGATTTTGAATTTTCTCTCCATTTAGAAAATAGTCTGCCCTTTTATTCCTTCTACCAAAGTGCATGATCATACACTTCCCAACACTGTGTTCCATCTGCCACTTATTTGCCCATTCTCCTAATCTGTCTAAGTCTTTCTATAGCCCTTGTACATCCTGAAAACTACCTGCCCCTCCACCTGTCCACAACCTTTGTAACAAAGTTATCAATTCCATCACCCAAGTAATTGACATATAACGTAAAAAAGAAGTGGTCACAACACAGATTCCTGTGGAACATCACGAGTCCTTGGCAGCCAACCAGAAAAGGCTCCCTTTATTCCCACTTCTTGCCCCTTGCCAATCAACCACTACTTTATCCATGTTAGTATCTTTCCTGTAATACCATGGGCTCTTCATTTGTTAAGCAGCCTCATGTGTGGCACCTTGCCTAAGGCCTTCTGAAATTCCAAGCACACAACATCCGTTGGTTCTCCTTGCCCTATCCTGCTCGAAAGAATTCCAACAGATTTGTCAGGCACAATTTTCCCTTGTGGAAACCATGCTGACCATGACCTATTTTATCATGTGCCTCCAAGAACCCCAAGACCACATACTTAAAAATTGTCTCCGAAATATTCCCAACTACTGAGGTCAGACTGACATATATTTTCCTTTTTTCTGCCTCTCTCTTCTGTTGAAGAGTGGAGTGATATTTCCAATTTTTTAACCCTCCAGAACCATACCAGAATCAATTGATTCTTGAAAGATCATTACTAATGCCTTCACAATCTCTTCAGACATCTCCTTCAGAACTTTGCAGTGTACACCATCTGGTCCAGGTGTCGTATTTACATTTAGTTCTTTTAGTTGCTCAAGAACTTTCTCCCTAATAACTGCAACTTCACACACTTCTGCCTCCTGACACTCTTGAACTTCCGACATACTGCTTATGTCTTCCACAGTGAGGACTGATACAGAATATTTATTAATTCATTCACCATTTCCTCATCTCATGCATCATTTTTCAGTGGTCCAATATCCACTCTCGCCTCTCTTTTACACTTCATGTATCTGAAGAAATTTTTGGCAACCGCTTTAATACTATTGATTAGCTTACCTTTGTATTTCATCTTTTCCTTCTTAATATTTTTAGGTGCTTTCTGTTAGTTTTAAGAAGCTTCCAAATCCCACTAATCTTTGCTGTATTATATGCCCACTCACTGGCTTTGACTTCTCTTGTGAGTCACGGCTGTGTCATCTTGCATTTTGAATACTTCTTCCTCTTTGGGATGTACAATATATATCCTTCACCTTTGAATTGCTTCCAGAAATTCCAGCCATTGCTGCTCTGCCATCATCCCTGCCAGTGTTCTTTTCCAATCAATTTTGGCCAGCTGCTTGCTCATGCCTCTATAATTCCCTTTACTCCACTGTGATACTGATACATCTGACTTTAGCTTATCCTCCTCAAGTTGCAGGGTATTCTATCATATTATGATCATTAATATTCCCTCAGGGTTCCTTTACCTTAAGCTCTCTAATTAATTCCGGTTCATCACATCAAATCCAGAGTAGCTGATTTCCCTAGTGGGCTCAACCATGAGCTGCTCTAAAAAGCCATTGCATAGGCATTCTATAAACTCCCCCCTCTTGGGGTACAGCACCAACCTGATTTTCCCATTCTACCATGACTATTGTAACATTGTCCTTTGGGCATGCATTTTTTACCTCCCGTTGTAATTTGGGAGCTATGTAATTTGGCTCAAGACAAAAATCCAAATCCCAATTTGTTCTTTCCACTACTTCAGTCATTATTTTGCCACGTGGTGAAGTCTGTTGAGTATTCAGTAAATTATCTTTCTCATGTTTATTTGTTTATTTCGTAATATCGCGTGGAGTAGACCATCTCTTTGAGCCACACCGCCACAGCAACTCCACAACCACTATTAACCCTAACCTAGTCACGGAACAATTTTGCATGGACCAACTAACTTACCTGGTATGTCTTTAGACTGTGGGAGGAAACCAGAGCACTGGGGGGAAACCTATGCATTCATTTCATGGGGAGGATGTACAGAGTCACCTTACAGAGTAGCACCAGAATTGAACACCAAACTCTGGAATGTCCCGGGCTGTAATAGTGTTGCACTAACCATGGCTTCTATGTTTTAACATTGTTGTTAACAAATCTATGCAATATTTTCCAGGCATATTTCTTTCCTGATAAGATTTACCAGATAAATTTGGAAATATTTGTATTAACATTTTTGAGCCTGCAGGATAAGGCAGGCCCTTCACCAGTCTGTTAATAGATTTGCAGTATGCATAAACAACTGTTGTCTCATTATCTCTGATTATTTACTACTCTGCTTTGAATATTGATGCTAATTCATTATGACACCCTACATTCCAGTGCCTCTAGCTACTGTTCATATTCAGTGTCTGAGCTTTCAGCACCAGATAAGCTTTTTCTAGAAAACACTATTAATGAATATCAAGTTATTATTCTCAATTGATGAGAAACAGAACAAAATTTTCTAAAGAAAAATATGTCACTTTCATCTCAAGCAATTCTTGTATTCTATCGAAATCATCTCAAAAATATGTTCATGCATAAGATAATTCAAGAAAACCTTTGTTGCCTTCACTTAATACCTCCCAGCTCCTATTGGTATCCTCCCCCTTCCTGCCCCCACCTGGCTCCAATGCCCATTAACCTCTCCTCATCTGGAGTCACTTATCACCTGTCAGCTTTTATCCTTGCCCTCCCTCTCATCCTTTTGTACTGTCTCCCTTCTTACAGCCCAAATGAAGGGTCTCAACTCAAAATGCCCTCTGTTCATTTCCTTCCCCAGATGCTGCCTGACCTGTTGAGATCCTCCAGCTTACTTTCTTTTGCACAGAAAACCTTTTGTGTGAATCCACTGTAAATTTTAAATGAGCACAGAGATTTTATTTGCAAAGTACATTGAAGAAAATGTTATTGCTTGAATTGATGTGGTAGTGGACAGGTGAACAGGATGTGGAAAATAAATGGTGGAAAAGATCAATCAACAGCAGCTTGGGAATGGAAGATTAGCTTTTACTTTGAGTGGAGATCCTTTGCCAGACCAAGAGAGCTGGAATCAATCTTTCAGTTAATCCCTATTATAAACAGTTGCCACCTAACATCCCCAGTTCTCTCAATAACTACAGCCCAGGTCATGCCCTAGTGCAGGAAAGGTGAACCTTTTTGAGAGTGTTTGCTCAAACTGGAAATAATCTTCCAAAAAAAATCTCTCATGTGCCATCATTGATTAATGAATTAGTAACAATAATTATGGACTTTAAGGAAACGGGTGAATCTTTTTGTAAGGATGTGGCAATTTTATGTATAATCTTTGTTTTGCTATTAATAAAAATTTAACAGAGATAGAATGAAATAAAACATTTTATCAAACCAGTTCAAAAATCATTGACATTAATCTTTAAAAAATAACCACAAAAAGTAACAAAAATTACAGCACAGAAACAGGCCATCTCGGCCCTTCTAATCCATGCCGAACGCTTACTCCTACCTAATCCCACCTACCTGCACTCAGCCCATAACCCTCCATTCCTTTCCTCTCCGTATACCTATCCAATATTTTTAAATGACAATAACAAACCTGCCTCTACCACTTCTACTGGAAGCTCGTTCCAGTAAATACGGATTCCAGTAAATACAATTGAAAAAAAAGTTTCTAAACAGTTTATTGTAACTCACTTATAGCATAAGTAATCTGAATATAAAATTATAAGCTTTGATGCATATTCATAAAACATCAAGGAAACAAAAATAAACACACCTGACTCTCAGTGGGACTTTTGTTGCTGACAAATATTTTATATCCAGCTTGTATTTGGTTGTTTTGAGAACTCTGCATGTAGCATGAGTTTCATCAGTAAGTCTAATCCTATAATTTGGCTTGAGCAAGTTCATCACTGAAAACAATGACTCACATGAGGAATCATGGAGGTGTTAAACCACGTCCAGTACTTACTGTTATTATTAATGACTATCCAGTGTTCACTCACAAATGACAGAAAGAAAATAGATAAGCAGAGAGAAACCAAAGCTAACTTGTCAAACTGTTTACTATCCAAATACTGATGCGCACCAGGTCTACAATGTCATCTAGCTAGCACTGTGAAATACTTCCTGTGACAACTCACTGTTCTTGGGTTGTAAAAGACCACTTGCTCTTTCAGTTGGCAGAGGAGATAATCTTAATGCATCTCTTTACTTATGTATGGGGTTTAAAGATTCAAGGGGTAACACTGCAATCCACGTCCTAACAAGATTTTTGCATGTGCCATCTTGGGCATTCGTGATATAGGTTTATGACCAGAGAATCTACGGTGTATCATGTCATCCGCTGCTTATAAACCTATCAAAACAGGGCAGGAGAACTGCAACTCCATGACAGGAAACTTGGAGCTTTTTGTTTTGCCTCATTAAATAGATTATTCTCCCACAGACAATCTTTCAACGCTGGTGGGAGGAGAAGAGGATTCAGCTGCAACAAGAAATATGTCTTAAGAAGTTATAAACTAGAGACATGGATCCGTAGAGCACTACAGCACATAAACAGACCCTTCAGCTAATCTAGTTCATGCTGAACTGTTATGCTGCCTAGTTCCTTGACCCACACCTGGAACATGGTCCTCCATACTTCTCCTTCCATGTACTTATCCAGGCTTCTCTCAAGTGTTGCAATCAAACCTTCGTCGACCACATCTGCTGGCAGCTTGTCCACACTTGTACCACCCTCTGAGTAAAGAAACTACCCTCCCCCCATGTTGCCATTAAATATTTCACCTTTCACCCTTAACTTGTGACCTCTAGTTCCAATTTCACCTAGCCTGCTTCCATTTACTCTGGCAAGGACAGAAATTTTAAATTCCTCGGCATTATTATTTCAGATTTTGCTTGTTGCTACTCTTTTACTTATAATACGGGGGTGATTGATAAGTTTGTGGCCTAAGGTAGAAGGAGTCAATTTTAGAAAACGTAGCACATTTATTTTTCAACATAGTCCCCTCCTACATGTATACGCTTAGTCCAGCAGTCGTGGAGCATACGGATCCCTTCTTAGTAGAAGTGGTCCGCAGCAGGGGTGATTGATAAGTTTGTGGTCTACAGTAGAAGGGGATAAGTTATACAGCTCTCATTATATGCACATGCAGGTCAACTCTGAGTGATTATGCAGAAAGTTTGAAGTTAATAACTCATCTCCTTCTACCTTAGGCCACAAACTTATCAATCACCCATGCTGCGGACCAAGACACAGACTTCTACGGAGAAGGGATCCGTATGCTCCACAACAGCTGGACTAAGTGTGTAAATGTCGGAGGAGACTATGTTAAAAAATAAATGTGCTCCGTTTTCTAAAATTGACTCCTTCTACCTTAGGCCACAAACTTATCAATCACCCCTCGTATATCTGTAGAAGCCCTTCTGATTCTTGTTCACTTTGTCTGCTAGAGCAACCTTATGTCTTCCTTTAGCCCTTCTGATTTTTCTTCTAGTGTGTTCTTGCAATGACCTTAAATGGAAAAGCCTACGAAAAGTGACATTTTCCTGACTAGTAGCACCACACCTCCCCCTTTAATCCCTCCTCCTCTTTCATGTCTAAAACAACAAAACCCCAGAACATGGAGCTGCCAGTCCTGCCCCTCCTGCCACCAAACCTCACTCATGGCTACAATGCCATATTTCAATGTGTTGATCTGTGCTCTAAGCTCATCCGCCCTACCTGAAGTAGATGCAACTCAGTATGTTATTCCAACCATGCTCAACTTTTCATTTCCTGTCTATGTATGGAGGCTTAACATCTACTTCCCCCACAACCCGTCCACAGGCTGCCCGGGCACTGAGTCTGTCTGCAACTCTAGCTTACACCCACTACCAAACCTTCCTGCAAGGGTAATAGTCCCCCTCCAGTTCAGATGCAAACTATCCCATGTGTACAGGTCCCACCAGACTTAGACAAAAGCCCAATGATCCAGAAATCAAAAGTGCTCTCCCCTGCATCATCTCCTTAGTCACACGTTGAACTATATTATCTTTTTTCAAGCCTAGCACGTGGAATGTGTAGAAGTCCTGAGATCACCATTCTGGAGACCCTGTCCTTAAATTAGCGCCTTGAACTCGCTTTGAAGAATCATGTTAACTTTCCTGCCTATGTCATTAGTCCAATATGGACCAAAAACTGTTGCTGCTCTGTCCCCTAAGAAGGCTATCTGGGATGTCTCTAATCTGGGCACCTGGGAAGCAACATACCATGCAGGAATCTCATTCTCATCTGCAGAACCTCTTGCCTGTTCCCGAACCAATGAATCCCCTATCATTCAGAGCAAGAAGACTGCGAGTGGACTGCTGGTTTTTCGGAGCGAAGGGAGTTTTTTACTACTCCGGTTAAAGAGAGGCGAGACTGCGCAGGCGTGTGACATCAACCAGCACCCCTGTGGCTGTACCCGTTGACAATAAGTAATACTGTTTGAGTATTGTTGGGGGGGGCAGGGAACAGCCTACCTGGGGGAAGCAGCAGTGGCCGTGCCTCTGGCACAGAGTCCGGCCCTGTGGCTCAGAAGGGTAGGAAAAGGAAGAGGAAGGCAGTACTGATAAGGGACTCTACAGTTAGGGGGTCAGACAGGTGATTCTGTGGACTCAGGAAAGAAACTCGGATGGTAGTTTGCCTCCCAGGTGCCAGGGTCCGGGATGTTACAGACCGCATCCAAGATATCCTGCGGTGGGAGGGAGAACAGCTAGAAGTCGTGGTACATAGGTAGGAAAAGGGAAGAGGATCTGAAAAAAGACTACAAGGAGTTAGGAAGGAAGTTCAGAAGCAGGACCGCAAAGGTAGTAATCTTGGGATTACAGACTGTGCCACATGACAGTGAGTATAGGAATAGGATGAGGTGGAGGATAAATGCGTGGCTGAGGGATTGGAGCAGGGGGCAGGAATTCAGATTTCTGGATCATTGGGACTTCTTTTGGGGCAGGTGTGACCTGTACAAAAAGGACGGGTTGCACATGAATCCCAGGGGGACCAATGTCCTGGCAGGGAGGTTTGCTAAGGCTGCTGGGGAGAGTTTAAACTAGGATTGTTGGGGGGTGGGAGGTTAGCTCACAAATAGAGAAAGCTTGTAGACAGTGCGAGCGGGAGGATTGGCAGGTGATAGAGAAGGGACACACTCAGAACGAAGGTTTGAAATGTGTCTATTTTAATGCAGCGAGTGTTGTGAACAAAGCGGATGAGCTAACAGCGTGGATCAATACTTGGAGACATGATGTAGTGGCCATTACAGAGACTTGGATGGATCAGGGACAAGATTGGTTACTGCAAGTGTCGGGTTTTAGATGTTTCAGAAAGGACAGGGAGGGAGGCAAAAGAGGTGGGGGCATGGCACTGTTGATCAGAGATAGTGTCACAGCTGCAGAAAAGGTGGACGCCATGGAGGGATTGTCTACAGAGTCTCTGTGGGTGGAGGTTAGGAACAGGAAGGGGTCAATAACTTTACTAGGTGTTTTTTATAAGCCGCCCAATAGTAACAGGGATATCGAGGAGCAGATAGGGAAACAGATCCTGGAAAGGTGTAATAATAACAGAGTTGTTGTGAAATTTTAATTTCCCAAATATCAATTGGCATCTCCCTAGAGCAAGGGGTTTAGATGGGGTGGAGCTTGTTAGGTGTGTTCAGGAAGACTTCTTGACACAGTATGTAGACAAGCCCACCAGAGGGAAGGCTGTACTTGATCTGGTATTGGGAAATGAACCTGGTCAGGTGTCAGATCTCTCAGTGGGAGAGCATTTTCGAGAGTGACCATAAGTCTATCTCCTTTATAATAGCATTGGCGAGAGATAGAAACAGACAAGTTAGAAAAGCATTTAATTGGAGTAGCAGGAATTATGAGGCTACCAGACAGGAAATTGGAGGCTTAAATTGGAAACAGATGTTCTCAAGGAAAAGTACGGAAGAAATGTGGCAAATATTCATGGGATATTTGTGTAGATGATGCACCATCAATAACTCTAGGAGACTGGAAGTGAATGATAGGCTTTTATTATTCGACCATGTCGAAGACTGAGGGAGCAGCAGTGCCCCAATCGCCTTTATACAGGGGTCTGTGGGAGGAGCCACAGGACCAATCAGCAGAGGGGCGTGTCCAGACAGGTATACATAGTTTACCACAGTAGAGTGCTGTATAGGTACATTCCAATGAGACAGGGAAGTTATGGTAAAGTACAGGAACCGTGGTGTACAAAGGCTGTAATAGATCTAGTCAAGAAGAAAAGAAAAACTTACAAAAGGTTCAGAAAGCTAGGTAATGTTAGAGATCTAGAAGATTATAAGGCTACTTGGGAAGGAGCTTAAGAAGGAAATTAGGAGAGCCAGAAGGGGCCATGAGAAGGCCTTGGCAGGCAGAATTAAGGAAAACCCCAAGGTATTCTACAAGTATATGAAGAGCAAGAGGATAAGACATGAAAGAATAGGACCTATCAAGTGTGACAGTGGGAAAGTTTGTATGGAACCAGAGAAAATAGCAGAGATACTTAATGAGTACTTTGCTTCAGTATTCACTATGGAAAAAGGATCTTGGCGATTGTAGGGCTGACTTACACTGGACTGAAAAGCTTGAGCATGTAGATATTAAGAAAGAGGATGTGCTGGAGATTTTGCAAAGCATTAAGTTGGATAAGTCACTGGGACTGGATGAGATGTACCCCAGGCTACTGTGGGAGGCGAGGGAGGAGATTGCTGCGCCTCTGGCGATGATCTTTGCATCATCAGTGGGGACGGGTGAGATTCTGGAGAATTGAAGGGTTGCGGATGTTGTTCCTTTATTCAAGAAAGGGAGTAGAGATAGCCCAGGAAATTATAGACCAGCGAGTCTTACCTCAGTGGTTGATAAGTTGATGGAGAAGATCTTGAGAGGCAGGATTTATGAACATCTGGAGAGGTATAATATGATTAGGAGTAGTCAGCATGGCTTTATAAAGGGCAGGTTGTGCCTTACGAGTCTGATTATATTTTTTGAGGATGTGACTAAACACACTGATGAACAAAGTGCAGTAGATGTAGTGTTTATGGATTTCAGCAAGGCATTTGACAAGGTACCCCATGCAAGGTTTACTGATAAAGTAAGGAGGCATGGGATCCAAGGGGATATTGTTTTGTGGATCCAGAACTGGCTTGCCCACAGAAGGCAAAGAGTAGTTGTAGTTGGGTCATATTCTGCATGGAGGTTGGTGACCAGTGGAGTGCTTCAGGGATCTGTTCTGGGACCCTTACTCTTCGTGATTTTTATAAATGACCTGGATGAGGAAGTGGAGGGATGGGTTAGTAAGTTTGATGATGACATAAAGGTTGAGGGTGTTGTGGATAGTGTGGAGGGCTGTCAGAAGTTACAGCGGGACATTGATAAGATGCACAACTGGGCTGAGAAGTGGCAAATGGAGTTCAACCCAAATAATCGTGAAGTGGTTCATTTTGGTAGGTCAAATATGATGGCAGAATATAGTATTAATGGTAAGACTCTTGGCAGTATGGGGGATCAGAGGGATCTTGGGGTCCGAGTCCAGAGGACGCTCAAAGCAGCTGTGCAGGTTGACTCTGTGGTTAAGAAGGCATACGGTGCATTGGCCTCCATCAGTCATGGAATTGAATTTAGAGCCGAGAGGTAATGTTGCAGCTATATAGGACCCTGGTCAGACCCCACTTGGAGTACTGTGCTCAGTTTTGGTCGTCTCATTACAGGAAGGATGTGGAAGCCATAGAAAGGGTGCAGAGGAGATTTACAAGGATGTTGCCTGGATTGGAGAGCATGCCTTATGAGAATAGGTTGAGTGAACTCGACCTTTTCTCCTTGGAGCGAAGGAGGATGAGAGGTGACCTGATAGAGGAGTATAAGATCATGAGAGGCATTGATTGTGTGGATAGTCAGAGACTTTTTCCCAGGGATGAAATGGTTGCCACAAGAGGACACAGGTTTAAGGTGCTGGGGAGTAGATACAGAGGAGATGTCAGGGGTATTTGATTTTTTTTAGTCTTAGGTCCTCCTGCGTGAGAGTCAACAGCTGTCCGTCATTTGGTAATCTCCTTCTAAGTGTTTCTAGTCTGTAACTGCACAAACGTGCACTTTCACAGCGAAATTCGACACCAAACATGTTGCTTGTTTTCTGCAGATGAGTCCTGCGCATGCCCAGTAGGAGGAGATTCGACCAAATACTCATTTTAATGTGGATGGAGGTATTTTAAAAAACGCTTGTTCTGGACGCCTATCATTTTTACGCGAAACCGCCATTTTCAAAATTATCCGGTCTAATGTGGATGTAGCCTAATGCTCTTCCTCCCAAACAACAGAGCTTTCTTTTTCACCTTCCGTAAAGACTGAAGTCAAGATTCTAGATTTCCTTGTCCTGTAACAACAAAGTTATACTGCATGCACAGAACAGAAACAATCACACATAGACCTCAAAAATCTATGGCTGTAATCCACTCCACCCCCACATCCCCCCACAGCCAGTTAAGTGCTTTACTGTAGATTTCTACATGCTGAAAAGATTTGCTGAGTGATATCTCAGATTTATTTCCATCTCAGGAATAAAACAAAAAGCAGAAGATGATCCCACAAACAGGAAGGAAAGATATTCCAATAAAATGGAAGATCCATCTGATAGCTGAGTCAGCCAATGTCTGAAGAAAATAAAATAAGGCAAGTCTAAAACAGATGGGCACAAAAATCACTATCTGATCAAAGAGTGAATTTAAGGGGAATCTCTTAGCTTTTGTAGTGAGAATGTGGATCTTGCTGTTGTGTATAATGATTGATACAGATAGATTAAACATTTACAGGACGTGAAATGACTGAACGCAGATGCGCTGAGATAGAAATTGATGTAAATAAAAATACAAAAGAAGAGAGCAACGGGCTAAGGTCAGAGGAATGTGTGGAATACCAGACACGTGGGCTGAGTGGCCTCCTGGATTCTGTGTGTAAAATTTTCAAGTGGCAATGGGGATGTGTTGCTGTACTAATCTTAAAGAAATATATTATTCTGCATTTGCATTCACTTTCATTGCTGCAATATACTTCCTGATCTGTAGCTCAGAAGACTGAAAGCTTCTTGAAGCATGATGCAGGAGTAGCCTTAAATAATCTCAATTTTTTCAAAAATTCAACAGATTTGCTCACTGATAGTTTTGGGTTGGTGATACAAAATGATAAATGTGTTATCACATTATGCAGCTGTTTTACATGGTGTCATGAAGATCATAGCTTCAAAATGGCATGTCTGTCTTGCATTCCAGTGGGGAATTAAAACTCTGTTGCTTCCAACATTGTCAGAGGAGTGAAGACACGTCACAGCTTTTCAACTATGAAAGGGTGAATGCACACGTCTACTGTTATTGCACATGCAGCTCCCAATTCAGTTTTAAAATTATTCACAGGCATACTATGTTGTGAGGGAATAGTCATTCACTTTTGCAAAAATACTAACTCTACCCGTCAATGAAGTGGTGAGAAGCAACCTGTTTTACAAGAGCACTACCACAACAAACACAGGAGTAGAAGCCAGAAACACAAGCTATCAAGTGTAGCTGCTGATAGGTAACAATGCTAGCAAATAAGAAGAAGAAGAAACAATCCATAAAGAATTTTAACTAAATGTTACAGTTAACTTTTACTTTTCCATTCACAGGGAGTTTTGTGCTTGGTATGTTTTCTATGTGATATATCTGACACTGCAATTCTCAAGTCAGTTTTACAGATGAAGCAAGATTCTGTAAATGTCCCCTGGTTGTCATATCTACCTGTGCCTGTCTCAACCTCTGAGGAGAAACTTCCTTCTGTATAAGTAATTAATTATGACATATTATGGCCTGAATTAAGTTAACAAAATATGGATCCATTTAGTAACAAATTAGGATTTTTTGCAGCAATATACCATAATCATTGAGACTGGACTGTGATTTTCAAACATATTTCATACAAGACCATTTCATCTGAGGTTTTAAGGAGAGTTCTATCCAAATGGTTAAATATCCAATTAAATCCCAAGTGGGAATTGACAGACCAATGGTTAACTTACCACATCAAGCGCTCTTTGAATTATATTTGCATCAAACATAAGCACATTTGATAACTTTTTATAAAATGTGAGATTTTGAACTCACCTGTGGCCGCGGATGGCCTCGAACAAGGCAAGTAAGCTCCAAGGTTTCTCCTTCCCGGATTGTGTACACTCTCTCCGTGTATCGTTCTTCCTCAATGTTACATGCTTGACCAGAGTGCATGATACTTACAGTTGGTGGAGCTACAGAAAGAACAAAGGTGCAAACAGTGTCAATTATTCAAATATTTGTTGGATCTCCAGCTCACTGCAAAATCCCAGAACATATCCATTCCCAATCAATGTATTTAATTGCTGTAAGTTTTTATCTCTTGACATTATTTTTCTCTATGAATTATATTATGTCTGTACTTGTTTGTAATCTTGCAGGAAATATTTCCCTAAGTTTCCTAAAGCTTTAGAATAGCTTGAGAATTGATAGATTCTTACATGAATGATATACTAAAATTCTGAAATGATGATGCTATTAGCTACTAATGATAATGACAGCGCAAGATGAAATAGGAGAATTGGGTGGAATAGATACTTTTCTCATCCTTCTGTTCCCAAAAAGTACAATTTAAAAGTCTAGCTAACCAACAGTGAAAGTAAAAACAGCAAAACAGTTTTGTTTTGGCACGTTCGGCACAGACTAGAAGGGCCGAGATGGCCTGTTTCCGTGCTGTAATTGTTATATGATTATACAGGCCTTTTGGTTCACTGAGCAATTTTCATCCTGGCAAAATGTAACTTCTACAGCACAATCAACCCTACTCCGCCCCTCGGCCAGATATTCTTTCCTATGAGAAGGAAGAGAGTCACTCTACGTGAAGGAAATGGTGTAGAAGTACAAACATCACATTTCATACCAATATAAACCAAGGATCCATCTGCAGAAACTTCCATGAGAAACAATCTGGAAGCAATGGAAGGACAAAGAGTTGGCCAATATCTTTCACTCAACCTCCATCAGCCAATTAGACTAAAAAGATAAATATCTAAAATTATTATCTTCCCAGTACCTTTAGCTTTCTTTAAATAGCATTCCCAGGGTCCAAAGGAAACTAGTGTATTGAGGGAATCATGTCAGCAAAACCCATTTTAAAGAAACGTGAGCTGTGCATGTACTATTGCTGCCATAGATTTACGAGACAGGACAAGTACAGTATGGACAGGAAAGGAATGGAGGGTGATGGGCTGAGTGTGGGCCAGTGGGACTAGGTGAGAGTAAGCGTTCGGCATGGACTAGAATGGCCGAGATGGCCTGTTTCCGTGCTGTAATTGTTATATGGTTATACAGGCCTTTTGGCTCACTGAGCAATTTTCATCCTGGCAAAATGTAACTTCTACAACACAATCAACCTTACTCTGCCCCTCGGCCAGATATTCTTTCCTATGAGAAGGAAGAGAGTCACTCTACGTCATTATCCAGCCAAGCTGAATGTTAGCCTTAAGGCATTATATAATAGAAAATGTACAATTTAGCTATTCACAGTCAGCTCTGTTGCTTATCTGTTTCTAGGACAGTGGCCAGCAGATACTTACTAGCAGATTTAACTCCCATTTAGAACTCTTTAGAGCTCAATATAATCTCATGGAACAGCCCCTTATCTTCCGATTTGGCATACTACAGCCATCTTAACTCAGTGCTGACTTTCATATAATCAGCAATTCTAGCCTTATATCTCACATTTTCAGCATGTGTAGCTTTCTTCCCCCCCCCCCTCCCCCCCGTGGTAATTTCAGATTAGATTTATCCTTTATTTACACTTCTCCAGAACAGTGATCTGTAAAACTTCTTCTTGGTCAGAAGCACCACCACGTATCACCGACCTCCCCCTTTATATATTGCATCACATACCACACCTTCCTATCTGTCCTCTCTGTCTTTGCCACCTTTCTAAAACTAAAAACTAAAAAGTTGTTTGATCTTGAATGCGTACTAGCTTCAGTGAAAGATAATCAGTCTGAAATGTTCTCTTCACAGATGCTGTCTGTCTTGCAAACTCATTCCAACATTTTCTGCTCTTTCTAGCTGTACAAACACTGCTTAATTTAATGCAACTAAATTAACATTGGAATTAACCCATGTCTGACACTCCTCTGAACAGGAAGACTTCCCCCATTTCCTTTCATAAATTCATGTATCACAAAAACTGTCATAGAAGGAGCAGAATGCAGAATCTGGCACGTTAAAATTCAATAGGAAATGACCAGACATGTTTATCTGTATAGATAGGGTCTGTGGAAGAAGAAATAAAGTTGAAATTTCATGTTCGTGACCCCATATCAGAGTTGGATCCCACATCACTTCAATATGATGATGTCCCAATTATCTGTACAAGGATCTTGGTATTAGGAAGTATTTCCTAGATAATACCTAAGCTTTGATCTTGTATTCCCATGGCTACCATCTTCTTGATAAGGCTCACAAGACACAATGTACAAGGCATTACAAGAAGTCAATGAAGTAACAGTAACAGGGTCTCCCCTGTGCTTTGACATTTCATCATCTTTGCAAATCCGTAATGTGACCTATTCTTTTTTTTTTGTGTCACTGCAGTTCTTGGAAAAAGGGATGAAGGCTGTGTAATGATACAGTCAGATTTTGTCTCATTTATTATGAAGCAAACTCTGGGCTTTCTGAGCATTATACAGTCTTCATTCTTTGTTTTGAAAAATGCAGAGGGTGAAAAATGTCAGCAGGATCAGAGAATTTAACGATCATTTTGATGTCCCTGGGACTCTTGCACAAAATGCAAGCCTGAAACGGAATTGCAGTTGCAAGTTCCAGCACTTTAAGTTGTTGTGCGTTTTCCTCTTTTCACTGAAACTGCCTTTCACGATGCAGCATAAAAGATTACCAATCATTAGACAAGCAACATATTATGCAGTCCACTTCCTTGCATTTACTTCATTAAGAGCTTCTATCTGTGTTGCACTTGAGAAGTTGCCAATTTTCCTATGGTTCATTGAGTGAATGACAGATGGGTATAATTACAAGAGGGTTTATTGATTGAAAGTGGTTTATCCATTATTGTCATTGACAACAGAACTATTATCTAAAGTTGTTTTGTGTGCATCTGTGAGAAGTGCATGAACCAATTATCTTACCCTGCCTTATTTTAGTCCTGTTGTTTGGTGCATCACGATCTACCTTCAGCAACACCTCTGCATTGCTTCAGGTGGCTAGTAATGGTGCAATGACTGTTCTCCATTGTGAACCAACTGCACCCCTTCTCTCTGGAGTTATTCTAGTAATCTTGTTTCTTGGAAGAGCAGATAGCTCACTCCACATTCAGTGTGTTCAAGGTTTCAGATACAGAGAAAAGGACAGGCAACGGGTTGCATCCGTCATCAAGCCATTTTTTCTAAGCAGGTATACAAGACCGTTCCTGAGCTTTCAGACTGAAGGATTACATTTCCAGTTTGAGTGTACTGCCATTAATGCAGACAGTACTATAATCAACAAGCATGCTGACCTGGAAATTCTCGTACACCCAGTAGGATGTGCAAGGTTATCACAGGTGTAGCAGACCCACGGCCACTTTGTTTGCAACCATAGCCATGGTAACAAAGAGGGATACCATAAAATGTAGCATCTGAGAAGGTTTGGGGATCGGTAGCATGAGCAGGATTACAATGGGATCTGACAAGACACCACATTTGAGCTGAAATATGTAAATTTACTTTCTTCATGGGGTGGACGATTTGTTATTTCTTGCCGACCGACAATTGTGTATGGGCAGTACTTAAGCAGCATTTGCTCAAGTCAAGAACTCTTCAATCGAAACGTCGCAACATTCCTGTTTGGTCAAACCTCAAATCATACTGACCTTAGACACCTATTATTTATGAAAGGTGGCCTTCTCACCATTGAGCCCCATCACTGTTAGCGTGCTGGCAATGTGCCAAGTTTCCATAGGAGCCCGGTGAGGGACTGAATGTTGTTCTGTGATTATTGTTATATATATATTACCAGTTATACTCTTTACTCTGTAAGCTTAATGTGGACAAGAATCTTCATTTCATCTGTTGTATATGACAATCAGCAAATCTGAATCTGAACTCAAAAGTGCAATTTCGAAGGCGCTACGTTTCCTTTAATGATCAATAGAGCTCCATGAAAGCTTTCCTGATTTGCATAAGTGATCAGCCACAGAAAGAGATGTAGAACAGCTGGAGGATGTGCAGTTGCTGAATGAAAGGGGAAGATCTAAACCAGAGGATTCAGATTTTCATGTGGTACCCTGCATTTTATGCATCCCATAATTATTTTTGTTATATGCACTCATATTACGGCTTATTATTATTGTTTTATGGGACCCAGTACCAACAGAAAAGCTTCAGGAAGGTTTGTGAAAAATTAGTCTCTGCACTTGTGATGGTATTGGATTCCCTGTCTACAAAGCACTAAGCTCAGAAGAAGACCAAGTTCTAATTGATATAGGTATCTACAGATAAAAAGGTTATACTACTAGCCTCTGTGGTGAGGTTTAGTTGTTGATACACACTGCTTGAATGGTGGGCTCCCCCTCTCTACCAAGGTGGAGATACCTGCAACTAACAACGTAGTTTAAACACAGTTATGTTATTTTTAATGATACATATTTAAATTCAGACAAATAATTAGAAACAGAGAAACACAGAAAACCTACAGCACAATACAAGCCCTTCGGCCCACAATGCTGTGCCAAATATGTATTTACTTTAGAAGTTACCTAGGGTTACCCATAGCCCTCTATTTTTCTAAGATCCATGTACCTATCCAGGGGTCTCTTAAAAGACCCTATCATATCTGCCTCCACCACAATTGATTGTAGCCCATTCCACACACTCACCATCCTCTCATAAAAAAACTTACCCAGACATCTCCTCTGTACCTACTTCCAAGCACCTTAAACCTGTGTCCTCTTGTGTTTGTCATTTCAGCCCTGGGAAAAAGCCTCTGACTATCCACATGATCAATGCCTGTCATTATCTTATACACCTTAGATTCTAAAACACACATTTAACGCTCAAAGAGGACTTCTAGTTTATAAAATGTTTCTGAATTACAAAAGCTTGACAAACTACAAGTTACATATAAGCATTGCACAAATATAATGCCTCTTTGAAGCTAAAATCACAACCCAAACGCAGGTACAATTCTTATGATCTGGAAGAACATACCACGTGTAGCAGACAAATGAGTCATTCATCACAGAAACCTAAGGTTGTGGAAAAAATTCTAGTTCTTCTTTCTGTAACCTTATCTTTCTGTTGTTCCCATTGCCATTTCTAACAGTCTGTAATGCTGCTGATATTTATACCATGATGCCATCATTTATATGTGATGTTTTCCCGATAAGACTAAGTAACTCACATAAATGGACTTGAAAGCTTTTGGCAACAAGAGATCCCACAATTAGTGCTGTGAGGACTAACCCCTGTTCTCCCCTCCCCCGAGCACTCAAACACCCCAACATATACCCTTGTTAGATGTGCTAAGTGACATAACCCCACTGCCTTACATTTGACTAATGGAGACAAGTCTCCTGGCTACATTACTTTGCAAAACTGTGCCTCCAACTTCAAACCGATTGCACCTGCAACTTACATCAAGAGCTGAGGACTCATTCTTGTTTACAACAAAAAGCTGGACAAAGAATATTTGATAAGACTTAAAACTTTATCACCCGTAATTCTGACCCTATGAAAAGTTCATGCTGCTGTGCTAGAAAACTGAGGTTGGCAATAAGCCTCTCAAAGTGAATATCCATCACAAACTTTGTACATAAAATTACCGGAAAAGTAGAAGAAGTGTACTTTATGAGGAATAGAAGCCAAGAAGATTGTGATTTCAGCTTTAAAAAGGCATTATATTTGTGCAATGCTTATTTGTAACTTAGATGATAGGCAAAAATGCTCCAAAATCAATATCGGTAAACTAGCAGCAACAGCTTACTTGACCCAAATTAAACTAACTGCACCTCACATTGAGCTTCCTGATTAAGATTTTCACACAAATATTCCATGGAATAGTTCAGGTTTAGCATCATATAACAAGTTAATACAATGTATAGATATAAACAGGGAGGTTTAGTTTCCCAAGGACATAAAATTGCAAGAAAATAGTGGCAGCAGGGTGGCTCATCTGCTATTTCACAGCTCTAGTGTCCCAGATTCAATCCTTGTCTGTATGGAGTAGGCACATTCTCCCCAGCTGCTTCACTTTCCTTACGTATCCAAATGGTGCTGGTTGGTAGGTTAATTACCTCAAGAGTATAGATGAGTGATAGAATCCATGGAGAATTAGTGGGAGTGTGAAATTGAAATGGGATTACTGTGTAATTAGAGCATACGGAGACGAGATGGACAGCATCAGCTCAGTGTGCTGAAGGGCTCTTCTGCACCGTACAACTTCAAAGTTCAAAGTAAATTTATTATCAAAGTACATATATGTCACTATGTACAACTCTGATGTTCATGTTCTTGTGGGCATACTCAATAAATCAATAATAGAATAACAACCAGAATGGAATCAATGAAAGACCCCACAAACCAGTGCGCAAAAGACAACAAACTATGTAAATACAAAAATAAATGAATAATAACAATAAATAAATAAGCAATAACTATCAGGAATATGAGATGAAGAGACTTTGAAAGTGGATCCATAGGTGTCGGGAACAGTTCAATGATGGGGCAAGTGAAGAAGTGTGATGTTATCCCTTTGGTTCAAGAGCCTGATTGTTGAGAGTTAATAACTGTTCCTGAACCTGGTGGTGTGAGTCCTGAGGCTCCTGTAACTTCTTGCTGATGATAGTAGCAAGAAGAGATCATGACCTGGGATGGTTGGGGCCCCTGATGATGCATGCTGTTCCCCGCGATAATGCCGGCAAAAGGTACCGAAGCATTCGGGCTCTCATGACCAGACTGTGCAACAGTTTCTTCCCCCAAGCCATCAGACTCCTCAATACTCAGAGTCTAGACTGACATCCACATCATTTATTATTATATTGCAATTTGATCTCTACTGTGCCTATTGTCTTGTTTATTAATTATTGTACTGCCCTGCACTGTTTTGTGCAGTTTATGTAGTCCTGTGCAGGTCTGTAGTCTGGTGCAGTTTTTACGTTGTTTTACGTAGTCTAGTGTAGCCTTGTGCTGTCTCACATAGTCTAGTGTAGTTTTGTGTTTCATGTAGCACCATGGTCCTGGAGGAATGTTGTTTTGTTTTTACTGTGTGCTGTACCAGCAGTTTATGGTCGAAATGACAATAAGCTTGACTTGACTTGACCTAAGATGTGCTCAAAGGTGGGAAGGGTTTACCCGTGACAGACTGGGCTATTTCCACTACGTTTTGTAGAATCTTCCATTCAACACCATTGATGTTTCCATACCAGGTTGAGATGCAGTCGGTCAATATATGCATCTATAGATGTTTGTCAAAGTTTTAGTTGTCATGCCAAATCTTCACAAACTCCTTAGGAAGTAGGGGCACTGCCATGCTTTCCTCATAACTGCACTTACGTGCTGGGCCCAGGACAGGTCCTCTGAAATCATAACACCAAGAAATTTAAAGTTGCTAATCGTCCAATGAGAACTGGCTCATGTACCCCTGGTTTCCTCCTCCTCCTGAAGTCAATAATCAGCTCCTTGGTCTTGCTGACACTGAGTAAGAGGTTGTTATGGCACCACTCAGTCAGATTTCCAATCTCCCTCCTATATGCTGATTGATCACCATCTTTGTTTCAGTATTTGACAGTAGGTGGATACCTCAGACTGTCGAAGAGAGAAGTTAAAGATCTCAGTGAACACTCCAGCCGTTTGATTAGCAAAAGTCTTTAGTACTTTAGTAACTTTCATTAGGTCTTAAAATATATGATGTATTAGTTATAACTATCTAATGATTCAGTTGACAAGATACAGGTAGCTGAGGACAATTTTATCTGCACATTTAAGGGTATGCTTGTTTATACAGTCAAATTGTACTGCCTGTTCAAGTATTGTAGCACTACATGTAAATGCTGATGGCAAAACAATCATATTCACCAACAACCAGGCAGTGGGCAAAAACAGTGCAGTCATGTGGGCAAAATACAAAAAATATCCTACACAGCAGGATAATTTAATCTTGGTTCCTTCAGGATAATGATTCAGTCTGGCACTGACGTCCTCGAGTTTAACACCGACTAGCAAAACTGATGCCTTTGTGAATTAGCCCCTCCCTTGAGTATTTAGATGTCCAGAGCTATTCCTTTAAGCTTCATCAATATGTTTGGCACTTCAGGGAAAAACAAGACTGATTAAAACTTCAACAAGCTGCATCCTAAAACGAACAAAAAGTTTTTACATGTCGTCCTCTCTGACATTGACGCCTGTATGCTAATGCCATAAAATTTGCTTCATCTCAGTAAGGTGGCGATGTGCTCAGTCACAGTGACTTCTGCAGGGTCAACCAAGGGAGTTATTGTCTTTTTAATTGTATTTTATGTGATCACAAGACCCCACTGTTCATTGAGAACTTAAAGAGCTGCAGGTCTACCCCATCAGTTGAGCTCCACGTTGGTGGAGAAACTGAGGGAGTTGCACTTGGTGTAGGTCGTACTGCTGCTCGTGTTAGAGAAGCGTTAGAGTTGTCAGTGTGTGAAGGTGTAGTGCAGTCTAACATCAAGTGATCATCTTGGTTGCTACTCTTGTGATTGCAAGATTCTTTTGGACATTGCTAATGTGGAATGCTGCAAGTCCGATTCACTTATTGACAGATGACAGGAGCTGCATGGCATCGGTCATATCAAGGACTAGGCCTCGAGCCACTGTGTTGACTAGTTACAGCCGCCCAGGCAAGAGGCACCAGAGTCAGTGTGCTCCACTAGAGGCAGTGCGGCATGGCATCTGTGCTGCCCCCTAGTGCTCACTCGGCAGAAAACAATTTGTTTTGTATTTGACTGCAGACTTCAGCAACATCTATGGACTGAGGTTCTTGGAATATGTTTTTTGAATGACTGTATTTTACTGATATCTTATATGCTCTGCTTTGTATGACTGTTGGTACTGTGTTTTGCAACTTGGCCCTGGAGTAATAACGTTTCAAGTCTAGTCACTTATATTGTCATTTTGACCATAACTGCTGGTACAGTACTTAGTAAAAATGAGACAATGTTTTTCAGGACCATGGTGTTACATGACACAGTACAAAAACTACACTGAACTATGTAAAAAAAAACAACACAGAGAAAGCTACAATAGACTACAGACCTACACAGGACTGCAGAAAGTGCACAAAACAGTGCAGGCATTACAAAAAAATATAAACAGGACTATAGGGCAAGGTGTCAGTCCAGGCTCTGGGTATTGAGGAGTCTGATAGCCTTGGGGAAGAAACTGTTACATAGTCTGGTCGTGAGAGCCTGAATGCTTCACAGCCTTTTCCCAGACGGCAGGAGGGAGAAGAGATTGTATGAGGGGTGCATGGAGTCCCTCATAATACTGTTTCTTTTGTGGATGCAGTGTGTAGTGTAAATGTCCATGATGGTGGGAAGAGAGACCCCGATGATCTTCTCAGCTGACCTCACTATCTGCTGCAGGGTCTTGCGATCCGAGATGGTGCAATTTCTGAACCAGGCAGTGATGCAGCTGCTCAGGATGCTCTCAATACAACCCCTGTAGAATGTGATGAGGATGGGGAGTGGGAGATGGACTTTCCTCAGCCTTCGCAGAAAGTAGAGACACTGCTGGGCTTTCTTTCCTATGGAGCTGGTGTTGAGGGACAAGGTGAGATTCTCCATCAGGTAAACACCAAGAAACTTGGTGCTCTTTACGATCTCTACCGAGGAGCCGTCGATGTTCAGCGGGGAGTGGTTGCTCCGTGCCCTCCTGAAGTCAACAACCATCTCTTTTGTTTTGTTAACATTAAGAGTCAGGTTGTTGGCTCTGCACCAGTCCATTAGCCGCTGCACCTCCTCTCTGTAAGCTGACTCGTCGTTCTTGCTGATGAGACCCACCACGGTCGTGTCATCGGCAAACTTGATGATATGGTTTGAGCTGTGTGTTGCAGCACAGTTGTGGGTCAGCAGAGTGAACGGCAGTGGACTGAGCACGCAACCCTGGGGAGCCCCCATGCTCAGTGTGACGGTGTTGGAGATGCTGCTCCCGATCTGGACTGACTGAAGTCTCCCAGTCAGGAAGTCTAGGATCCAGTTACAGAGGTGGGTGTTCAGGCCCAGTAGGCTCAGCTTTCCAATCAGTTTCTGAGGGATGATTGTGTTGAATGCTGAACTGAAGTCTATGAACAGCATCCGAACATATGTGTCTTTTTTGTCCAGGTGGGTTAGGGCCAGTTGGAGGGTGATGGCAACGGCGTCGTCTGTTGAGCAGTTGGGACGGTACGCAAACTGCAGGGGGTCCAGTGAGGGGGGGGGCAGCAGGGTCTTGATATGCCTCATGACGAGCCTCTCGAAACACTTCATGATGATGGATGTGAGTGCAACGGGACGGTAGTCATTTAGGCAAGACACTGAAGACTTCTTCGGCATGGGGACGAAGATGCACGTTGGAATGGTGGCGCTGCTCAGGGAGATGTTGACGATGTCAGTGAGAACATCTGCTAGCTGGTCTGCACATCCTCTGAGCACTCTACCAGGGATGTTGTCTGGTCCAGCAGCCTTCCCTGGGTTGTCCCTGCACAGGGTTCTTCTCACGTTGGCCATGGTGAGACACAGCACCTGGTCATTTGTAGGAGGGGTGGACTTCCTCGCCGCCACATCATTTTCCGCCTCAAACCGGGCGTAGAAGTTATTCAGCGCATTTGGGAGGAAGGCATCACCTGCACAGTCAGGTGATGTTGTCCTGTAATTGGTGATGTCCTGGATGCCCTTCCACATGTGCCGCGTGTCTCCACTGTCCTGGAAGTGGCTGTGCACGTTTTGCCCCTCTGATGGTTTGGGACAGAGGATAGCTGCTCTGTTATCCATGTGCCCTAATCGAAAATTGTGTATCAAACTTAAAATAGAAAATTAAATTAAAGTAACACCAGGTCTGAAAGGCCGCTGCTGCTGTGCCGTGCTGCCTCATGGGATAATTCTACTTTTCATTGGCTATATTCATAGGTATTCATGTATGGTTAAAAGACTTGAACTTGACCATGGGGTTGAATTTCCCCATGGGGATGAATAAAGTATCTATCTATCTATCTATCTATCTGATGTGCTGTTTTTGAGGGACGAAATCTGTTACTGTTCTTGGGTGATACTTATTGCCTGTGGAAGCAGGTGGCTAAGTCACAAGAGATTCCACGTGTATAGCTAGCAAAAAGAAAACATACATGTGGAAATTCAAGTGAATTAGGAAATTGATCCCTTAGGTGTTATTACATTATATTAGTGAAACCTTGGTTACGTAAACTGGTCTTTTAGCATTTTATGGTATTGGGCTTTATCAGTTTTTTAAGTATATACCCAAGTACTGGTGCATCCATAGAGAACGAGTACAATCAAGAATACCATTTGGATCCTAACCTTGATTATTTATAAATTAATTAAAGAAAATCTGATCCTTAAGATCACCAGTTTCCAGAAATTCCTACTGAATTTCAAATTTCTGAGATCCTGCTCTATCAAAAAGAATATGCAAACTCTTCCCTCTCCATCTTCATCGGGGAAAAGAGGATGCTGTCCAAGTTGCACGCCATCTTGGACAATGTCTCCCATCCACTCCATAATGTACAGGTTAGGCACAGGAGTACATTCAGCCAGAGAATCATTCCACCGAGATGCAACACTGAGCGTCATAGGAAGTCATTCCTGCCTGTGGCCATCAAACTTTACAGCTCCTCCCTCGGAGTGTCAGACACCCTGAGCCAATAGGCTGGTCCTGGACTTATTTCCACTTGGCATAATTTACTTATTATCATTTAATTATTTCTGGTTTTATTTTGCTATATTTCTATTCTATTCTTGGTTGGTGCAACTGTAATGAAACCCAATTTCCCTCGGGATCAATAAAGTATGTCTATCTGTCTTCTCTGTTTCCAAGTTCCAGAAATCACAGTCAAGAGCTGTGTTAGTTGCTTAACCCTCAACTTTCCCAGCTCCTCAGCAGCCCCAGTCTAGGAAGATTTCAATCAATATTTAGCTCCAGTTGCATTAACTCTATCAAGAAAATTTAATTTAATATGTTTGAAATAGGTCAGTTACTCTAATCCTGATAGAAGGATTTTTAAAGAAAGTCCCATGCCAGGTCCCAACTTTTGACAACCCTTGCTTGGGCTTTCAACAACACAAAGAAATTCCCAGGAAATGGTAGGGACTTCTTTGACATTGGTGTAAAGAATATGCATCTATGACACTTCTATATTGAAGGAAGAACAATTGCAGTAGTGGATTGAGTCCTCCCAGAAGCATAAATGCACCTTCTATCTCCAGCCCCAGGATTCACAAGGACTCATTCTAGTTATACCCTAATGTTTGGTAGCTCACTACTCAAAAGAAAAAAACTCTGAAATTTATAGACACAAGAGATTCTGCAGGTGCTGAGGAAATCATGAGCGAAAGGAAATCTTGGAGGAACCCAGCAGGACAGGCAGCATCAATGGAGGGAATTAAATAATCAATATATCATCTCTGATGAAGGTCCTCAGCCTTCAGTTCCTTCAATATTTTGAGCGTGTTGCTCTGATCTGAAATTCAAGTAATTAATGAAAATCATTTGTTAGAAGTTGTAGTTGTCACATTTTAATCAATTTGTAAAGAAATTATGCTGGAAGTTATTAAAATGTGCAAGAATTTTGAAATTAAATGGCTATTTGAAATAGGCACAGAAGTGGCAATCTTCATATAAATTTTACTTATTTTACAATTAACTAACCCAAAGCAAAATGCAAAAAAAAAGGATAAACGCATAAATAATCATAAATCTAAATGTACTGTATGTACACAGTGAAGTTGCAATATAACATACCAGCTTCTCTTCTCCCATGTGGTTCATCTGCGCATCATCCTCCCCTCATCTTGTTCTACCTATCACCTTCCAGCCTCTACCCCACCCACACCACTCCTAAAGCTCTGTGCTAGCCTTTTCTCTTCCCTCTTAGTCCTGATGCAGGATCTTGATCCAAAACTTTCACCTGCACCTTTCACAGGTGCTGACAAATCTGTACATTCTTCCAACATTTTGCTTCTTTTCTGTTTCACTTGTCTCAGTAACAGGACAACCCACACCTACAATTTGCATCACCAACAAAGATGACAGCTTCATGCACATGAGAACATAACTGGTTAGAATTGTTTTCCTAATTGTGCACACCATCCTGCATTATAAACCAGTTGATCTACATTTCTCTCTATATAGCCTCACAGGCTGGCATTGAAGATGACACTAAAACCGAACCCACGTAACATTCCTTTCCATTTATTTCTTATACTGTGTTCATTTTTTTTATTCACCTTTTGGCATCCTGGTGTCATTGGTATTAGCAATATTTTTTTGCCCATGACGAAACTGGTGCTGAGCTATTACCTTAAATAGTTACACTTTTCCTACAACGTTGGGAGAAGGGTTTCAAGATTTAGACCCAGTGACAGTGAAGGAATGTCATTGTCTTTCAAAGTCATTGAAATCGATCTATCTTGTAAAAAAGCCCTGAAATGTCAGGAGGTAAGTCCATCTTTTCAACTGTTCTCATAGCCTCAGATTTTATATGGCTGACTCAGTTAAGTTTTTGATCAATAATGAGCGTCAGGATGTTAACCGTGAGGTGGATGGTGATGGTACTACCGTCAAATGTCAATTTTGGGTGGTTATATTCTGCTTTGTTGGAGAGGATCATTGCTCAGTACACCCTCAATTCTAACTTTACAAAGGTACGAAGGTCGTTAGTGAAATTGATTAGGATTAGGAATACCAGTACAATGATGTTCTGGAACTGGCCAATAATCAAAACCATTTTAGTTTGAGTAAAATTGTAACTTCAATTATTATAATTCAGTTTTATCAGTGCACTTTGCTGCCAGATTTGATGTTGACTTGATATCATGGGCAGTTACTCTCTCTTCTGACCCTAGAATACTGCTCCTTGGTCTATATTTGGACCACCACTATGATGGGTCTGGTGTAAAGCAGTCCTGGCATCAATTAATTCATTTTACATGATTAAGAGCCAGTTGAGAGCACTTTTGATCATTTCTTCCAACAACTAAAAGAAGACAGATTAGGTGTGTTTTTGGCCCGGTTGCCCTAAATCTGTAAACACCACATACCTGGGCATTGAAACTGTTCTGGAACACCTTAGTAGATGCAGCAAAAAAAGAAAAATATATACTTTTTGGATTTATTACTTTTGAAATATTGTTTTAGGAAAACACTTTCTGAGACAGTTGGCCCTTTTTCATATCAGTTGCTACCTGCAGTCATTGAATTGTCAGAATTAATTATCCCCCTTTCTAAGGCACATTAAGCCTGGCTTCTGTCTTGCTAATTCCTTCAGAATGAAAGCAAGCATATAATGATGAATATCATTGAAGATTGTGATCATTGGTTACAATGCTGTAAGTAATGTATTGTGTACCTAAGATGTCATTGGCTGTGTCATCCACTTTTCTAACCTCAAACTGTTACGCATGTAAGAACAGCTTCAAAAATATCTGGTTGTTAACAAAAGATGTCTTTAGTGAGAGTTTATGTGGAGACCAGTTTTAGTGTCGCTGATCAGGTATCTTCCAACACCTTTCAATTAATGTCTGTCATATATTGTCATCATTTTCCCCAGTTTGCATAAAAGAAAATTAAATTGCAAATTGTCTCTCCTTGTTGTTTCCCATTTAGCAACTCTCAGACTTTGTTCGCCTCATAATTACATTCCTAACATATTCTTGATGTTTCAACACCATTTCACATTTGGAACAACACTCTTCCTGAACAAGGGATTCTAGGGAACATACTCAGGCTGTTTCCATACCTTCAAGTGGAGAATGCTAAGGATCAGCTCGGTTACTTGTCCATCCAGTAGCACAATGTTAATCAACATCAGAAAACCGCTGCCAAGGCAGCAGCAGTCTTGAGTAAAAACAAAGCACAACGGCCACTGATTAAATCTGGGATGGCTAGTCAGAATCTTATGTACTCTTCAATTTCATGAAATGCTCTGGCCTTCCTGTATCAGGAGTTCCATCATTCCTCACCTACAAAGCTGCAAAATATTTATCATCTGGAAGATTAGGCTCTGTCTTGTTAATTTTTTCCCCCCACGTGTAACTGAAAGAATGAAAACAAATTAACTCACCACAATGGCTGCCAATGTATCTCAGCTTGTTTCAAGATTCTGGGATTTGGGTTCCATAAAGTAATGTGTTGCTACCTCCACTGCTAAATACCACCTCACAATTCACCTCAGCAAAGACCATAGCAGAGAAGGCAGACTTTAAAAAAAAAATTGGTTTTCTGCCCAATTTCAAAATCAATAATGAGTAAAATTCTAGCGAATGGAAATCAATTTCACTGATTATTATTCACAATAAAGCTTTATTTCAAAAAAATTCAATGCTAAATGTCTCAGCTGAATACATTATGTGGACAGCTTATGCTGAAAGCTGCAGGGTCACTAAGGTCTGAAAATGTGATGCAGCCACATTAGAAGGGTACATTTTCATCTCTTTGCCTACTAATTTCACTTGGCATCATCCCTACACCGCCCCGGAACACAAAACTATTAATTCAGTGCAATATCTGAAATACTGGCCGGAGCTTATAGCAGAACAACAGCAATCTGAAATGGTCAAGATAATGACAACTGTAACAGCTCCCAGGCAGAGTTCCTTCTCGGTTACAAATTCGCCCCAAATTAGCCAAGATCAAAAATCTCAAATTATATACAGTGCAACTCAAGTTACTGTGATCCTTTGACAAGGCTAATATAATATTTCACTGGAAGATGCCCCATCTTTTCCAAAAGATGTTCATGTTCCCTGTGTGAATTAGTCATAGTTGTGAGTTCCTCTAATCAGACTCCTTTGCAAACCTTTGGAAACTTTAAACAAAGGTGTTTTTCCCAACAGGTATAAGAAAACAAGTAGATATAGTTTCAAAGCTTTTGAATACAATTTCTATGAATGTCTGATTATTTTACACCTATTCAACAAACAAATGGCCCTGTATAATCTTTCAAAAGTAATTTTCCATTATTTAAAATCAGGTTACTCACAGGCGTTTGGATATTGATTAAAAAATCCCTTTTGCATTAAACTCATTTGCAGCCTTAATAAACAAGCTTTTAGATTCTTTAGGGAATACTTCAGTGAATGTTTTGTTGGATCTAATTCTATACATATTTTCTGGTACTTAAGGGATTTTTTCCCCCCATTCTGCTACATATGAAGTAAAAGCAACAAAGAAAGATAAACTCAGGAAACTTCCAGAACAACTTCAACTTTGGCCAAGATGCTTCAGCTCCATTTTTAGTTTGTTTTTGTCCAATTGTGGACTGAATCTATTCCGTCCTTTCTGAATCACAGTCAGATTTATTAGATGAAGGGTTTTGGCCCAAATCATCGTCACTACTTCCTCCCATAGATGCTGTCTGGCCTGCTGAGTTCTGCCAGCATTTTGTGTTTTTGTTCAGATTTATTATCACTGGTCAATATCATGACATTCAAGAGAAAATCTGCAGATGCTAGACATCTGAACAACCCACAGAAAATGCTGGAGAAACTCAGCAGGCCAGGCAGCATCTATGGAAAAAAAAAAGTACAGTCAACGATTCGGGCCTGCTGAAGGGTTTTGGCCCGAAAAGCCATGTGTTGCCTTGTCATGACATTTCTTGCTTTGTGGCAGCAGTACAGTGCAAGACATAAACAAATTACTATAAGCTACAATAATTAATCAATTGTGCAAAAGAGTGACAGACCATTTTGAAATTTGATGACAGAGGAGAAGAAGCTTTTCCTAAAATATTCAGTATGCATCATCAGGATCCTGTAGCTCCTTCCAGTTGGTAGTGAGAAGATGGTATGTCCTGGATAGTGAAGGTCCTCAATGATAGATGACTCCTTTGAGGCACTGTCTTTTAAAGATATACTTGAATTTGGGGAGACGTGCCTGTGATGGAGCTGCCAGAGTCTAGATGTTAGAAATTTTCTGAGATGCAGCAAGAGTATAACTTGGTCAAATTGGCACAGGTAAACCATGGTGATGTTCTGCAGACTACATACAATACTTCTCTTCTGAATTGCTCTTACAGCAATCTGCAGCATGTAATTTCTCCTTAAGTGATTTAATTTAATTTGACTTAATTAACTACAGATTTCACAGCCTTCTGAAGGACTCAAGGAAGCAAGTCTGGCACCGTTAAGTAGGTAAAGGTTCATTGCCATGGCTAGAAGCAGGACAGTAGGGAGAATTCAAGCCAGGCTGAAACACAAAGCAATGAGACTCCCTCTACCCAGCAGCTTGTTAGCAGATATGCAGTCACTAGAGAAGAAATTGAGTACCTGAGAGCAAGATTGCTTATTGAAAGGAAATGAGAGATTGCTGTTTTCTATGTTTAACTGAGACATGGCTTAATCCCAACGCACCAGATATAGCAATCAGACCCAAAGGTTTCTCGATTCACAGGATGCACCAAACTGCTGATTTGGAAATGGCAAGAGGTGGAGGTGTGTGTTTCATGATCAACTCTCAGTGAGACTCTTCATCTCATGCTCTTGATATTTATTGCTTAGTTTTTTTTGGAATTGCACAGTTGTTTTTGCACACTTGTAAATGCCTGTTGATGCAGTCTTTCATTGATTTTATTATGGTTACTACTCTACTATGGAATTACTGAGCATGCCTGCAATAAAATGAATCTCAGGGTTATTTATGGTGACATATATGTACTTTGATTATAAATTTACTTTGAACGTTGAACTTTATTAGAATTTGGTCACTGGATCATTCTACAATCACCCATGCAATAAATCTTTAGAGATTGTGTTAGTCACCTAAATAGAATGCGATCTCTTTTGAAAAAACATTTGCCTAATAAATTTATCTTAGATAAAAACTTGCATAGCAGTACAAGCTTCTATTTCTAACAACATATTTATTTTCCCAACTCAGTTTGTATAAACACAATATTCACTTACATACTAATGAGGCCATAGACTTGCTTGTAGCTCTATAAATGCACAATAACAGCCGTGTATGTTCTTGAACTGAATATTATCTGAAAACAAATGTCTCGTTCCTTGTTCCAGAATCAAACTCAGTTTTTATTTGGAGTTTTCTGCTCATACAACAGGATGAGATTAGTTATTGTTAATATGATGCGGCTCATTCAGATCCAAGGGACTCAAGCTTGTGGCCTTACATTTGTGAGAGGAGAGGTTTTAGAAATTCAGTTAAAACAAATGTTTCAATTGAGGAGAAAAGTCCTTCATAAATGTTGGCATATATTACCTTTTAAAGTACAACTTTTAAACTCTAGCAGGATAAATTTATGTATAGGTTTGTTGACATTTAAACTGACAAGGATTAACACTAGCAAAGTCAGCAATACTGACCGCATTAAATGTTATTCTTCATAGAAATGAAACTATTTTAAAAAGTTATTATTCAGTACATTGAAGTTTATAGTGGATAATCATGGGGAGAAGATAGGAACCTAGAAAAACCTACAGCACAATACAGGCCCTTCGGCCCACAATCCTGTGCCTAAGATGCTCTGCAATTTAGCAAGCCATCAGCTATACTTGACGTCATGCATCTCTGAACAATCCGTTGTAAAGAAATAAATAAACAGCCTCCACTACACCTTACAAACTAGAATAACCATTCATGATTAGGCTTTTATCATGTATAAAATGGATTGTATTCTAAACTAAAATAGGATTTAAATGAAGAAGCTCTTTATTGTGACTGAAATTATGCTGTGATACCAAACCATCAATTTGGGTTTACACAGTATATACCAGAAAAAGTAAAAGTGGAAAATCACTTTTGTCAACTTGATACTTATTTTAACTCTTTTTTTTAAAAAAAAGCGACGAGTTGATTCAGTATTTCTAAGACAGCATAACTAATGCTAAAATTAGACCATTCAAGAATAAAAGCTGTTAGGCTGCCATCTTGAAACTGCTTCCAGGTTCAAGAAGGCTAATCACCAGTCTGGGAAAGGAAGCGATTTTATAGTGGTTACATCAGTGAGTTCTGTCACATGAAAATTATTTCTTTCCTCTTCAATATCTCATTAAAAAAGCATTTCTATAACAAAGTCATCTTTGTTTGATGACCCTCAAGAGATCCCAGGTGCACCCCAAGAAGACCAGCTTTGATTTGCTTCCTCAAATCTTGTAAGGAAGGGATGAGCAGTTGGTCTTTACTTATCTGTGCTAAGTGGAATAAGAGGTGATCATACTGAAACATGTAAAATTCTGAAGCTGTTTGATAAAGTTAGATGATGTGTGAATAGTTTCCCTCATGGGGGAATTTCAAATCAAGAAGCATAATCTGTAACCTCGAGATACAAAAATATTGAGTCGTGGATATACCAAAGGCCAAGTTAGACTAATATTTGGTTTATAGGTGAATCAAGGATTCAAATATCATGGAAATAAGTGAAGCAGACGCCAAAAGCAATCAACTACGGTATTAAGCGGTAGCGGAGTCTGTTTCTTTTTTACTTCTGATCTTATTTTTTAATAATATATTTTGTAACATTCTGTGCCCCAAATGTATCAACTGCATTCTACAGGTGACAAATAGTCTCTTCATTTCCTGTCCATAACGCAAAAGAAAGGCAAATGATGGGAAAATAAAATAGGCAAGACTGTTTTATTCATCCTTTTTAAAGTGCTTTAAATTTTTACTGTGTCTTTTCTCAAATTAAATTATTTGTTTTATGTTAATGTGCATGAAATAATATTTGTTCTTTGTTATGATTTTTTTTCTTCTCCAAGTTGCTGAGGTGGTCCTCACAAAATGTCTTGATAAATAGCAAGAACAGTTCCCTTGATAGGAAACAAGTAGATCGAACTACTGGGTATTCAAGTTTATCATCCAGTGAGTTGTCAGGAACCCTTATTTGTTTACAAGCTATTTCTAATCTCGTTAAAAATCTGATTGGCTCAGAGCTAGCATTGTATTAGTTGCTGATTATATTACCGTACTCTATACCACAAGCTGTCTCAAAGACAATGGCTGATCCAACTGGATCAGATGTCTGGTGTACAAACTGTTCAGTATCTTCACTGCTGACAAGATTGATTTAACAACTTTACAACTGTTTCTGGAGGTAGTGGTCTCTTCTCATATTTCATTATTCAATAAATTTTGCTTGTTCTTCATACTTAATCTGCAAGCAATCTAGGGAAAAAATATCTGGAATACAATTGATGGCAGGACTAAAATAATTAACCCAACTGTTCATTTTTAAAGGTCTATGAGCCTCTCTTTCAATATCACCATATTCTGAAGCCTCTATAATGCATTGCTTTCATCCAGATGTCCTCCTCTATGACAGGATCCACTTTAAGATGCCTGAGAACTACTGTCAGTTTGTCATCTGTCATAACTATTACAAGAGCTTTGGATGTTCAAATCGGACTTAAATGGCAATGCCAGAAATATTACAGGATCTGCAACTGACCCTCAACTCTCTGTTAAAATCTATTAGAATGCCAGCCATGAAGTTTTATGAAATCCTTCAGCTGTCTGTGAAACAGTGAATTGAGTTTGGCTTCATCTCATGATGGTGTCCACTCCAAAGATACATAAAGCAAGTTTGGGTTTTAGTTTGTGCACCTCTTGTTGTGGGGAGCCAAAGTCAGATCATACATTTTCATGAGTTCCTTGCCTTTCTTCATCTAACATTCATGAAAACACACCTCCATTTCACAATGCTTTGGGGATGCCAAGATTAATAACTACTTGGATTGCAGGAAACCGTCCTACTGCAGTGTTACTAAACAATCTGCACTAGAATAATAATCGGCATTAAAAATATATAATACTAGATGGTTAGCTCCAGGAGAATTGTAACAAGCTCTCCAATTATCTAGTCTAACTGGATTTGCAATCGTTTTTTAAAAAATCTCTAAGAATGAAGTGCTTGTACTTAATTATTCTCTACCATATGGTAATCACATGGATAGGAACAAATATCAAAACCCAGTTGCTTTTATGTTTTCTGTATGATTAATATTTTCTTTTATTTTGTAGGTATTGGTTGCCTGTTGCCATTTACTACAACTTATATATGATAACCGAACTAATAAGCATACAAATTGCTATTAAAGTCTTCCGTGGCATCAAGGGAGGTAGGAATGTAGAAACATAGATGACAGAATGAGACTTTTGGCCCTTCATATCCAATCCAGTTTTATATAAAGGCTATATTCACCAATTCCCTTTGTCCATGGTCTTTGGGATTATGGCTTTTCAAGTGCTCATTTAAGTGGAGCATAACCTACAGGAAGCAAGTTTCAAACCCTCATGTTCAACATAATTTTCTCATTTCACTCTAATTTATCACCAATTATTTTTAATCTATTACCTTTGGTCTCATGTAGCAAAATAAATTCTCTCTGTATCTATCCAATCAAAAGGCATCACAATGTTACACACTTCAATTACAGCTCCACTTACCCTCCAGAGTCATAAAGAAAAGTATGGCTGTGGTTGGTGAGAACTACCGTAGATTCCGGACTACAGAGCGCACCTGATTAAAAGACGCTGGCTCTAATTTTAGAAATAAAATCATTTTTTTAATTGTAAAGGCCGCATCGGATTTTAGGCCGCACCGGATTTTCGGCCGCAGGTGTCCCACGTTGTAATATGAGATATTTACACAGAAAGATATTACACGTGAGGATTTTTTTAACTTTTAATTAAATCCATATGGTAACAAAAACAAATACATATTGCAAATGCTTTTTTTCGAACCGTGCCCGTACGCGGCTACTTTTAAATATACGTTGCATATACTTCTTTACTGAACAACATTCCAATATCTCCTAACGACTGGTAAAAAAATATATATATTGCAGCCTACCAGGAAAAGTTATTGATCACCTTTAACTTAAAAGCAGCGTTTTCGCTCAGATCCAAAGCCGCTCGCGTAATGCGCTCCCCCCCTCCGTCCCGTTTCATCGCAAACCGGCATTTTCCCACAAGACACCGCGAAACCGGGTGTGACGTCATAGCATCCCGCGATGTAGTACAGAAAACAAATATAGTTTAAACTAAGTAGGCAGCACAATGCTTCGAGTGTTTTCCATGTTGATGAGGGTGAGTACAAATGACTGATTTACAATAATTTAATTGTGAAAGTGCGCTTGATTTATCGTACAATTTCATTGGACCTCTGTGAACTACTCATCAATTTTATTGGTCTACTGTTACGAGGCAAAATGTTTTCGGCGGCATGAAAAAAAATAATACATTAGCCGCTTCGGATTATTGGCCGCAAAGTTCAAAGCTGTTCAAAATGTGGGAAAAAAGTAGCGGCTTAAAATCCGGAATCTACGGTATCTACATCAGCACTCAGGATGAAGCCACATTCAGGCACTTCATCAGTAACCTTCCGTCCTCTGTAAGATAAAATCTAAAATGTTTGTTCCTAATTGCACAACCATAAACTCCATATAAAACCGCTCAAAGAGTGAAGCAGTCTTTCTCTATATGTAATAGCAACAGTATGTTTGGGCCAAGGACACTGCCCTTAGTATTTCCCCCAGGAAAGTTTGAAGATTAGATTATTAATGTCCTGTAACTGAAACAGCATTCGATCAAATGCCTGTTTGCATCAACCTTCAAATGTGGTGATGAACTGAGTCTAGTTGGATTAAGGCTGGATGAGCCATTTCAGAC